>NW_027507685.1:247168246-247648246 GCF_037356315.1 Lithobates pipiens
CATGTAGAATTTTGATTTGAGATCCAAGTTTTATTGAAATCACAAAGTAGTAGTGGATATTCAATGTTTTTTTTTATTTATTTTTTTTGATTGATCACAAAGAGATGGAAAAATGTGATCTGTCTGTAAAGCACATTTTAGTTGTCAATGTATTGGTTATTTCGATTTTAGGATTCTGGTGGCCAGGCAGACTCGTGGGAGGTACATGGATGACTTTCTAGCAATGACTTGTGATTGTGCATTGCCGGGGGATGGAAAGTAGCTGACATTGACAGAAAATTGGAAAACGTAGGACCAGCTTGGGTGATGCCCATTAGTAGCTCTCTTAAGCCACGTCAGACAGGTGGTAAAATGGGTGGTTTGGATGCGTTTTTACTGCCCCTTGATCACCCAGCGAACAAGCCCAAAGCTTTTTTGGTCAGACTTCTCTTGGGGGTCACAGGAGTGCACTTAATTGTGCTCTATGGTGACCCAGAATCGGCCAACAGTCAGCTAATGCTGGTCAGGTTCTCCCCCCTCCCATGGGGTCTCCCTTCAGGTGAGCACCACCTAGTACTTGAGAAGGCCTTGCTTTGGCAGGTCTCCTAAATAAAGCGGTCTGCCTGGCCTCGGCTGGGTGGACCAAGAGTACCCTAGTAGGAGCCTTGCACCTAGGACAGTGCCGGGACAAGGTCATCCAGTGCCCAGGGCAAAAATGCCAAAAGGTGCCCCCTTCCCCCGTTCATGATGTGCAAGCTTAAAGGGTCGTACACCCAGTAAACCGTTGCACCCAGGGCAACCGTAACTCCCGCCCACCCCTTGTCCCGGCCCTGACCTAGGGGGATCAGGACCGGGATCCTTTCTCTTCGGGGGTCCATGTGCACACCCTGTGCCCATTTTGTGTGCTCACTTTGCACCTGGTGTTCGGTATCGAGTGTGGTCACTGCACTACAGAGCTTTTAAAAAAAATCAACTTAAATCAGCTGAAAACATTCCAAGCGCATCAAAACAAAAGATGTTCAAGGTCTCACAGTACATTTTTTTTTTTAGTACTCACCGATACCAAATATAAATACCTACCAACATCTGTTCTGTTTACATTTCAGCTGTCAGTAATGGTACAAAGCACTGAAAAGTTATATACAATTGAAATATTTTTATTTTATTTTTGTTGGGGCTTTTTTTTCTTTTAGGGCTTTTTTTTTTATGTGAAACGTGTAAATATATTACGAACAAAGCCAAGGAAAAAAAAAAAAGTTTTAGCTATTAATAGTTTAGAAAATAGAAGTGAAAAAAAAAAAAAAAGCAGGAAAATAATAATTAAATGGAGAAGGAAAAATAGGAGTTAATTAAGGCTGATTAGATTCAATTAAAGGCTAATAAGGGGTAAAACAAAGGAACATTTAATGAAAAAAAGAAAAACAAAAAAAAACTGCTTTTTTTTTTACTTGACAGGTTGCTTTAAACTGACTTCATCTGCAGATTGAAGTTCATTCCTTTGATCTGTGGATGAATAAACAGAAAGATACAAAAAGTAACAATGTTTCTTTTTATCTTTACATTTCATTGCTACGCAATGTTGTTGATAAACATTTCCCATTTGCTTTTTATTTTTTAATTTTTTTTAATGACAGCTCCATTTGCCGGTGACCTATCATGTCCCCCATTGGATAGTGTCCGTTGTGTACTGCGCATGCTCAGTACACAGGACACCCACGTTCCGAAAATAGCCGAAGATGAACGGCGCCTGCGCCGTGAGTCCAGGTTCTAGTCCCACCATCCAAGTGGACATAGAGTTAGAATAAAAAGAGCAGAGCGCAGCGAGGCCATCCCCGAAGCATGGCAAGCAAAGAAAGCACGCGAGGGGCCCTCTAATATGTGCAGCCCTATGCCCACTTGGATGGTGGGGCTTGCACCTCGAATCACGGCGCAAGCGCTACGACCTGCGCAGTATGGGGCAGACACTTCTAGATGATTAAACTGAAAGGCTTTACGAGAGAACCGCACGTCTCTGTGAGCACCTGAAGTCCAGACACTTTCTGCAGCATTCACGCCTTCATTCCTCATATGGCGAGCACCACTGATGGACTATAGACCTATTTGGAGAGCCAAACTACGCTCATTCATCAAGATGTCTGGAGTAATAATCCCACATCCAGCAATAAATAAAAAAATAAATAAATGTTCCTCTCTCTTCACTTTGTTGGCCAAAATCTGATCTTGCACTAACCATACCTCAGAAAGGAACTCTCAAGCTGGAATTGAAGGCGCCTGCGTTGCTCCATGATGACAGTTTTGAAGCTTTTTCCCAAATTGCATTTACGGCTTACGTGGTAAAAGACTGGAGTCCATTAAAGTCAGGCTATATAGCTTCTCCGGTGTAGCCATCTTACATTCGTTATAATTGATCTTGAGGCGTAGAGGACATAAAGAATCGCTGAAGCTGCCGGTCAATTTTGCCTCGTAAAGTGCAAAGAAACAAAAAAAAAAAATGGAAAGGAAATCCTTATTTGCTATAAAACGTTGATGAAATTTTTTTGTTTTTCATTAAGCTGAATTGTAGGCAGATATAAAGGAATACAAATGAATAGAGATCTGTACTCAATAATACTTAAAGTGGAGGGCCACCCCGAAAAACAAAAGTACATAAAAAATTTGCAAAAAAATCTGAAACAAAAAATGAAATTATTTTTTTTTTAAACTTACCAGAAATGCCTGTTGCTAGGCATATCATCCTAATCTGCCTCTTCCTCCTCCGCAGTGGTGTTCTGTCTTCTCTCCTCCGTGCGGCGTCTTCTGGGTAATGGGTCGCGCTGTGTTCTGGGAACTGTGTGTCCAAGAACACAGCGCGCCCCATTCACAAAGCGCTGCGCGACTCGTGCATGCGCAGTAGGAAACGGAGAGTGAAGCCGCAAGGCTCCACTGCCTGTTTCCCTTAGATAGAATGGCGGCGCAGGGACCCGAGAGCCGAGGGACAGGTCAGCCTCAGGCGGCCGACATCGTGGGCACCCTGGACAGGTAAGTGTGCTTATTAAAAGTCAGCAGCTACAGTGTTTGCAACTGCTGACTTTTAAAAAAATTTTTTTAAAGCTGGCTCTTTAATAAATGTTGTTTTATTTCAGTACAAGCACTGTAATGCTGCGTACACAAGGTCGGATTTTCCGACGAAAAAAGTTCTATGGGAGCTTTTTGTTGGAAATTCTGACCGTGTGTAGTCTCCATCGGAGATTCAGATGGAAAATGTTCGATGGGAGCTTGTCGGAATTTCTGACCGTGTGTAGTCTCCATCGAAAATTCAGATGGAAAAAGTTTGATGGGAGCTTGTTGTCGGAATTTCTGACCATGTGTGGGCTCCATCGGACATTTTCCATCTGAATTCCCGACACACAAAATTTGAGATCTGGATCTCAAATTTTCCGCCAACAAAATCCGGTGTTGGAAATTCCGAACCTGCATAGACAAAACCGACGCACAAAGTTCTACGCATGCTCGGAATCAAGCAGAAGAGCCAAACTGCCTATTGAACCGCGTTCTTGACGTTCGGAATTTCCGACAACATTTCCGACAACATTGTGTGACCGTGTGTATGCAAGACAAGTTTGAACCAACATCTGTGGGAAAAAAATACCATGGATTTTGTTGTCGGAATGTCCGATCGCGTGTACGCGGTTTGATATCAAACTCTTATGCCGTGTACACACGGTCGGACTTTCCGGCACAAAATGTCAGACGGAACCATTCCATCGGATATTCCGATCGTGTGTGGGCTTCATCTGACTTTTTATTTCGAAAATTTTGACAGACCTAGAAATAGAACATGTTTTAAATCTTTCCGACTGAATCATTTCCTATCGGGAAAACCGTTCGTCTGTATGCTGTTCTGACAGACCAAACGATGCAAGGGCAGCTATTGGCTACTGACTATTGAACTTTCTTTTTCTAGTCCCATCGTACGTCATCACGTTCTAAGCGATCGGATTTTGGTGGGATCATGTGTAGGCAAGTCCATTCAGCAGAACTCTGTCGGAAAGACCATTAGGCCGCGTACACACGGGCGGACTGTTCGCCAAACTTTGTCCGCTGAACAGTGTTTCAGCGGACAGTCCGCTCGTGTGTGGGCTTCAGCGGACAGTCTGACGAACAAAGTTTTTCGGAATTTCCGTAAAACTGTCCGCTGAAACTTGGTTTGAGCGGACAGTCCGCTCGTGTGTAGGCTTGTTCGTCAAACTAAGTCTCGCGCATGCTCAGAAAGAATTTACACGCCGAAGGTTGCATTGCAGTGTATAGGACGTCGTTTTTCTAGTCCCGTCGTACGTGCCGTTCACGTCATCGCGCACGGTTTCAGCGGACTGTTCGTTCATCGTGTGTGGTCAAGTCCGCTCATGCTAATTTTGAGCGGACTGTTTGTCAAACTGTTTGACGAACAAGGTTGGGCGAACAGTCCGCGCATGTGTACGCGGCCTTAGAGTTTATTCTGATGGAAAAACTAGTCGTGTGTACACGGCATTACAGACCCTATACGGCATAGCTCAGGCTGGGAGAGGTAGACACAGCAAAAGGAGCCAATCATTTTCACTGAAGCACAAGAAGCATGTGAAAGTAGCAGAGAGAAAAGCTTATCAGTTTGCTGCTTCTTCTTTCACTGTCCAGTCACGGGCTGGGGGCGGGACAAGACCTGTATCTGTCTGCCACATACCTGGTAGGATACTGAATTGAAGAGGTTGGCCTCTCTTGTATCTCCAGCCCAGGCCCCGCCGAAGGGGGAACAGAGATGGTGGTGAGGGACAGGAAGAACACAAGTGCCGACAGATGTTGATAGCAGAACTTGCAGCAGGAGATGCAGGCTTGAGAAGTCAGGCAGGACCAGGGCCGGGACAAGGGGTGGGCAGGAGAGACGACTGCCCCAGGCACTGTGATATCATGTGATTTGGGAGGTGCCATAAGGAGATTCTAGGGGAGGGGATTTATGTTGGAAGGGGAAATTTGGGGGATAAGTATTGTTCTAGGAAAGGAAATTTTTTTGGGGGGGTGCTAAGAGTGGTGATTTAGAGGGATTTGTGTTGGGAGAGGGGATGGGTGAAGAAGATCGGTACTAGGAGGGGGGATTTGGGGGGGGGGGGAATTTGTGTGCTGGGAGGGGGCATTTGAAGTGGGGGGAAGGCAATTTATACTACATTTTAGGGGTAGAGGATTTGTGCTAGGAGGGGTGAGTTGTTTTGGGGGGGGCATATGAGCTGGGGAGATTTGGGGAAGGTAAAGACCTATGCTGAGAGGGGGGCTTTCAGCAGTGGGCTGTATTTGCTGACACATGATGCTCATACATCTTGGGAGAGGGGGGGGTCGCAATTTGGCATGTTCGCCCTGGGCTCTAGATGACCCTGATGGGCAGGACATCAGGTCAGGAGCAGATTTGATACACGCTGGACCAGTCGAGATTCAAGGGGCACTCCGCATGAACTGCAGGTTCCGGAAGCCTGGCTTGTTGAAGTTCTTAGCAGGCTTTAGGCAGGAGCACAGTGCGATTACTGGAGTGGTTATGAAGGACAGCCGAAGCAGACATTCAGAAGTGTCTGCCGGTTGGTCCACTGGTACTTACGCCATCTAGGTCGGCGGGCATCTGAGGAGCAGCGGTGGGGATTGGGCATCCATGGAACGGCGGCGGGGATTGGGCATCCAGGCATCAGCCAGCCAAGCCTGGAAATGTACATGTTCGTTAAAAAACTACATTACTCTACACTAGAGGGTAACATATATATATATATATATATATATATATATATATATATATATATATATATATATATATATATATATATATATATATATATATATATATATGTAGCACTGACCCCCAAAGGAGCTGCTGATTTTATTGGGCTTACCGTTACCTTCTTGACCTCTTCTCTATCTAGGGTTTCCCGAGGTAGATGCAGAAAACTGACACTGGATCTCCTTTTAGGTTGTTTATTTAGAAGATAAAACAGTCTCTTAAAGCGGGAGTCCGCCGGGACTCCGCGTTTTTTTTTTTTTTTTAAAAGCCAGCAGCTACAAATACTGCAGCTGCTGACTTTTAAAATAGTGACACTTACCTGTCCAGCGCGCCCGCGATGTCGGCACCCGAAGCCGATCTCTAGATTGTCACTCGGGTGCTGCCGCCGCCATCTTGGGTATGGGAATCAGGAAATGGAGCCTTTCGGCTTCATTTCCCGGTTCCCTACTGCGCATGCGCGAGTCGCGCTGCGCAATAAGGACGGTCCCCGCTGCCTCTGTGTGTTTCCCAGCAGGCAGCGGGGCACTTGCGGAAGGGGGCGGGCACTTGCAGAAAGGGGCGTAATCTACGCCCCTTTCCGCAGAGAGCTATCCCGGAAGTGGGTGCAGAATACCTGTACTGTACAGGTAACTGCACCCCCCTCCCCCCTGAAAGGTGCCAATTATGGCGCCGGAGGGGGGGAGGATTCCGATGAGCGGAAGGTCCATTTTAGGGTGGACCTCCGCTTTAATAAAGTTCAGGTACTTTTGGACTGCAAAAATAGAAAGTCTCTTATAGAAGAAATCCAGAGATTAACCGTTTCACAGCTGGATTCTCACAACCTCTGGATAGATCTCCTCTCACTAGGCCTAGCAGCCGGTAGGGTGTTAAGTAAAGCAAAGTCTCTGCCACAGACTTGGATATGAATTTCTTGAGAAAAGTCTCTGCCACAGACTTGGATATGAATTACTTGAGCGTAACCGAGGGACATAGACACATTTCCAAAACTATCATACGGTACCAGTATCTCTCAGCCGGTCCGGCGACACCTTAAGATTGTAAGTCCATGAAGTGTCCTTCAACTGAGCCTCAGGGCCCCTTCAGAGAAGCCAGCCTTGTCCATGGCTTCCTCCTCAAGAGTCCTCCCCTGGATGCTTCTCCAGTTGCTGGACCTCTCCTTAGATGAGACGGCACCGGACCACCTTTGAAACCTCAGGCCTTGACATCCTCAGGCCTGTCCCTGTAGTTACTTCGCCTCTGGCTATCCAGCCCCGAGACTGGGAGTTGCATGGATCCGCACCCCAGGCCAGGAGGACCATGGGGGCTGGTCAGGAGGACCAAGAAGACAGAAAATATCTTCTGGACCGAACCCCCGAAGCACGTGATCTCAGTACCTTAAATACTATTTCCCAGAGTGCACAGCGGGAGAACACTCCCACTGGGCTGGTTTCCGAGAACCGTGGCACTCAATACACCCAACTAGACTGCATTCTATCCACTTACTGGTGGCAACAGCGACACCTGTGGTCAAGGAGAACTCAGTGCAATCCAGCCAGACTGGTACTGAAACCATAATTTAGCAAAATTAACCCTAAAACCCAACTGTGGTTTCAGGTATATCAATTTTCAAAACATACAGCGCATGCTCGTCGCTACATATAGATATACTTATACACACACATTATATATATATATATATATATATATATATGTATATATATGTATATATATATATATATATATATATATATATATATATATATAAATATATATATATATATATTCTTAAGCCCCCATACCATGATACCATGTAGCTCTTCCGTAATTCTTTTTTTTTTGGCCTCTCTCGTGAACTTAGCATGGCAGCCTCAGTCCGTCAGCTGTCAGCAGATCACGATTATTAAAATTTCTGATGGGCAATAACGGAGTCCGGTTTTATTTTTAGAGGCTTTAAAAAGAAAAAGCAGAGGGATAGTGTTGATGGACTTAAAACACCCCCTGCCTGGTCCGTGACATTTCAGGATATTAAATAGTTGCAACCGAAGCTGATATATTTGTAGTATTTACAACCAGAGCCCAGCGGAAATAAACTTCACCGTGTGAACATGCCGAGGATTGATTTCATTAAATTAGGCCATCAATGTCTAGGTCGGGGGGCCCACTGGAAGGGACGTTAGGAACGAATCAGCGGCGCCTTATTAGCTGTATTTATATTAAATTTCGACAAGCTGTAAATTATACAAGAGACAAGGCGCCCCCTCCCCACCTCTTTTTTTTTTTTTTTTTGAGTTGGGCAAGAATTGAATTTTGTTCAATAGAGTCTCATAAAACTGAGCTGGAGCGTGGCCTACCCAGAGCGACAGCGCTCGAAAACGCTAAAACTTGATGTATGCCTTTAATTGTATTGTCTTTATGAAAATGCGACTGTTGATGCACGCCTTTTATTGTCCAAGTTTAATTGCACCGAGATTAATTTTACGTTGTTCTTCCCTTTTCTCCCTTCACAGAGGGCGACGAGACAGGCGTGATGGATAGCTTGCTGGAAGCCCTGCAGTCAGGCGCAGCGTTCAGGGATCGCAGGAAGCGGACTCCGAAAGCGAACGGTGAGTGAGGCCCTCCTGACGCGCCTCCGTGCGTGATTCCTCCTGAATGTCGTTTAAGCAGCGTGGCTGCGCTCTGCCTCTCTTGTCTTGTGTGCGAGGGACCCAGCGGGTTGCCCGTGCGCCATCACACAATGCTGCTCGTTGACGGCGCTCTGTGCTGTGTAATATTAAAAGCCTTGTTTGGTTGTTCTTAATGCTACATTTAAATGCAAAATGCAGGCTTTTATTTCTTTCCTTTTTTTTTTTTTCTTTTCAAATGAGTTTGTTGGCTTCTGTTTAAAGGAAACCGGTCATGAGAAAAATATTGGGTCTGCAATTACTGAGCTCTCCTCCCGAAAAATGCTAGTTGTCTGGTGGTGAAGCAAATGTAGATGAGATGCTGGCTCCAGTTCAATGATTCACCAAGCCAAGCAACTAGCTTTTTTAGAAGGAGTTCAAGTAGAACTATAGGCAAAACTTGGGTAGAGTAATGCCCCATACACATGGTCGGAAATTCAGACGGAAAAAGTCAGATCAGATTATGTTGTAGGAAAATCCGATCGTGTGTTGGAATTTCTGACTGAAAAAGTTTGAGAGCTGGATCTAAAATTTTCCGACAATAAAATCTGATCGGAACTTTTTCCGATCGTGCATAGCGAAATTCGACGCACAAAGTGCCACGCATGCTCTTAAAAAATTTGGAGACGAAAGCTATTGGTTACTGGCCTCTGCATAATCCCGTCATACGTTTTGTACGTCACCTCGTTCTGAACGATCGGATTTTCCGATAACTTTGTGCGACCGTGTGTATGCAACATGAGTTTTGGACAAAATCCGTTGGAAAAAATCAGACGGATTTTGTGGCTGGAATGCCTGACCATGTGTACGGGGCATTTGGGAGAGTTATAACCAAGGGCGGATCTGGACTGTCTGATTTGGGGGTGCAGTAAAAAAATCAGGGGAAATACCATCAACACACTTTAAAGATCCCCTTCACATTAGCGTCCCACATCTGAACAGAACCATCTGCCCCCCTCCCCCCGCCTTTACAATTAGTCCTATCATCAAATCTTCATTGTGTATGCTTAAACATTACTCATAAGTTCACGGGTGAGTTAGAAAGATACAAAGTAACATTGCTCATTTTGTATCTTCTCTGTTTCATTCATCTACAGATCAAAGTGGTGCGCTTCTATTTCCCCCTAGAAATCAGAGTTCCCCTTTACATTATAATACCCCCTACACATTGGAGTCCCCCTTCCCATCAGAGTCCCACATCTGAAGAGAACCATCTGCCCCCCCCCCCCCCTTTACAATTAGTCCTACTTTCAAATTTTCATTGTGGATGCTTAAACATTACTCATAAGTTCACAGGCGAGTTAGAAAGATACAAAGTAACATTGCACATTTTGTACCTTCTCTGTTTCATTCATCTACAGATCAAAGTGATGAGCTTCTATTTCACCCTTCACATCAGAGTCCCCTTATCACATCGAAGTCCCCCTTTACATTATAATACCCCCTACACATTGGAGTCCCCCTTCACATCAGAGTCCCACATCCGAACAGAATCATCTGCCCCCACATAGTTCTACCTTCAAATCTTCAACGTGGATGCTTAAAGTGTGGAGCTCCACCCAAAAGGGGAGGCTGTGCCTATATCACTCCTCCCCCTCTGCTGCCGCATTTGGCACCTTTTTGGTGAAGGGGGGGAGCGAGTACCTGGTTTTAACAGGTACTCACTCTCACTTCCGGCTGAGTGTGTTGCGGAAAACTCAGCCCGAAGTTCGGCCCCCCGTTCCTCCTTCTCCTACGGCTGGGCCATTCACAAAGCACAGCGCACTTCGTGCATGTGCAGTAGGGAACCGGCTGTGAAGCCCTAAGGCTTCAATGCTGGTTCCCCTTAGCAGAGATGGTGGCAGCAGCACCCGAGAGATGATTGAAAAATCGGCTCAGGTGAGGACACCATTGGATTTGTGGACCGGACGTGTCCTAATATTGAAAGTCAGCAACTAAGTCAGAGTCCCCCTTCACATTAGAATACCCCTACACATTGGAGTCTCCTTTCACATCAGAGTCCTACATCACAACAGAACCATCTGCCCCCCCCCCCCTTCACTAATAGCCCTACCATCAAATCTTCAACGTGGATGCTAAATCATTGCTCATAGGTTCACAGGTGAGATGTATTCTCTCTTGAGAAGAGGAGATTAAGGGGGGATATGAACAACATGTACAAATACATAATTGGTCCAGATAGTGATCTATTCACTTTAAGGTCATCACAGAGGACAAGGGGGCACTCTTTACGTCTAGTCTCTAGAGGAAAAAAGATTTAATCTCCAAATACAGAAAGGTTTCTTCACAGTAAGAGCTGTGAAAATGTGGAATAGACTCCCTGCAGAAGTGGTTCTGGCAAGTTCAGTAGATTGCTTTAAAAAAGGCCTGGATTCTTTCCTAAATCTACATAATATAAATGGGTACTGACATTTATAGGTAAAGTTGATACATCTGTCCTTCACATCCCACATCACATCAGATCCCTCAGCCCCCCCCCCCCCTTCACAATTATTCCATGCTGACTCTGCATTACCGAGACTGAGCAATGCCCCCCCCCCCAACCCCTCACCAATGTCACTGGTCCTGGGGGGCATGTATGAAATCTGGGGGGCTCTGTCCACCCCTGCACCCCTGCACCCCTCTAGATCCAACCCCTTGGTTATAACTCCTGTGTTATTGTTTTTTTGCCATCTGTATCCCACTGGGGAGATTTTCCTTTGCTTCCTGTCCCATAGCTAAGAAAGGAAATCAGAGGAAATTCCTGCAAATTAAGGGGACCCCCAGGTCACCTGAACTAATGTCCCAGTTGGAAGATGTCCCCTTTATTACTTTTCTTGGGCCAACTCAATATTTGGGATTTTCATTTACTTTCATTTGCAATGATAATGAATGGTAAACAGAACAAATAGAGAGGGTGAAGCTTCCTAACGGGAGCACAGCCGGCAATATAAAAAAAAATATATATAGGTGTTCAAATCCCTCTCCATCCATCCAAAAGTTTAAAAAAAAGTTTTGGCTTTAGTTAGACTTTCAGCAATGGCAGCCCCTGTGTTTTTTTATTTTTTTCGCATTCCATTCACTTTGTGAACTTTTGTCAAGAACTGTTTTTTAAAACCCGTAATCTCTGGTTTTTGGATGGTTGCTGGCGAGTCAAATCACATGCCAGAGCTTTTAAACTCTCGGACAATCAGATGGCGAGTTATTGCCTGTATTCCCCCTTTATTTTACTCCACAGGAAAATCTATTAAAGGAACTGTATGGCTTTGTAATGACTTTGACATTCGGTGAAGCTAAGAAGTATCACAGCTCCGACCAATGTCGACAGCCATTACAAAGCCACATGGCTCTTTTAATGGACACTAGTGGAGTAAAATACTAGCTAGGGTTTAGACTTAAATTGGGATAACCCAACAGTGGAGTCTCCAAAGGCATGAGAAGCTGGTTAGTGATTTGACTTATCTAAAGATCTCAGCATCTCAGTTTTGTGTGGAGTTGTTTCGTTAAAGAGATGTTGCCTCCTCTTTGCCTATTCAGGGAGATATAGGAGCTGTTTAAAGCCTACCTTGATAATTTTTCACTCGCTTTCAACTTTTTTCATGGCTGCCATCACAAAAATATCTGTTGTGAGTTGATGTTGGAGCATTTGTCTGTTCGGTACAAGCACTGCATGGTGTAATTAGGTCTTATGTCCACCAATGCTTAAAACACCATGTATTTGGGATGGCAGCCACAGATGATGGAGCAGCATAGTAGGCTGCAAAATGAGTATGAGGCATGGGCCTTAAACAGACCCTAATTGGGCAAGGTGACTGGGTCTCTTTAGGTATTGTACTGCATAATGTAAGCTTTTATTTCAAGATTGCTCCCTGTAAACTAGTAGCAAGGGGTACTTGAATTTACTGATCCCAATGACACCTACAAATATGAGCTGCTTAATCAAGGACCCTTCTGCCTGATGACCAGTCAGGACACCCTACTGCCCTTGACGATGTACCACATACCTAGCAATCTAATGCCGCGTACACACGAGCGGACTGTCTGATGGACTTGGTCCGCTGAAACGTGCTTCAGCGGACAGTCCGCTCGTGTGTGGGCTTCAGCGGACTTTTTCAGCGGACAGTCTGGTGGACTAAGTCTTTCGGAATTTCCGTAATATTGTCCGTCCAACTTTGGTTTCAGCGGACAGTCCGCTCGTGAGTAGGCAAGTTGGACGGACTAAGTATGGCGCATGCTCAGAAAGGATTTACACGGCCGAAGGTTGCATTGCAGTGTATTGGACGTCGTATATCTAGTCCCGTCGTACGTGCTGTACACGTCATCGCGCAAGCTTTCAGCGGACTGTCTGTTCATCGTGTGTGGTCAAGTCCGTTCATTCAAAAGTAGGACGGACTGTCTGTCGGATTGTCTGACGGACTTAGTTGGCCAGACAGTCCGCCCGTGTGTATGCAGCCTAAGGCACCCGCTGTATAGTTTGATTGGCTAATAACCTACCATATGAACGCCCCAGGGAAACAAAACTCTGCAATATTTGGATGTCCACTTAAGTTTTTAATTAGCGTGTGATGTCATCAAAATGGGTGGGTGTCTCAGATGGTCTTTAGGCAGATGGACTCTTGACAACTGATCTCATTTTCTGTGAAGTTAAGCAAGTATAATGTTCATAAGAATGATGCACACGATGATCTGTGGTGGTCAAAACTTTTATTAGAAGCTGGTTGGTGCCTCGAGCCCTTCTCAAAATTTTTGTAAAATTGTGCAGCATGTGGATGTTCACTTCAGTTTTCAATTAGCTTGTGATGTCATCAAGATGGATGGGTGTCTCAAAAGGTTTTAATACAAATGGGCACTTGACAGCCAACCTAAATTTCTGTGAAGATAAGCATGTATAACATATTCAAAAGAATAAAGCAAACAGTGGTCCACTGAGGTCAAAAGTTGTATTAGAAGCTGGTTGGTAAATTGATTTATTGATGCTCATCCCAAATTCTCAGCAAAAATTTGCATTATATGGATGCACACGTCTGTTTTTAATTAGCTTGTGGTGTCATCAAGATGGGTGTCTGTCTCAGCTTTCATACAGATTGGCTCTAGATAACCAACCTTATTTTCTGTGAACATAAAATTCATGAGGAAGGTATAATGTTCTTAAGGATAAAGCTAATGATGGTCCATTATGGTCAAAACATAATTAGAAACTGGTTGGTGATTTGACTTTTTAGTGCCCGTCTCAAAATTCCAGCAAAACTGTGCAACATGTGGATATATATACGCTTCAGTTTTTGATTAGCTTGTGATGTCATCAAGATGAGTAGGCTGTCATAGATGGGCTCTTGACAACCAACCTAATTTTTTTGTGAAGATAAGCAGATATATAACATAGCAATCATAAGAATAAAACAAATGGTGATTTATTTTGGTCAAAAGTTTTATTAGAAATGGGTTGATGAATTGAGTTATTGGTGTCCATCCCAAAAATTTCAGCAAAACTGTGCAACATGTTGATGTACGTTTCAATTTTTGATCAGCTTCTAATGTCATCATAATGGGCAGACTGTCATTGATGATCTTCATGCAGATGCACTCTGACAGCCAATCTAATTGTCTGTGAAGACAAGCAGGTATAGAAAATCAAAGAATAAAAAAGCACAAATGGTCCACTGTTGTCAACATTTTTATTAAAAGCTGGTTGGCAATCTGAGTTATAAATGTCCATCCTGAAAATTTCAACAAAACTGGGCAAGCTGTTGATGCACACTTCAGTTTTGGTTAGCTTGTGATGTCATCAAGATTAGCAGGCTGTCATTGATGGTCTTCATGCAGCTCTTCTTGACAACCAACCTAATTTTCTGTGGGTAAGCAGGTAGAATGTTCATAAGAGCAAGGAAAATGGTGGTCCACTGTGGACAAGTGCTGCTTGTGATTGGTGACTTGACTTATCAGTGCCCAGACCAAGCAGATGTTAGTCCCTTGTGGTCAAAACTTTAATTATTAGAAACTGGTTGATTTGACTTATTGGTGTCCAGACCAACAATTTCAGCAAAACTATGCAAAATGTTGATGTACACTTCAGTTTTTGATTAGCTTCTAATTTCATTAAGATGTCTGTCATAGATGATCTTCATGCAGATGAACTCTTGACAACTGACCTAATTTTCTGTGAAGATAAGCAAGTATTACGTTCATAATAATAAAGCAATGATGGTCCATTGTGGTCAAAATGTGTATTAGAGGCTGGTTGATGATCTGACCTGTTGATGCCCATCCTGACAATTTCAGCAAAACAGGGCAACCTGTTGATGTACACTTCAATTTTGGTTAGCTTGTGGTGTCATCAAGATGGGCAGGTTGTCATTGATGTCTTCATGCAGATAGGCTCTTGACAACCTACCTAATTTTCTATGGGTAAGCAGATACAATGTTCATAAGAGTAAGGCAAATGGTGGTCCACTGTGGACCAGTGCTGCTTGTGATTGTTCACAGATGGTGACATGGCTTATTGGTGCCCATACCAAGCAAATGCTAGTCCCTTGAGTCAAAACTTATATTAGAAACTGCTTGATGATTTTGACTTCTTATTGTCCAGCCCAAACATTTCAGCAAAACTGTGCAAAATGTTAAGGTACACTTCAATTTTTAAATAGCTTGTATTGTCATTAAGATGTCTGTTATAGATGATCTTCATGCAAATGAGCTCTTGACAACTGACCTAATTTTGTGTCAAGACAGGCAGGTATTATGTTCATAAGAATAAAGCAATGATGGTCCATTGTGGTCAAAATGTTTATTAGAGGCTGGTTTTGATCTCACTTGTTAATGCACATCCTGACAATTTCAGCAAAACTGGGCAACCTGTTGATGTTGATGGACAGGTTGTCATTGATGGCCTTCATGCTGATGGGCTCTTGACAACCAACCTCATTTTCTGTGGGTAAATGGGTATAATGTTCATAAGTGTAAAGCAAGGGTCTCAAACTGGTGGCCCTCCAGCTGTTGCGAATCTACAAGTCCCATGAGGCATTGCAAGGCTGACAGTTACAAGCATGACTCCCACAGGCAGGGGCATGATGGGACTTGTAGTTTTGCAACAGCTGGAGTGCCAGTTTGAGACCCCTGGTGTAAAGCAAATTATAGTTCATTGAAGACCATTGCTGCTTGTGATTATCCACAGATGGCGACTTGGCTTATCGATGCCCATACCAAGCACATGGTAGTCCTATGTGGACCAATGCTGCTTGTGATTGTCCACAGCTAGTTGGTGACGACTTATCGGTGATCATACCAAGCTAATGCTAGTCCATTGTGAACCAGTGCTGGTTGTAATTGTCCACAACTATTTGGTGACTTGACTTATTGGTGATCATACCAAGCAAATATTAGTCCATTGTGGTCAAAACTTTATTCCAGTACTTTTTTAAGACAATTTTGCTAGAAATATTATACGTGTGGCTTTAATTTCTGTTAAATGTTTTAGCATCCTGTTAAACATTTTGTGGTTCTGTTTATGCATATTGAAAAAAACATTGACCATTCCTTGTCTGCTCGTGCTCATTGGGCGTAGCCATGGAACGTCCAGAAAATGACAGCTGACAAACAATTTTAGCCAAGATGTCGTACGTGATGTATGAATTATGAGCTTGCGGTTTTCCATGAGTGAAATCCATCAGTCATCAGTCTCCGGCAAAACACGGTTGGATATTTTGTTGAAGATATTCTTAATGGCCTTGCAATTAAAGGAACGCTTCCATAAGTTGTGATTATCCGGGGTCTTCAATCTATCACTGGGTTACAGTGTTTCCACTCGTCCCCTAGCGTGACGTACGCCATCCTGCAATCTGCATTGATAAGTAGTTATAGCACGGCTAATGTAAAGGAGTCCCCTGGCGCTACGTGAGATGGTATAATTAATGCGCGGTCCACAGCCATCTCTCACAGGTATTGTAATATAGCGTATGTCTTATAGTCACATAGATGACAAGGCAGGGTGAGAGCGGGACTCGGCAATTTATTATAGCTGTTAGCATGCAAATCACATTGCTTAAAGGAAGAATCTGACTTTTTTTTTATTATTTGTAGTCCCCGGCATAATAATACTCTTTTCAAATCATTATTTCCTTTTCTGATGCTGATTGGTGGACTAAATGACATGTTTAAATGTCCTTTTTTTTAAGTTATTTATTTGTGTGCTGCAGATGTTATGAGACGTCATTACTTTCTGTAATGAGACGTCAAGACGGAATTCTGAGCTCATACCAGCCCCTCCCTTCTCGGTTCTTTTTACTGTAGAATATAGTTTACAAGTGAGTAGGGTCGGGTTTTCCTTGAATTGAAACAGTTATCCTATGCTGCTGCAAAGCTAAGTCACTTAAAGCTGAACTCCAAGCAGATATAAAAGTTGCAAAATAATGCAACTCTATAATAAAATGACATCATTGTATATATATATATATATATATATATATATATATTTTTTTTTTTTTCTAAATACAAGCAGTGTAAGTACCCCCATTTGACCGAATATAATTTTTTTTGTAGTCCCTGTACAGCAGGGTTGAAGAGGAAGTAAACCCTGATGGGTTTACTTCCTCTTTGATTCCCTGCAAAGGTAAAGCATAATGGACTACTATGCATCGCATAGTAGTCCATTATGTGTCACTTACCTGACACAGGAGCCAGCGAAGTCACCGCTGTCCGCTGTAGTCCGGAGCATCCATCTTCTCGGTGGGTCTCGCTGCTCCACCGCTGTCATTTGACTAAGCCGCGATGACGTCACTCCCGTGCACAGGAGCCGCCACTTGCGGCATATCGCCGTTGACAGCGGCGCACTCAGTGCGCCTGCGCGCCGCTGTCTACGGCGCATGCGCCGAAGACAGAGGTGCCTGTATTTTGGCAAATATCTCCTAAACCGTGTAGGTTTAGGAGATATTTCTTGGACCTACAGGTAAGCCTTAATCTAGGCTTACCTGTAGGTCAAAGTGGTTTGTAAGGGTTTACAACCACTTTGAGGTGCAAGAGGAAGAAGCAGCACAAGGAACCAATCAGTTCATCAGAAGCATGCTGATAGGAGGTGAAAGCAGTGTAACAGAGATATTAACTCAATAGTCTGCTGTTTCTCCTTGCACAGTTCAATCACAGGCTGGTGGCATGTTCAGGATGATCTGGGCTCAGAGAAAGAGAGTTGAATGATGCTGGTTATCAGGCTGAGGGCATCTAGTGGCAGAAAAGGTTACTGCAAGGGGTATCTTTGAACTTTTTTTTTTAAATCTTTTTCTCATCTTTATATTAAGGATATATATACAATATTATTTTTATTTTATTATTTTTGGTTGGTGTTTTGATTCAAAGACCATTTGAATTCAAGAATCTGTACCCAAGGCAAGCTGTGCAAAAAGGCAAAGGATTAGTTATTGGTATTACCTGTGGTCTCCCTGAAGATGACCGTTTCCACAGTCATCTAGATTGTTCTTTAACATGACAGGGTCACTTCCATGTGCAGTGGGCAGAGCAATTCTTTTTTTTTACTTTTTGGTTAAGTTGGAGTTGGGCTTCAAGGCTGCATTCATAAGGGCACCTGTGTTGTTGAAGTCTCTCTCCAGTCAACTCTGATTGTCCCATCTGGGGGAAACCACCAAAGTAAAAGGTTCCTTACTACTTAAACAATGTATGCAGCCTTAGGGTCAGTGAGGTGCCTTGTCCAATGGACGCATAAGTGTGTACTAATCCAATCCGCCCGTTACACGTTTTTAAGATGGTTGGGTTGAAAACTGAGACCAAACACCTCCTTGTGAACTTAGCCTAACAGTTACACTAATTGCATCTGGAGCAATGTGCTCACTTCTCTCCATAGTATGGCCAGACACACCATGGCACTCCTCCCGTTGACTCTCATTTCATTAGGTTGGAGCCCAAAAGGAGAGTTTTCTACAGATCAAAAGGAATGGGTGGAACATGGGAAGAAAGGAGAAGGGGTAAAAGAAGATTTCAAAATTTGAATAGATAAAAACAACACAGGAAAAAATAACAGGAAGTTAGAGACCATAGTCCTAGAGGATCTGGAGCATCAAAGATGTAGAGGGCCATGTGCCTCGAAGGTACTACCGGTTAAGTGAGCAGGTAAAAAAAAGCAAAAAACGGCCAGTTATTGGCTTGTCAGTGAAATGAGGACATCAGGGCGTCTTTTTTTTTCAAATTGGGTAGGGCTAGATCAATAAATGCTTGCCATTTGGTTAAGAAACCATGAGGGGAGATGGAGTGAAATAGATCCATGTAAAAATTATCTCTATAAAATAGGGTTTTCGGCTCATGCTTGATGTCTGAGATAGTCGGCACAATGGGTGAGGTCCATTTTTTTAAGTATGGCTCTACGTACGACCAACAGGTAGGTGTGTATCCATTGCAAACAGAGAGAGCGTCTTTGAAAATGGCTTGGAGCAGGCTGGGTTGGCGAGTTATAGCTCAATATCATTTATAGAGGATCTTTTGGGCGGTGCATTGGGTGACCCCAAAGATGAAATTTATCATCTGATCTCAGAAATTAGATATGCGTTGGTATGACCAGAAATTGCTTTGTATGTTTTTAGAAATTAGCTAATTTGCAAATTATCAGCCTTTGAAGCATAAGAAGCAAAGCTATAATATTTGGGAATTTATACGGCTTCGTCTTAAGAAACGACTTAAAAGGTTTTGATGAGGCGGGAGTAGTTATTTTAATATAATATGTTCCTGACTCCCATTGGTTACTTCCACCGAGGAGCATACAGATTTTAATCCCACTGTGGAAAGGAGTCGGGTTGAAGATATGTAAAGCAGATATGAGCAACGGCGCACCGTGTCACAGCCGAACTGCCGCTTATACCAACCTCAACTGCCTCATTACTGCCGAGCACTTTAACATGGCAATTTTTAACGTGTATGCAAAAGAAAAACGGCCACTTAAAAGTTTCGTAAAGTACTGAAGGAATCGCAAACTTCACAACCACTTAGAACAGCAAAAAACGAGTAACGACTTTGCTTCCAAATTACTCGTTGAACAAAGAGAGCTCAAATTAATGCAATTTTTGATGACCTTTTCTTTTTTTTTATATTTGGTTTTTATTGTATCTCATAACCTAGGTAGCCAAATGATGACATTACTTTGTAGGAGGCAGAATAAAGGATAGGCAGCATTTGTAAAGGTTATACTGTACACTGCAGCGCTGGAAAATTTGAAACCGTTAAAGTGGAACGCCCAATCGAAAGCATTCAACTCTTTAGTTGTAATGCGTATTTATGGATTATAAGTAATATACTTTTTTTTTGTACAACTATAAGTCCATCATTGTACCGCTTATACATTATATAGCCAAATGTTTAAGGAGACCTGACCATCACACCTATAGGAGATTGTTGTCCTTCCCATTTCAGAGCCATAGGCATTATTGTAGAGTTGGTTGCCCTTTGTGGCTGTAATTGCCTTAACCCTTCTGGAAGGCTTTCCACAAGAGTTTGGAGTGGGTCTGTGGGAATTTATGCTTAATCAACCAAAATAAATTGGTGAGGTTGGGTAGTGATGGTGGATGAGAAGAGCTTGCTCACAATCCTTCTAATTTACCCCAAAGGTATTCAATAGCGACCAATAATTAGTGGTCACCCACCAAATTATCAAAAATATGTGGACTACCCTGGCAAACTCTTAGGTTCAGTTGTTCCTAGTGAAGGGTACTGTTAAAGAGGAAGTAAACTCTTCCACTCTGATGCTTCTTTTCAGTTAGTCCATTATAATAAGTCATTATCAGACTATAGCCACTGTAATCCAGCCCAAATCGCATATTACTTACTGTTTAAAGAAACTTTAAAAACCTTTTTTGCAGGGGTTAGGCAGCTCCATCTTAAGTATTATTTTCTGAGTCCACAGTATATTTCCGCCCTTACATTGAGCACTTCCTGTACTGTTAACCAAGCCTCCTTCTCAATCCAACATTTCTATGGCAACCCTGCTTCCCTGTTCATAGCTTACTTGTTTGTTTCATAGTATTTACTTGTGCCCTTGTCTAATGTTTGCCTTTGTCAGACTTATCAGCTTCAGCTGATAAGACTGCAGTAGTGGCCAAGTTTAGACTGTATGTGAGGTCACATGGTGTGTAGGAGGAAGCTCTGAGTGATTAGCAGAGTTCAGCGCTGTGCCTAGGAAGTCCTGATAACAGATAGATAAGACATAGAGAGTGTGCCGTAAATCAGGGGAGATCTGGGCATGCTCAGTGACTTCATTCTACAGAACAAAAAGGATTACAACAATACTAAGCAAGTAAGGAGATATCTACAAGCAGTGTTCATTGGGATTTTTTATGCTGATTTACATGGGACAAAGTTGTGGGGGAGGGTTTACAACCACTTTAAGGCTACAGTATACAAAGCAATTTTTTACAATTGTTCCCAAACTCTGGGCAATTAGTATGGAGTTGTACCCCTAACCTTGCATCTATTACAACCTCCACTCTGCTGGGAAGTCTTTCCACAAGATTTTGGAGTGTGTCTGTGGAGCTATAAGCATTAATGTAGTAGTGTTGGTTACCCTTTGTAGCTATAATAGCCTTCACTCTGGGAAGGCTGACCGCAAGATTTTGGAGTGTGCCTGTGGAGCCATAGGCATTGATGAAGAGTCGGTTCCCCTTTGTGGCTATTACAGCCTCCACTCTTCTTGAAAGGCATCCCGCAAGACTTTGGAGTGTGCCTGTGGAGCCATAGGCATTGATGTAGAGGTGGTTCCCCTTTGTGGCTATTACAGCCTCCACTCTTCTGGAAAGGCATCCCACAAGACTTTGGTGGAAATTTGCCATTCAGCCAAAATAACTTTTGTGAAGGTACTGATGATGGATGAGAAGACCTGGCTCACAACTGGTGTTCCAATTCATTCCAAAGATGAGGTCAGGACTTTGTACAGAACACTCAAGTTCCTTCACACCAAATTCATTAAACTATATCTTTATCGAGCTGGCTTTGTACACAGGGGCAAAGTCATTCTGGAACAGAAAAGGGTCTTCTCCACACCACAAGGATGGAGGTCCACAATTGCCTAAAATGTCTTTGTTTTGTGGTAGCTGTTGGCCATTTCACTAGTAGAGAGGCTAGCAGTGCCTGTTAAATCCAGCAGATCGTACGGGGGTGAGTGCTACATGGTTATACAATATAAAACAAGCTAAGGGAATAAAAGGAGGAAGCAAACTCAGTATAACTACTAACAACTCATGCCAGCCAATTGATTGTAGATAGGAGGGGAATACTCTTTTCTTAGGTTACATGCTATTTGATAGTTTTGAGTTTGGCTTTCCTATAGTGCTATTGAACTGACAATTAACAGAGGCCAACCAGTAGTGTTTGCCCGTGTACACACGATCGGAGATTCCGACGGAATGTGTCCGATCGGACCGTTTTTTCGGATATTCCGACTGTGTGTGGTCTCCATCGAACTGTTTCCGACGGACCAAGTTTTCCAACTTGTTGGTAAAATTTTCCTACAAAATGCTCCGATCGGACATACTCTGATCATGTGTAGAGAATTCCGATCGGACAAAGTGCCACGCATGCTCAGATCAAATTTCTACACCAAAGCTATTGGCTACTAGCCTGAACGTAGTCCCGTCGTAACGAAATAACGTCATCATGTTCTGTTTCCGATAACTTTGTCCGACTGTGTGTATGCAACAGTTTCGGACAAAATCCGTTGGACAAAATCCGACGGATTTGGTTGTCAGGAATGTCTGACCGTGTGTACAAGGGCTTAGAGTAGGAACTCCATACTAAAAGTTTATTAATGGCATTCTACAGTACCATGCAAATCTCTATATTGCAGCAGTACACTAAAAATCTATCTCCTGATGCTCCAACATTTTTTCCTTCTCCATCCTTGACATTGCTGACTCTTTGTCGGACAGAAATCGCAAACTAAAACAATGTATTCTGTCTGACGCAACCCCACTTTAAAATGTTAAAAAATATATTTTTTTAGCAGTGTCTGAAAGCCTATAGACATTGATTTCCCCAGTTTCATACAGCAGCAATACACAACGGGGGTGCAGAATGAACTTAATTGCTTTGTGACCTAATTATGCTGTGCAATGTATGACATGTAACCAGTCAAAGTCCCTGCAAGTCCGGAAGAGTCTCTGAGAGTGGAAGGAGCTGAGAAACCATAAAAAAAAAAACAGAGAGGGAACATTTTCCTGACCTTATTTTCTATGGCAGCTTTATCATTGCAATTAGCATTTATATAGCAGCAACACTGAACACAGTTTACTGCAACATGGGAGTCGCAATATCACAAGTTCTGCATGATAACATCTGGGTTGTGTACATAATTAAATAGCAGTCTGATGTCTCAATGACACCATTGTGCAGATAGAACTGGTAAAAAACGAAGTGTTAAAGGAGTTGGGACGTGTGCTGAGATTGGACCAGATAACAGTCAATATAAACAATGCTTAGTATAGATAGAAAACCACTTGGAGCTTTAGGCAACCAACAAAATTCCCACTTGAATTACAGATCTGTTCAATATGATCTAAACCAGCCATTCTCAACCAGGGTTTCATGGAATTCTAGGGTTCCTCCAGAACTTGCTAGGGTTTTTTTGAGTTATGGCTGGTTGACTCCCATCTGATGGTACCTGCAAAATTCCATGTCCAATGTCACTGTGTAGAGCCAGCAGCATGAAACCTATGTTTTTAGCTGTTGGTAAGGATGGTATTGTGACCACCACTGTAAAGGAGGCAGTCTTCTCCATGACCACCAATGTAAGGAGCATGCTTCCTAATGGCCTTCAATGTAAGGTGCATTTTTCACAATGATCACCAATGTATGGAGTAGGGTTGAGCTCGGTGTTCGACTCGAACATCGGCTGTTCGTCTGTTGGGCGAATTCAGAACTTTGTGGACCATTTGCACCAAATTCGTGTGGCACGAACGGCCCACAATGCACTACGCCAACGCAGTGCATTGCTGGCTCATGATTGGCCAAGCATGCACTGTGACCCCGCATGCTTGGCCAATCACAGCGCCGGCAGCGAGGAGAGCCATAATTGGCCAGGGGGTTTTGTACACGCCCCACACTATATAAGGCTGCCAGCACGGCGGCCTTGTGTAGTGTGTTCCGGTGTGCAGGGAAAGTGGTGTTGTGTGTCTCCAGCACAGTATACACCTGTATCTACCCTTTATTGATGTTTTTATCTAATTAAGGCATCTGCAGGAGTTAGTGGCTGTTGTGTGCCCCCAGCACAGTATACACCTGTATCTACCCTTTATTGATGTTTTTCTCTAATTAAGGCATCTGCAGGAGTTAGTGGGTGTTGTGTGCCTCCAGCACAGTATACACCTGTAGCTACCCTTTATTGCCTGTGTTCTCTAATACAGGCATCTTCAGGAGTTAAAGTGGGTGTTGTGTGCCTCCAGCACAGTATACACCTGAAGATACCCCTTATTGCTTGTGTTGTCTGTTGCATATCTTGCATATTAGCCTTTTAAATTAGCACTTTTGATTTTGAACGTTCGAGTCCCATAGACTTTAATAGGGTTCTAAAGTTCGTACGAATTTTAGGTACGTTCGAAGGTTCTGGTGTGAACCGAACCGGGGGGTGTTTGGCTCATCCCTAGTAAGGAGCATTCTTCCTTATGACATTCAATGTATTCTCAATTCTTCTCACTGACCACCAATATAAGGAGCATGCTTCCTGGATTGCACAACTGGTTCTCAAATTTCCTTTAGACTACCAATCAGCAGGGGACCTGGAAGGGTAGTGGAGCTCATTGGGGTAGTGGTATCTACTACAGTGATCTCCAGATTCCACAGGGTTTGGCCCGGTATGGTACAGTATACGCGTAGCTATATTGGTTCAAAGATGTAAAAATATCCAATGCTGTGTTTTACACTGGTTCAGTGGACATGTTTTGGTTCCTTTAGGTCCACCTTACCACAACCTGTCTGGTTTTACTTTTCTCAATAACTGTAAAGTGTTCTCCAATTGGGTGAGGTGGAGACATGGGGCAGTGATGCCACCATCTCCATCTCCTCTGGTTTTACTTTTCTCAGTGAATGTAAAGTGTTCTCTAATTGGGTGAAGTGGAGACGTAGGACAGTGATGCCACCACCTCCATCTCGTCTAGTCAGAAAACTTTTCATATTAATTGAAAAAATTAAAAGTGTTCTCTGAATAGGACCCCTTCTATCTCCAGTAAGTAGCAGGGCAACAAATTGCAACAACACCCACAAGCTAGTGGAGATCACTGGCATAGCTGTGCCTACTACAGTGATTTCCAGCTTGCACAGGGATCCCACAGGTATGGCACATGCATACTTACATTAGTCAAAGGTGTACCTATGTAACTATCATGGTCAGGGGTCATGCTTAGAGACTAGGAGCTATAACAGTAGAGAGGATCCCACTGATCAGCTAGATAGGTGTACAAGCAGGTCATCAGGGCAGATTACGTGGGTTCACCCAAGGTGCAGGGTTTGAGTACTAACTGGTGTTTACCAGAGCTCCTGATGGTGGAGATGGGTTTGTTGCATGTTAGTACCAGGTTGCGGTCCTCAGGATCACCCACCAGGAGGTGACTAAGCCAGGGTCCAGTAGCAGATATAGCAGGTAGGGATCAAGCAGAAGCTGTAACCCAGGGGCGTACACACAGTGTCAGTAAATTCCAGTCTTAAAAATAAGTATTGGCGTGTCTAGACAGCGTTTGTCCCTTGGAATTGAGTTCACTGCAGAACTTGTTTTTTCGGTCCTTGAATGTAGCACAGGGTTTTCCAGACAGAGATAGACACCTGTGACCTTTTGTAGTGATTTGATTAACATTTCAACAGACTTAGAAGGCTTGTACCTCTAATTGGACAGCATCCCCTGAAGAAGCCCGACATATGGTCGAAACATTGTTGGAAACTCCATTCCATAGTCCTGTATCCATAAAACTTTGTTGATTTGTACTTGCCAATTGTTAAGTTTTATTTGTTTGTTTTTTTTCTTCCTTATGACATTCAATGTAAGGAACATTCTTCTCACTGACCATCAATGTAAGGAGCATTCTTCCTGGATTTTTTTATTTTGTTCTTTAAAATTAAAAAAATTCTTATACATTATAGTTGGTACTACTTCAATTTATTCTGCACCTTAAAAATCTCATATCTAGTCAAGCAGAAGCGTAGTCGGTACTTAAGCCAAAGGTCAGTAACAAATAGTTGCAGGTTGGGATCAAGCAGAAGCATTTGTTGAGGAACAAGCCAAAGGCCGGTAGCAGGGGCAGACTGAGAACTCATGGGGCCCCCCGGGCAATAGGAGATTATGGGGCCCTCAGGCAATCAGAGATTATGGGGCCACACAATATACACAAACACACAGTATAAAATCACACAGTATACACAGACATGTTTCTATTGGCTGAGAAGGTACTGGAGAGGTGGGGCAGCTATAATCTCTGGATTTTTAGACCAAAAGGATGTCGGTAAGGGACATTTCAGAGACCGATTTAAAAAAAAAAACACACACATTTTTACATACTGTCCCTGGTTTTACTGAGGCTGGCAACCCTGATGGGGCCCCCTAGTAGCATAAGGGCCTTGGGCAGTGGCCGAGTGGCCCAATGGTCAGTCCGCCCCTGGCCGGTAGTGAGCGGTAGCGAAGATACGGACAGCAGCAAGAGAGAGAGTCCCGGAGCAGAAGGAGAGAAAAGAATTAGCGCAGGGACGGCATGACAGGTGTGGACAGCACAGTCATGCTATTGGGAAAGAAAAATGTGTCCCCTTTAAGAAAAGGGGAGTGGCCAGAGCAGAGGAGGCACTTAGGTTAGGAAGCTAGGAGGAAGGAGGAGGAGTGACATCAGCAGTGAGCAGCGGTGGAGAAGATTCCCACCCACCCTCCCGAGTATGGTTCATTATAGTAGGGGCGGTAAGGAAAGCCTGTGGCAGTGGTTGGGTCTTTGGAGGAGGAGAATATGGATGTTATATGCATATATAACATGGTTGGTACCCATCTGTGGTATGGGGTTAACATGGTTGGTACCCATCTGTGGTATGGGGTTAACATGGTTGGTACCCATCTGTGGTATGGGGTTAACATGGTTGGTACCCATCTTGTAGTATGGGGTTAACATGGTTGGTACCCATCTTGTAGTATGGGGTTAACATGGTTGGTACCCATCTGTGGTATGGGGTTAACATGGTTGGTACCCATTTGTGGTAAGGGATTAACATGGTTGGTACCCATCTTGTAGTATGGGGTTAACATGGTTGGTACCCATCTGTGGTATGGGGTTAACATGGTTGGTACCCATTTGTGGTATGGGATTAACATGGTGGTACCCATTTGTGGATGGGGTTATCAGGTACCTTCCGGTTAATGAGGGGTTAACCTAGAAGGGGTAAAAGGTAGGTCACTGCGAAAGTTGAGTACCGTCTCCGGGTCCGGGGGGCTTGCGACTGGAGGCCTAAAGTTAAAAGAAGTTTGTCGCAGTGACCAGTGATGTGTGTTACCCTCGAATACCCCAAGAGGACATAAGTTGGGTTAAGATTTATTTAAAATGTTATTTGTTTAAGTTTAAAGTAATTCTTAATAAAAGGCCGTCAAGGCCACTTACTCCAAAAATCTTGTCATGTCATTTGTGAGGGGGTTTGGAGGGTTTGGATATTATGTGTAATGGGTGGCTTAACCGACTGTGGATTAGGTCCTTCACATGTCATGAGATATTGGCTAGATTTTATTGGCACAATTTGTCTGCTAAAACAGGAAGTGCAAAGGCATGGCTTAATAAGAGGAGCAAAGGGTTCAAGAGAAACCAGATATAAGGCAAAGTTGTCTAACCGATTGGGCAAAGAGCTGTTTAGCATCTTAGGTGTCTCCGCAAGAAGACTTACTGCCAGACAAAGCAGAGGTCCCGGGTTCAGACCCTGGCCCTGACAGTAGCTATGGGAAAATTGTTATACCTGGAATTCCTCTCTAAGGCAGGCTTTCCAGTAATAACTCTGAATATATACTCACTTAAACCCGAGAATAGCTTCCCAGTTTTCTTGTAAATTAAGCTTTGTACTCCTGTTTACTCTCCCGTCTTTTGCTCACTCCGTGTGACCGAAAAAAAAAAGAAGCCAAATCCGCTCAAATGAATAAAACATCAAACGGGGCCGAACTAAGACATATTTCATTCTCGCCAACTTTAATTGTTTTCCACTTTCCACCGTCTGTAAGAAAATCTGTTGTATTAAACGCTCTCCCCACCGCGGCAGCACAAATCCATCACCTCATACAGAGCCATTGATATGCAGGATTTCCACTTTCATTTCCCAAAGATGACACCTTCTTGGACGATTCTCCGCGTATTACGCTTTTATCACTGCCGTAATGTACATCAATTACTAGTAACAAGGTTCTGGCTCCGTATTTTGTACCTTTAAAACAAATCCTCTCCCTCCCCACTTTTCTAAATTGGCTGTTAAACCCGAACGTGGAAAAAATACGCAATTAGGCAGGTTGCTTTGTGTTTTTTTATTTTGTATTTTTCAGTTTTTTTTATTTTTTTTATTTTTATTATAGTCACTTTCTCTACTTTTGTACCAGAACACCAACCTTGCTACGATGCAAAAAGGTCACCGGTTAAGTGACATCCATCCTTAGGTAGCGTGAGCCCAGTGCCTACGTCGCCAATTAGCCATGACCTTTGGATCCGGCCTCAGGATATAATAAAAAGCAACTATAGTACTTCTAAAAAAAAAAAAAAAAAGAATACAAATAAAACTATTCTTTTTAATGTTAGTTTAAGCAAATTTCTTTTGCAGCCTTATCTGTTTCATTTTTCTTTCCCTTTCCTCCGACCATTAAGCTAAATCTGTGAAATCTTGGCGGATGGAATTATACGTAATATTTTCAGAAGCCTGTAATAGCCCGTGCCCTTTTTGAAGTGTCCTACTTCAGATATATAGCTACTGCATTATATTTTGTCCTTTTTCCTTAATGACTGCGTCTGCGGGGGGAATGATACGTTTTCTGTGCCTCGGCCAGGCTTGGGGGAAAATGAAGATTTGCTTTGCGAGTGCGTCTGTGCTTTACCGCGTTACCTTCTTTTGCGGCAATTTATTTCAGCCGGATTACGTGTCACATGAGCCACTTGCTGGTGCCTGAAATGCATTTTCCCGCTGTTCGCCCAAAATGAAATCAGGACCCACTTTGGAAAATGGGTTCTCCTTCGTAAGTGAGTCACGCATTTGCAGCACTGAAATATCAGAGGAGAGTCCGGGTCCTTTCTTTTATTGTATGATAAGAAAAAAAATCCTTAAAGAGAAAAAAATATTTTATATATATATATATCGCTATATCTATAGATATATATCTATAGATATATATATATATCTGCATATATATATACAGATATTATATATTTATATATATATCTATCTATCTATCTATCTATCTATCTATCTATCTATCTATCTATCTATATCTATATCTATATCTATATCTATATCTATCTATCTATCTATCTATCTATCTATCTATCTATCTATCTATCTATCTATCTATATATATATATATATATATATATAGATATATATATATATATATATATATATACAGTATCTTAAGTGTGATGGGGCTCCATAGCAAAACCAGGGGCCCTGTTGCCTCTCCAATCTCCATCATGGAGGTCATGATATTGATGAAGATACATGATGATATAAAATACCAATTGTTTTCTTAGGAGTTGTATAGAGGTTCCCAATCTTGACATAACGCATTTGTCAAATGCTATTGATAATTGCATAAATCTTATTTGTAGCAAGGCAGCTCCAGGCCCTATAGCAGTCCAGTGGTCTGCTATACCTATAGTTAGGCTCTTGTTCATGAATCATAACCATAGATGTTCCTAGATTGCAGGAAAGGTGAGATAAGGCCCGGCCACACTGAAATATTCAGGCACAGTGTCACATTTTGTGTAGTTGCCCTTTCAATGTCTTTTATCTCCTTAGTGGGAACCACTGTTATTCTTATGGTTGGAACTGTGCACTCTGGATGGTTGGGGGGGTTCACCTTAAATACAGACCAGCCATAGGACTGAATGGGCTAAGATGTGCACGTGCACAGTAGGAGCTAGGTACGGCTGGGTCTTTTTTTCCTGCAAAGGCTGTATTGTGTGCCAACCAAGGCCACATGGTAGGAGGCTGCCACTTAGCAGGACATTTAAAGGATAGCTTCACTAATGTAAAGTTGTCCTTTCAGTCCTTTAAGTGCCAACTTTTAGCTTTGTCACACCTCCCCACCCCATCATGCTAGCCAATAAAAACCAATGGAACTGTTTTGTGGAATAAAGAAGAATTCTGTAGATGAAGACGAGGCTCAAGCCTTGGATTTCATAGCAGCTGAGGGAGAAGTGAAGAAGAATACTATAGAGAAGCCATTTTCAACCAGGGTTTCTTGGAACCATAGAGTTCCTCCAGAGGAACTAGGGGTATCTTGAGCTGTGGCCGATTTGCTTCCCATTTGACGGTGCCTGCATAGTTTTCGGGGGAAAACACCACTTGGCAGAGCCAACTGCATAAACCCAAAGCTGCTTGTAAGGATGGAATTCTGTCCACTACTTCAAGGAGGCCATTCTTCCCATTGACCACCAATAAATAGTTTTTTTGCAAGGGTTCTCCGAGACCTGGAATCTATTCCTCATCTGTGGTAAAAAGGATGAGAAAGGTTGCTTTAAAGCAGCCTTTCTCAACCTTTTCAACACAGAGGAACCCTTGAAATAGTTCTCCGGTCTCAGGGAACCCCTGCTAAAAATTACAAATCTACAACTCATGATACATTAGTGTGATGGTCAGTGGGGAAAAATGGTCCTTACACTTGTGGCCATTGGGAAGAATTACCTCCTTACAGATAGTTAAAAAGATCAATGGTGTCAGTGGGAACTTATCTGAGAGGTAGAAATTGCCCAATGCTGAAGGAACCCCCTAGCAACCTCTGGAGGAACCCTAGTTGAGAATCACTGCTTTAGAGTATCACCTGAGTCCCACCAGCAGTTTCATGGCTTTTGGATGGAGACATTTTCAAGTGAATTGGTTGACCTAGGTGGACATGTTTTTGTTTTTTTTCAACCTGAATAACTATTTAAATAACATGCCTAAAATACTTAACGTGCACATATAAAATTATGGGAAGAACATTGTTAAAACGAGTGTTCCGATGACAGGGTCTCTTTAACCAGTTCCCGACCGGCGCACGCCGATGTACATCAACAGAATGGCACGGGCAGGCATATTGGCGTACAGGTACGTCCAATCTTCAATGCCGCCCTGCCATCGCTCGCGTGCCGCCGGCGGCGCGCTCACGTGCCGGTCGGGACCCCCGTGAGTCCGGTCGCGCGGACTCGATTGCCACGGGCATACCCACGATCGTCTCACAGGGCTGCTGAATGGAGGAAATGCCGTGTAAACAGCATCTCCCCGTTCTGCCTAGCAACTAGTGATGCTGATCTCTGCTCCATGTGATTGGAGCAGAGATCATTGTTCACTAAAAGAAAGCCCAACCCCCCCACACAGTTAGTAACACGCCTCTAGGAACACTTAACCCCTACACTGCCACCCACTGGTTAACCCCTTCACTGCCAGTGTCATTTACACAGGAATCAGTGCATTTATATAGCAGTGATTACTATTTAAATGACAATGGTCCCAAAAATGTGTCAAAAATGTCCGATGTGTCCGCCGCAATGTCGCAGTCACAATAAAAATCGCTGATCGCCGCCATTACTAGTAAAAAATGGAAATAATAAAAAATTATTAATAAAAATGCCATAAAACTATCCCTATTTTGTAAACGCTATAACTTTTGCGCAAACCAATCAATAATCGCTTATTGCGATTTTTTTTTACCAAAAATATGTAGAAGAATACGTATCGGCCTAAACTGAGGGAAAAAAATGTTTTTTTATATGTTTTTGGGAGATATTTATTATGACCAAAAGTAAAAAATAATGCGTTTTTTTCAAAATTGTCGCTCTATTTTTGTTTATAGCGCAAAAAATAAAAACCGCAGATGTGATCAAATACCACCAAAAGAAAGCTCTATTTGTGCGGAAAAAAAGGACATCAATTTTGTTTGGGAGCCACGTCGCACGACTGCGTAATTGTCAGTTAAAGCGACGCAGTGCCGAATCGCAAAAATTGGTCTGGTCTTTGACCAGCAAAATGGTCCGGTCTAAAAGTGGTTAAGCAAACAGTGGAACTCTAGGAATGTCTAGTAAAGTTGATTTTTACAGTTCAGTCGGTTCTAATTAATGTACATCACCGAAGCTTTAATTTGTGTGTACCCCTACTTGTCTGCCCCACCGTTTGACTAGATCCCCGAACATCATCCTGGAAACAAAGACGCCCTGCCACCATTAACATTTAAAGCAGAGAAATCTTGAAACAAACTCGCTTTGCTCAACTTTGACACTAAGCAGAATATTTTATGCATGCGTCTGAGAACCCGTCACGACTTGTTTTTTTGTTTTCTATAGGTAGTTACAAGGGAGTAAAATCTTCGGCAGATATAAAGCGTGCTTCGTCTTCCCAGCTAATTTTCAGAGTTGTTGAAGTTAAAGCCAACTTGTGAAGTCGGAAATATAAAATGGGTGGAACTATGGGCATTGGTGGAACTTACCGACACCATCAAATATGACGTATATGACACAGTCAACACGGCAGTTTTGGTTTTTTATTTTTAGTTTCTCTCACAACAAAGTTTAATTACCCGTTGATTCTGCCAATACAGCCACCATTTTTTTCCCACATCCTTTATCAGGTTGACAACATTGTACACTCTACATTGGAATCACATAGCAGTGTTGACACCCCGTGGACAGGTTGGTCTTAAGGCCCCCATACCGTGTTTCCCCAAAAATAAGCCCGGGTCTTATAATAATTTTGGCAACAAAAGACACAGTAGGGCTTATTTTCGGGGTAGGTCTTACCATGTAATGTGCTGTCTTTTCTCTCCCCTTCTCTCTCCCTGCCTGACAGGCATCCCCAGTGTGAGTTAAAATGCTTGTAAAATCCTACAATCCACTCTATTACAGTAGTATATGATGCACAATGTGTGTGTTTCTGTAATACAATTGTGCCAAATGCCTTCGTTATAGCGCCGCTCTGCGCTTCTTTGACCCGTCAGAGCTCTCTTCTCTGCAATTATATTATAGAAACACACACATTGTGCATTATATGCTACTGTAATAGAGAGGATTATAGGATTTTACAAGCATTTTAAACTAGGGCTTATTTTCGGGGCAAGGGCTTATATTGCAGCCCTCCTGGAAAATAACGCTTATTTTCGGGGTTACGCAGTAGTTGTCTCACATTTTGGCTGATTCCTGCTGAATTCTGACGACGTTTGAGTTGTGGGTGGCCCAGCAAGCACCACGCAGCTAGACAAAAATACTTTTAAAAGTCGACTGAGCTGGGTGGTATATTATCAGCCGAACAGACACGCACAGGGTCAGTTATCTAAGAATTAAATATTGCATGTACAGTATTTATTCACTCATTTAGTATTTTTCTACTTTCTATCAATTCCCAAAAAACACTTTATTTAACCAATGTGTTGTCTATTCAATTTCCCTTCCTTCCTTCCTTCCTTCCTTCCTTCCTTCCTTCCTTCCTTCCTTCCTTCCTTCCTTCCTTCCTTCCTTCCTTCCTTCTTTATTTTCTTTCTTTCTTAGCTCCAGAAAAGTATTTTAGAAGTACAGGCCCCACCGATATGCCTCAGCTGAGACTTGAGCATGCAATATTTAGCACTTGAAACCCCCACCCACCCCCCAGCAAAACAAAATTAAAAGTCAGCAGCTACACATACTGTAGCTGCTGACTTTACTATTAGGACACTTACCTTACTCGGAAACCAGCGATATCCGCACCCCAGTTGATGATTTCATCAGCTCTCGGGTGCTGCCGCTGCCATTTGTGGTAAGGGAAACTGGCAGTGAAGTCTTTACTCTTTACAGCCAGTTGCCTACTGCGCATGCATGAAGCTTGCTGTGCTTTCTGAATGGCCCAGCCGCGGGTGAGCCAAGGCGAGATTTCTCAGAAGTTTCTCAGAAGTGGGGATGGGTACCTGTCAAAAACACAAACATCCCTGTTCTGTTCTGTGAGGAAAGACAGATCATGAGTTCCTAATAGCTAGGAACCACGATCTGTCATTTCCTCTAGGTCAGTTCCCCCCCCCCCCCCTACAGTTAGAAATACACACACACACAGAACACACTTAACCCCTTAATCGCCCCCCTAGTGTTAACCCCGTCCCTGCCAGTGACATTGTTACAGTAATCAGTGCATTTTTATAGCACTGATCGCTGTATAAATACCATTGGTCCCAAAAATGTGTCAAAAGTGTCCGATGTGTCCACCATAATGTCGCAGTCCTGATAAAAAATCGCAGGTCACCGCCATTACTAGTAAAAACAATAATAATAATGTAGCGCCGCCTTCTGAAGAGCATGCACTATGTGTTTTTTTTTTTTTCAGTTTTCATTTCACCTTTAAACCGCAGTTTGGTTTGGGTTTAATTGTTCTAAATTTTGACCTCAGCATCAGTCTGGCTGGACTGCAGGGTGTTCTGCCTGGCAATGGGTGGTGCTGTCACTTTTGGCAGGTATTGAACCACAGTCTAGTTGGGTCCTTTAAGGTTACTCTCTCTCAGAACCAGCCCAGTGGGAGTGTCACTCTTGCTGTGTCTGCTGGGAGAGGGTACTTAAGGTGCGGACAGGGCCGGTGCTACCAATAGGCAAACTAGGCAGCTGCCTAGGGCGCACTGCTGCCTAGGGGCGCCCGGTTGCTGGTTTCCCTCCACGTCTGCATGCTCTGTAGTCTGCAGCTTGTAACTAACTCAGTCTCAGGCAGCTGCTTTGTCTGACCGGTAGTGTAATTAGAGGCGCAGCACTGGAGCCAGCGATAGAGGAAGCAGAGGCAAAGCTTCCGCTATAGCGCCATTTTCTGTCACATGGGCAGGGCAAAGGGTGTCGGGGACCAATGGGGGTGGCAAAATGAGGTTTCGCCTATGGTGTCAAAAATCCTTACACCAGCCCTGGGTGCGGATGTCACTGTTTCAGGGTTCCGGTCCAGAAGTACGTTCTGACTGCATGGTCCTGGTCCTCCTGACCAGCCCCCAGGACTTTCATGGCCTGGGGTGCTAGCCCGAGGCGAGGAAACTGAGGGAAGAAATCGAAAGGTGGTCCGGTGCCGTCTTGGTTGGTGGAGAGGCCCAGCGGCTGTGAAAGTATCCAGGGGAAGACTCTTTGGGAGAAGGCCACGCAAAGTTTGGCTTCTCAACAAGAGCCTGGGCAAGCTGAAGGACCTAAGCAAATCCAATCTCGTGTGGTATCGCCGGACTGGGTGCAAGATACTGGTACCACACGAGTGTTCTACAAGTTTTCAAGTTTGCCTCATGTGTTCTATAGCAAAGTCGGTGGCAGAGACTTGTTCCTGACTCAAACACCCTGTTGACTGCTAGGCCTGGTGAGAGAAGGACTATCCAATTAGGGTGAAGATCCAGTTGTGAATGGCTATTCTCTGGATTTACTGGAGTGAGAGATTTTGTTCCATACTGAGTTTGACAATAAGAGTAGCTGGACTTTTCACCTAAACCCTCTAATCCTATGCTGAAAGACTGTGTAGTTAACTATTTTTCGCAAATAAAAATCCCTTTAAGTGGATCTGGCATCAGTCTCCGCAGTTCTTGGGCCAACTACCTCGGGAAACCCCTAGACACACACGAGGTGAAGAAGGTAACGGTAAGCCCAACAAATTCAGCGGCTCCTTCGGGAGTCGGTGCTACAATAATAAAAATGCTATAAATCTGTTTTGTAGACACTATAACTTTTGTGCAAAACAATCAATATACGTTTATTGTATTTTTTTTTACCAAAAATATGTAGAAGAATGCATATCGGCCTAAACTGAGAAACAATAAAAAAAAAAAAAAAAAAAAAAATGGGGATATTTATTATAGCAAAAAGTTCAAAATATTGTTCGTTTTTTTTTTCAAAATTGTCGCTCTTTTTTTGTTTATAGCGCAAAAAATAAAAACCGCAGAGGCGATCAATTACTACCATAAGAAAGCTCTATTTGTGTGAAAAAAAGTATGTCAATTTTGTTTGGGTACAGCATCGCATGACCACGCAATTATCAGTTAAAGCGACGCAGTGCAGAATCACAAAAAATGGGCTGGTCTTTCAGCAGTGAAATCTTCCGGAGTTGAAGGGGTTAAAGTGCTTTTTTTTTTTTTACCTTAATGCATTCTCTAGTTTAAGGTGAAAATCCTTCTGTGTGCAGCTCCCTCCCCCCAGTCCCCTCTTAGCCCTTGTACACACGGTCGGACATTCTGCCAACCAAATCCGTTGGATTTTGTCCGACGGATTGTGTCTGAAACTGTTGCATACACATGGTTGGACCAAATCCGATCGTTCAGAACGTGATGACGTTATTTCGTTACGACGGGACTACGTTCAGGCTAGTAGCCAATAGCCTTGTTTTAGGAATTTGATCTGAGCATGCGTGGCACTTTGTCCGATCAGAATTCTCTACACATGATCGGAGTATGTCCGACCGGACCAGTTTGTCGGAAAATATTTCCAACAAGTTGGAAAATTGGGTCCGACGGATATTCCGACGGAATCAGTCTGATGCAGACCACACACAGTCGGATTATCCGACGACACAGTCCGATAGGACACATTCCGACGGATTCTCCGACCGTGTGTACAAGGGCTTATACTTACCTGAGCCTGATTTTACTCCATTGCTGTGCACGAGAGCAGTGGCTCTCTCCTCATAGGTTCTGGAGCCATTGGCTCTTGCTGCTATCAATCACAGCCAGTGAGGATGGAGCGGGGGAGCGAGACACTGCACCCTTATTGGAGCATGAGTGGGTAGCTCCCACATAATTAGGGCCAGCACAGCCTGGCATATTGGTTCTCAATGAGACTGTGTCCTAGGACCCCAAGCTGTTATTTCAGCACAAGTGGGTGCCTCCCACAAATTTAGGGGAAGGACTTCCTAGAAAGTGGGTGAGTAAATAGCAGGCCATGGGTGGTGGTTAGGTGGGACCGACCAGAAAGTAGGTACGATCTGTGCGGGGTGACAGTGTTGTGGGGACTGGAACTAATATGTTGGTGGGTATGGCTTAGCTCTGTGAAGACCAAATGCATGGGCGACCGGACAAATTCATAATAACCTAAACACATTTTTATTTAGCAACAGGGTGGGTTTAAAGGGTTAGTTCACCTTTTCAGGAAAAAATGAAAATGTTTCCTAGGACACCGCACCCTTTTTGCAGCATGAGTGGGTGGCTCCCACATATTTAGGGGCAGGGCTTCCTGGAAAGTGGGTGAGTAAAGTGTGGACCATGTGCGGGGGTAAGGTGGGACCAACGAGTGTGGGTGTGATCTGGGTGGGGTGACAGTGGGTGTGGGTGAGTGTGATGTGGGTGGGGTGTCAATGGCTGTGAGTGAGTGTGATCTAGATGGGGAGAGTGTGGCAGGTATTAGGACTAATATGTTGGTGGGCATGGCTTAGCTCTGTGAAGACCAGGTGCATAGGCGGCCAGACATTCATATTAATGTTATCAAATTTTCATCTAGCAATGGATTGGTCTTAAACATGTTCTGAGCTAGCGATGGGATTCACCTTCCATAAGCAATAGCATGTAATCTTAAATTCTTCCTAAACTGGATCCTTCTATTGGTGATTAGGTAGATTTATAGATAAACCAGAAATTATCGTCAACGAAAAGCCCTCCACCCATTTCTTTGCATATCAATCAAAAGAAAACAGTTGACTTTGTCTAAAATGGACTGAAGCTCTTGATTAATGGGTCAACATGGGTGGTGGTCAGGTGGGACCGACTAAAAAGTGGGTGTGATCTGTGTAGGGTATGGGACTAATATGTTGGTGGACATGGCTTAGCTATGTGAAGACCAGATGCGTAGGCGGCCGGACACATTCATATTAATGTAAACAAATTTTCATCTAGAAATGGATTGGTCTTAAACATGTTCTGAGTTAACGATGGGATTCACCTTCCATAAGCAATAGCATGAAATTTTAAATTCTTCCTAAACTGGATCCTTCTATTGGTGATTAGATAGATTTATAGATAAACCAGAAATTCTCGTCAACGATAAGCCCTCCACCCATTTCTTTGCATATCAATAAAAAGAAAACGGTTGACTTTTGTCTAAATGAACTGAAGCTCTTGATTCATTGGCCATGGGTAGGGGTCAGTTGGGACAGACTAAAAAGTGGGTGTGATCTGTGTAGGGTCTGGGACTAATATGTTGGTGGACATGGCTTAGCTATGTGAAGACCAGATGCGTAGGCGGCCGGACAAATTCAAATTAATTTAAACAAGTTTTCATTTAGCGATGGACTGGTCTAAAAGATGTTCTGAACTGATGATGGGACTCACCTTCAATAAGTAATAGCATGAAATGTTAAATTCCTCCTGAACTGAATCCTTCAATAAGTAATTAGATAAATTTATAGATGTAGCGGCCATAACCCGTTGCAGGGCGGCCTTGACTTTATGGGCTTACCAGTTACCTTCTCTTGGCCTGCTCTTCCACTTCTAGGGGTTCCCAGTGTTGATATCCAACAATTTGTACACTGACACAGATGAAGACCTTTTTCAAAAGGTTTATTTTGCAGTAAGAACATTCAAATAACACATTCTCTTAGGGAACAGAAGGCACGGGTGAAGAACTCAGGCACCTTGAACTGAAGGTCTAGCAAAGTCTCTATTTCCACCCAGAGAGTAGCCACTCACATCTGGGTACTTCAAGGCTGAACAGATCTCTAGCCAGAGATCATGGCAGTCAGCACGTTGACTCAAACTTGAACAATCAACTATGGGTGAACAGGAACCTTTTTTCGCTGTAAGTGGAATGTTTCCCATCTCCTCAATGGTACTGGAAAAGTGTGAACTCGTCCTTCCCAACTCAGTAACCAGGCACTTCTCAGGATGCCACTTGCCGGCCCTCCTCCGAAGAGTCCTCCCCTGGTCACTTCCACGAGCTGCGGTGTCCCTCCAAGTCGAGAGCACACCCGGACACTTTGAATCCTCCCTCAGTTACTGCGCCTCAGACCAGCCGGTTCTGAGACTCTGGAACAGACGTATCCCGACCCCAGACCAGACAGGTCTAGCAGGGGCCACCAACAGGAACATCTTACGGGGTGTCAAACACAAGGCTCACAGGGCTACCGCGTTCCTGGAACCAGACCAGACCACACGGGTCTCACAAACAACTCCGGAACCCCCGAACACGTGACCCACACCCCCTTAAGTACCTCTTCCCAGACTCCTCAGCGGGCCCCGGCACTCCCACTGATTGGCTCCAAGAAGGCCGATACCTAATCATCCAACCAGACCTGGTTCTGGCCTGTCATGTGCACCTCACCGTTCACATGACCAGGCAGAACTTCCAAACACAGCCTGGCCAGACTGGTGTTAAGGCCAACCTATGCAATTAACCCTCAGAACCTTTAGTGTTCTGAGGCCAAAAACTAAATTTACATGTGTATGACATTTGATCCCAAATGTCATCCGCTACATAGATAAACCAGAAATTCTTTTTAACGATAAGTCCTCTGCCCGTTTTTTTTTTGCATATCAGTAAAAAGAAAACAGTTGACTTTCTCTAAATGGACCAGAGCCCTTGATTAATGGCGGCTCCCTCATCAGCCCTAGATGGCCTACATGCAATATTACCTCCTCTTCCACCGCAGTCATCAACTCTCAGGTCTCGTGGAAGGTGCCGTCTTGTCTAAACCTCTGGACAACCACCAGCCAAAACAATAAAATCTCAGTATACTTCAGGCACGCACTTTAACATCATAAACCCGTCTGCGGCGCGGGGGGGGGGGGGGTGTTAAACTTTTATTAACTCCAAATAATGCGCAACTCGACGCAAGTAATGTGCCACATGACCCGCGACCCCTGCTCTGTTAATTCTGTTCTTTCTTTCTTTTTATATTCTTTGGTTGACTCTCCTCCCAAATCTCGGTTCTCCATCGGCGAAGCGGCTGCTTATTACGGCGGAGTCACGCGGCCTAATGAGTGATTTACTCATATCATCTGAGCACTTGAGAGCCATCCCAAATCTAATAGCAAGAGATAAAGTCAAGATCGAAGATAATAAATTTGCCTCGCTCACTCTGCCAAAGCGTTATTGCAAGACTCGTGTCTCTGCTTTTATTGATAAACAGAAAGAAAAGGATGGTGGGGGGTGTTATATAAGGAAAGTCTATTTATAAAGGTGCACAAATAGAGTTGGGGAATCGTGTCCGCTAAAAAAAAATCAAAAAAAAATTAGAAAGGGAGCTTTGAAAATGGTCCCTGGACGGTTGGAAGGACATGTTTGTCGGATAATCTGTTTTTATTGCATCTGGGTTTTATTTGATTTGATTTTTCTTTTTTGTAATTAAAGCAATAAAAATGAAGTGTTATGTCCTGGTAGGGAAGATGGTGAAAATTAATCTCGGTGCGTCAACGCAGCGGGACTTTTACTCCCTAAATATTTTACGTACCTCCAAAGCCAAAACTTTTTTTATTTTACTTAGAAATAAGTTAAAATTAGGCAATGGTTAAAACTTTTTTTTTTCTTTACCATCGGGAGATTTTCCTTCACTCCTGATTTTCCTGCCCTTTTGACAACAGGGAGTGAGTCTGTGAAGGTTCTCATTTATCCAGATCATGATATACTATAATGCCAAAAGTATTGGAACACCTCCCTTTACAGGCACATGAACTTTAATGGCTTCCTGGTCTTGGTCCGTAGGGTTCCATATTGAGTTGGCCCACCCTTTGCAGCTATAACAGCTTCAACTCTTCTGGGAAGGCCGTCCACAAGGTTTAGGAGTGTGTCTATGGGAATGATTGACCATTCTTCCAGAAGCGCATTTGTGAAGTCAGGCACCGATGTGAACAAGAAGGTCTGGCTCGCAGTCTCCGCTTGAATTCACCCCAAAGGTGTTCTATCAGGTTGTGGTCAGTCAAGTTCCTCCACCCCAAACTCGCTCATCCATGACTTTATGGACCTTGCTTTGGGCACTGGTCCAAATCATTTGGTGGAGGGGGATTATGGTGTGGGGGTTGTTTTTTAGAGGTTGGGCTTGGCCCCTTAACTCCAGTGAAGGGAACTCTTCAGGCGGCAGCATACCAAGACATTTTGGACAATTTCATGCTCCCAGCACTGTAGGAACAGTTTGGGGGTGGCCCCTTCCTGTTCCAACAGGACTGCGCACCAGTGCACAAAGCAAGGTCCATAAAGACATAGATGAACGAGTTTGGGGTGGAGGAATTTGGACGTCCCTCCCCTCCCTGGTGCTTCTTGGGCTTAGCGTTACAGCTGGTTTCGCCCAAGAAATTAACCAGAAGGTGCAGCCGTCTGGTCCCATAGGCATTCAAAGAGTTAACACTTTTTGATTGGCTCTATGGTCTTGGAGTGATGTCATGACGTCACTTGCGGTCTAGGCTGAAAAAAAAAAGTAAAATTAAAGCTTTTGCTTTAAAAGGTCCTTTTTGAGATCCTTTTGACCCTAGATCTCTTCATAAAGAGGACCTGTCATCCTTTCTTATATTACAAGGGATTAGCCTTTTTTGGGGTTAATTCTCCTTTAAGGGGGTGTGGCAGGGGGTGTGTCCCATTCCTACATACATTTGCTGGTAGTTGTCCCTCATTCCCATCTCAAAATGTTGGGAGGTATGTTAGCATTATTCCCCCCTCGACCAAAACCTTTCCCTAGTGCGGGAGTGTCAAACTCAATGTCATTGCAGGCCCCATCAACATTATGGGTGCCCTCAAAAGACCGGTTGACTAGATGTCCAGAGCATCCCCTGCCCTACATCAGATATCGATAGCCCCTCCCCCAATACCCTCCTTTGCATCACAGTGCACCCCCACTTTTACCTAGTGCTACTGCCGGGAAGAAGCTTGGGGGGTGTTGCTGGGAAACAGAAAGTCTAGGTTCTCGAGGAGGACCAGAGGAGGGTTGAGGTCAGCTACCAGAGTCTGCTGAATGCTGAGACAAGGGGAGGCAAAGAAGAGGGGGTGCTGCAGCTGCACACAGAGGTGCAGGATCTGTAGGAGGAGTTCAGTCCTCCTTTCTGCTGCTGACTGCTGAATTGGGAGAAGGTGGGGCAGAGACAAGCCTTTTTGAGGCTTAGGATGTGGCTGAGGACTTCTATCGTCGTCTCTGCTGCCAACTGCTGAGACAGAAATGAGGGGTTGCCACAGCTGCAGGAGAGATGCAAGTGCCACATCTAATGGCCTGGTGGGTCAAATTTAGTCCACGGGCCTTGTGTTTGACATGTGAGCTAGTGCTAAGTGCACTGCGCCTAGCCAGCGGGAATCCTGTCCCTGCAATATCAGCTTTGCAAATGCGTGCCAGTTGCAGTGGGGCAGAGCTATTTATTAGCATTGCTCTCACTAGAAATGGCCACAGAGGTCATTCAGTGCAGCAGCGTCCAATCAGATGTCTGCTCGTCTGCACCCCTAATGTCACCTACGGAAGAACAAAAGCTCCTCTTGATCTCTATTCTTTCTGCACAGCTTCTGCCAAAACAGCGCCACCTACCGAGGGGAGGCTGAACTGCACTTTCGTACAAGCGTGCATTGCGATCACTTAAGTGGGTCACATTCGGTGGTGGTATCGTCCACCTAATGCAGGATTTTTCAAACTTCCTAAACAAAGGGCCAGTGTACTGGCCTTCTGGCTTTAGGGGGGCGGGACTGTGGCCAATGAAAATAGAAGCATCCCCCCGGTGTCAGTGTCAGTAAATTATATCCCATCATTGATTTTAAAGGGAGGGATAGTGCCCTATTATTGGTGTCAGTTGGAGGGATAGTGTCTCATCGATGGTGTCAATGGGAGGAATGCTGTCTCATCATTGGTGTCAGTTGGAGGAATGGTACCCCATCATTGGTGTCAGTGGGATGAATGTTGCCCCATCATTGGTGTCAATGGGAGGAATGGTACCCCATCATTGGTGTCTGTGGGATGAATGGTACACTATCATTGGTGTCAATGGGAGGAATGGTGCCCCATCGTTGGTATCTGTTGGAGGAGTAAAGCCCCATTGATGGTGTCAGCGGCAGGAATGGTACCCCATCATTGGTGTCAGTGGGATGAATGGTACCCTATCATTGGTGTCAATGGGAGGAATGGTGCCCCATCATTGGGATGAATGGTACCCTATGATTCGTGTCAATGGGAGGAATGGTGCCCCATCATTGGTGTCAAAGGAAGGAGTGAAGCCCCATTGATGATGTCAGTGGTAGGAATGGTACCCCATCATTGGTGTCAGTGGGATGAATGGTACCCTATCATTGGTGTCAATGGGAGGAATGGTACCCCATCATTGGTGTCAAGGGGAGTAATGGTGCCCCATCATTGGTGTCTGTTGGAGGAATAGTGCATCAGTCAGTTGGAGGAGTAAAGCCTCATTGATGGTGTCAGTGGAAGTAATGGTACCCCATCATTGGTGTCAGTGGGATGAATGGTACACTATCATTGGTGTCAATGGGAGGAATGGTGCCCCATCATTGGTGTCAAAGGGAGGAGTAAAGCCCCATTGATGATGTCAGGCAGGAATGGTACCCCACCATTGGTGTCAGTGGGATGATGGTACCCTATCATTGGTGTCAAGGGGAGGAATGGTGCCCCATCATTGGTGTCTGTAGGAGGAATAGTGCATCAATCAGTTGGAGGAGTAAAGCCGCATTGATGGTGTCAGTGGAAGGAATGGTACCCCATCATTGGTGTCAGTGGGATGAATGGTACCCCATCATTGGTGTCAAGAAGAGGAATAGTGCCCCATCATTGGTGTCCGTTGGAAGAATAGTGCACCATGGGCCTTATAAAGGCAACCAAAGGGTTACATCCATCCCCTGGACCACAGTTTGGAGACCACTGACCTATTGTGACAGGGGGTATAACTATTGTTGTGACATGGGTACACCCCTCCTCCAACTGCTGTTTTTAGTTTAAGGGGGCAGTTGGGGGTGCTAAAATGGCAGCTCAAACACCTGTTTTTACCGTTGCAAGTAATAATTAGGCTTTTGGTTTCATCCAACCTATTGATCGACATGTTTCCCTTGACACAATACACACGAGGGGGGCGTCAAACTGCTGGAGTTGTTGTCACAACATACTTATGAGAGGAGAGGATGAAGGAGAGCGGGTGTTTTCCTCCACATTAGATAAAGCTGGAGCCAAATATATATATATATATATATATATCTGTAGGGAGTGCCGCGCTGTCACGGCTCCTCAAACTTTGCATATTCTGGTCAGTGGGAGTTTCTGCCTGACTGGTCCTATTAGAGTGACACCAATAATCCGGTCCCACTAATTAATGGCTGATAAGATGGAGAGGAGCAAGTCAGAGGCTCCTCGTCTTGTCGGCCATTCCGGGAGGGGTGGAAGGGAGTCTAGATTAAAGATTACACCGTGTTATCTGTATGGGAGGGAGGAGGTAATGGAGAGACGGCGACAATATCACCGCCAATTACAATGTTCTCCTCTTACAGAATCTATCGGCACGGCATCCTGTGCATACTGATACGCCGCACTCCGGCCTTCGCCGCTTCCTTCCCTCTTCTACAAAGGAGATTATAGGACCCATCATAGTTCTACGTCTCCATGAGAAAGACACGGAATTGTATCTGATTAAAGCTGAAGTTTAATCTGCTTATATTTTACTTTTCCTGCCCCCCCCCCCCCAATCAACATTCCGATGAAGTTTTTAACCACTTGCTTACCAGGCACCCCCCCCCCCCTTCTTCCTGCCCAGGCCAATTTTCAGCTTTCAGCGCTGTCACACTTTGAATGACAATTGCGCGGTCATAAAACACTGTACACACGTGACGTTTTTATAATTCGTTTAACACAAATAGAGATTTCTTTTGGTGGTATTTAATCACCTCTGGGGGGGGGGGGGGGTTATTTTTAATTTTTTGCTAAACAAATAAAAAAGGGGCGAAAAAAAAATGTCATAGTTTGTTATAAAATTTAGCAAAAAGGTCATTTTCTCCTTCACTGATGGTCATTGATGAGGAGGCACTGATAGGCTGCACTGATGGGCACTGATGGGCTGTACTGATAGGTGACACTGATGGGCTGTACTGATGGGCACTGATAGTCACCACTGATGAGGAGGCATTGATAGGCAACACTGATAAGCTGAACTGATGGGCACTGATAGGCACTGGTGAAGTGCCATTGATACGTGGCACTGATAGGTGACACTGATAGGCTGTAATGATGGGCAATGATAGTCTGCACTCATGGGCACTGATAAGTGACACTGATGGGCACTGATAGGTGACACTGATGGGCACTGATATTCTGCACTGATGAGCACTGATGAGGCGGCACTGATGAGGAGGCACTGATAGGCAGCACTGATGGGCACTTATAGGCGGCACTGATTGGCACTGGTGAGGCGGCACTGCTAGGTGACACTGATGGGCACTGATGAGGAGGCACTGATAAGCAGCACCGATAAGCACTGGTTAAGCGGCACTGATAGGCTGCACTGATGGCCACTGATAGGTGACACTGATAGGCTGTAATGATGGGCAATGATAATCTGCACTGATGGGCACTGATAGGTGACACCGATGGGCACTGATATGCTGTACTGATGGGCACTGATAGTCTGCACTGATGGGCACTGATGAGGCGGCACTGATAAGGAGGCACTGATAGGCAGCACTGATGGGCACTTATAGGCTGCACTTATGGGCACTGGTGAGGCGGCACTGATAGGTGACACTGATGGGCACTGATAGGTGGCACTGATGGGCACTGATAGGTGGCACTGATGGGCACTCATGAGGCGGCATTGATAGGTGACACTGATAGGCAGCACTGATGGGCACTGATTGGCAGCACTGGTGGGAAGTGTTGGGACTACACTGATAATAAGTCCCCTGATAATCAGTGCCGATGTTTGTTTAACACAAGCTGGTTATCGGCTCTCTTCTTCTCTCCTCACACTGTCAGCATGAGGAAAGAAAAGTCGATAACTGACTTATGTTCACATCCGTGATCAACTGTCATTGGACACAGCTGATCACATGGTAAAGTGGCCGCTGTGATTAGTCCAAAGTACTCAGTGATCACAAAGTATCAAAAAACTCATTTTTTTTACTTTTTGCTATAATAAATATCCCCAAAAAATATATAAAAAAAACATTTTTTCCTCAGTTTAGGCCGATACGTATTCTTCTACATATTTCTGGTAAAAAAAAAAAAAAATGGCAATAAGCGTTTGATTGCTTTGCGCAAAAGTTATAACGTCTACAAAATAAGGGATAGTTTAATGGCATTTTTATTATTTGTTTTTTTAACTAGTAATGGCGGCGATCAGCGTTTTTTAGCAGGTCCACGACATTGCGGTGGACAGATCAGACGCTTTTGACACTTTTTTTTTGGGACCATTTGACATTTATACAGTGATCGGTGCTATAAAATAGCCACTGATCACTCTGTAAATGTGACTGTCAGTGAAGGGGTTAACCACTAGGTGGCTCTGTAGGGGTTAAGTGTGTCCTAGGGAGTGATTCTAACTGTAGGGGGGAGGGGCTGTGCGTGACACGACACTGATCACCACTCCCGATTACAGGAAGCTGTGATCGGTGACACTAGGCAGAACGGGGAGATGCTTCTTTACATTAGCATCTCCCCGTTCTTCCTCTCTGTGAGACGATTGCAGGTATCCCTGTGGACATCAGGTCCGTGGGACCCGCGATCACGCTCATGGAGCTCCTGGCGCGCATGCGCACGTGCACACACGCAAGCTGCTTCTTAAAGGGCAACACACAGGTACGTGATTCTGCCTGTGCGTGCCCTTCTGCCGCATATATCTGCGTGAGGCGGTCGGGAAGCGTTTAAGGGGGTGTGGCAGGGGGTGTGGCAGGGGCATGCCCTATGGCTACATACGCTTGCTGGTAGGTGTCCCTCATTCCCATCTGAAAATGTTGGGAGGTAGGCAGATGTATTGTTCCTTCTCTCTGGCTTTTTCTGCAGCTTCTGACGCACGCAGCGAGAAGCTCACAGTGTGCGGTGAAATCAGAGGGAAGCCGCCTCGGTTTCGGCAGAGGGGCCAGCAGAACGGTGCAAGGCCGGAGTTCGGCTTTAAGAAAAATCCAGGCGATCGGTCTAACGTTTGATTGTGCGTTCGCTTGTTTTCATCACGTCTCCAAAAGATGTAAAATAATACAAATCAGAATAAAAGAAGGAATCTCACGGCTGCAGGTGTTTGTCTTCAGATGAAGGCTCCCCGAGCATAGGGAGCAGAGGTCTGCGTTTATCGGCGTGCTGAGAAAAGCGCCATTGTGATAAGCGCTCGGTAAAATTGTCTATTTTGTTCAACGTCGAACCCTTTTTTTTTTTTTTTTTGCTTTCCGTCTGCGGAAACCAAAAAAAACAAAACAAAAAAAACCGATCGCGCTCACAAGTAACGACTCCGGCCAGCTGCGACGCATAAAATATTGTTTTATTTATTTTCCCCACATTTACTGTATTGTTACAATGTAACGTTTGGCCTGTTTACATTGACGCCACAGATGTTTTAGTGGAAGCCGCAGCCGATGGCGGTATTATTTTTCTAAGTCGCGGGGGGCGGCGTGTTTGTTGTCTCCGAATGCGGTAAACATGGCACAGAGCTCGCATGTGTTCACCAGGAGAAGAGACGAAGGACGTTGGCGGAGGGGAAGCGCTTAGGTTTCCGTTCGCACTTCGCCAATTCGGAATCGAGGGGCATAATCAGCACGATTCCGCCTGCGGTCCCAAATCGCAGCAGAAACGCTGAATTCTCCTTTTCGGGTGGCATTATTCTTTAAGCGGCGGTAAAATGTGATGTGATTTTGCTGCGATCATCGGCAAAAACGATGGCTTACCGGACACTTTCACCCCTCCCCCCAGGCATTTTCAGATTTCAGCACTGTCGCACTTTGAATGACAATTGCGCGGCCATGCAATGCTGAACCCAAATTACATTTTTATCATTTAGGGTGGCATACTTGGTGGTGACATCCCTGGTGGTCCTGGTGGTGTCCCTGGTGGTCCGGTGTGGGCATCCTCGGGGGGGGGGGGGGGGGGGGAGGCTGCGCTGATAAGCCGTTCAGCACTCCTCTACTCGCGTCTGAGACACGTGTGATTGGATATGGCTGTTCACATGGTAAAGAGTCTCCATTAGAGACTCTTTACCGAGATCGGTGTAGCGATGTGTCAGACTGACACACCGCAGCAACGATCGCCGCCATGCGTGCCCGCGGGGGCTTGATATCCTGGCGACGTCATATGACAGGACATCGGAACCACTTTGCCAACGTCATTTTGCTATATGGCGGGCGGAAAGTGGTTAAAGCGGTTCTGCACCTTTAAAAAAAAAATATTAAAAGCCAACAGTTACAAATATTGCAGCTGCTGACTTTTAATAAATTCACACTTACCTGTCCCAGGGTCCAGCGATGTTGGCGGCAGATGACGAGCGATCACTCGTCTCTCTGCTGCCCCCTTCGCCATCCTCTGTCAGGGAATCGGGAAGTGAAGCGTTGCGGCTTCACTGCCCGGTGCCCTACTGCGCAAGCGCGAGTCACGCTGCACGTCTCTGCTGGTCCCCGCTGTGTCCCGGGAATTGTGTGTTTCCCAGAACACAACGGGGGGGGGGGGGGGGGGGGGCGCATCTGCGGCGGTCTGCGGGGGTTCTTGTCCCGGAAGTGGGTGCAGATACCTATATGAATGCATCGCACTTCACACTTAGGTTGGACTTGATGGACTTGTGTCTTTTTTCGACCTCACCTGCCATGTAAGTCCAGGGCCGTCTTTAATATTGATTGGACCCTGGGCAAAAAATTTCTTAGGGCCCCCCTCCCCCCATGCAATTTGTCTCTCCACCTTCTCTGAGACATACAATAAATAGCAGCTAGACTTAAAATCAGTTTACTTTATCAGATCAGGCAGCTATTGCGATTGGTTGCCAGAGGTTACAGCATATCATTACTGCTTACTGACTGGTTGCTAGAGGTTACAGCACTCCTTAAGGCTCACTGATTAGTTGTTAGAGGTTACAGCACATTTCTGCTTGTTGATTGGCTGCTAGAGATTGCTGTACAGTAATACTGCTCACTGGTTGCTATAGGTTACAGCACATCATCTCCTCACTGCAGGGGGGCATGATTTACCTCAGGGGGGCATGATTGGTTGCCAGAGGTTACAGCATATCATTACTGCTTACTGACTGGTTGCTAGAGGTTACAGCACTCCTTAAGGCTCACTGATTAGTTGTTAGAGGTTACAGCACATTTCTGCTTGTTGATTGGCTGCTAGAGATTGCTGTACAGTAATACTGCTCACTGGTTGCTATAGGTTACAGCACATCTTCTCCTCACTGCAGGGGGGCATGATTTACCTATGAATGCTGCCTTTATTTACATATCAATGCAGTTGGCCTCAGCTATTTACATATGCATGTCACTGCTATTTACATATGAATGCCAGTATTTACATGTAAACACAGGGTCTGCAGGTAGGGTTGCCACCTGTCCAGGATTCACCCGGACAGTTCAGGTTTGGAATCCTGTGTCCGGGTTTCAGTCTGCCTGAAACCCGGACACATTATTTAGACTGGGCTGTGGCTCCCCAAGTAGCTTAGATAGTAACACAAAAATCTGTTGCCATTCGGGATCTGCGACCCGCTTTCTGAGGGTAGGTTTGGCATCACTGGGGGGCATGATGTTAGTAAGAGCAGTTTGGCCACACCCACTGTTTGCCGCAGGGCACTGCATTACCACTCTCCTTGGGGCACCCAAAGGTGCCCCAGGTCTTTTATAATCCTATAGTGTATACTACGAAAAAAATGTGCCCTGTGCCGTTAAAGTGTTCGGGTTTGGCTTGAAAAAAAGGTGGCAACCCTATCTGCAGGTGAGTCATCTGTACACAACAATAGGGCAGAGCTGGGCAGCATTAGTAGCAGCACTTCACACTGAGATATCAGGACACAACACAGGACTAAAACTTCAAGGGACGAGGGAATGTAAACTTAGATAGTTGGCAAGTATGAGGCAGCTGCTTTGGGCCCCACAACAATGACAGGGCCCAGGGCAGCTGCCCCTTTTGCCCTGCCTTAAAGACGGCCCTGCAGGTAACCATGTATGTAACTTCAGCTTTTATCCCCAGAAAGTGTTAACAAACAGAACATATGTGTTTATTCAGACGAATCGATATATTTTATCTAGATACCGAGAAGAAGCCAATCGATGGGCTGTATTTATTATTTAGGTCTTTTATCTCTTTTATGTTTCCATCGGCCTTGTAGCACCTGGTCTTCTGTGTCCCTCCTTCAGTCTCTCCCTGACGGATGGATTTGCTCATCTGATAACCCGGCCCTTTGCATAAAGCCAAAACCAGGAAATAAGTGCAAATTCTTTCAGTTCTCCCGCAGTTTGAAGGCAGTAATTCCCCCCCTTTAATATTTATATTTGCAATAAAATGCTCCTGACCTTTTGGTCACTTCAAGTGCAAGAGAAAAAAAAAAAAAAAGGTTCCCTCAAGGCAACAGAGAGATGCATTAAATAATACATTATTGAATATATTTCTAAAGCTCCTTATTGAATCCCGATCAGAGTTCAGCGGCGGTTAGAACAGAAAAAATGTCTTCATAAGTCGAAATTTCTTTACCTAGCTGTCGTTTGAATATATGGCTGTGGAGGGTTTTTTTTTAAAAGGAGGGCACTAAAATCGGAGTCAGCTTTCTTTGGACACCTGAGAGGAGAATTTTCATTGGCCTCGTAAACCCCGGGGGCCGAGTCTAATGCGCCGTTCCGTTGCTTTTTACTGCTTAATGACTGGAATAAGAGATTATAATTCTATTTTTTTAATATTCGATTTAACCTTACAATATTTTCCCCATTAGAAAATGATGTTTATGCAAAAGCTTCAGCTGATCCAGCAAGTTGGCATACGTAGAGCGCTGGGCTTGGCTGGAATGTAATGTAGTAAAGTTTGACACGGCGTAATTTAATGCGCGTCTATAGCCAAAACTTTTTTTTTTCTTGTTTTGGATACAGTAGGGAAGGGTAAGACCCCTATCAGCTATTTTTTTTATTTTTTTTTTACTGTCTGCGTCCTGCTAAGGAGATTTATATTCAAATCTTGTCTTGGAGATGCATCAGAAAGTAGTAGGAAATCTCTGCAATGTAAGCAGAATTCTCATCTTAGGCAGTTGGCTTGGAACAAGTGTCTCCATTGGAAGATCTCCCATCAACTTTTGGTTCTCATGACAAATAACGATGGATTTCCCTTCACTATCCACTTGCTACTGCCAATTCTGGCAATGTTACGACACTTCCAGAATCCCTGCCAGTACGTCCAACGGTACTTGCAGAATCCTTGCCAGGTCTTCAAGTGGTACTTGAAGAACCTCTGGTAGAACTTCCAACATACCATTTAGCACTTCCAGTGGTACTTGCAGAATCCCTGCCAGAACTTCCAATGGTACCTGCAGAACCTCCAGCAGGACTTCCAGAATTCCTTCTAGGACTTCAGTGGTACTCGCAGAATCCTTGCCAGAACTTCCAATGGTACCCGCAGAACCTCCAGCAGGACTTCCAGAATTCCTTCTAGGACTTCAGTGGTACTCGCAGAATCCTTGCCAGAACTTCCAATGGTACCCGCAGAACCTCCAGCAGGACTTCCAGAATTCCTTCTAGAACTTCAGTGGTACTCGCAGAATCCTTGCCAGAACTTCCAATGGTACCTGCAGAACCTCCAGCAGGACTTCCAGAATTCCTTCTAGGACTTCAGTGGTACTCGCAGAATCCTTGCCAGAACTTCCAATGGTACCCGCAGAACCTCCAGCAGGACTTCAAGAATTCCTTCTAGGACTTCAGTGGTACTCGCAGAATCCCTGCCAGAACTTTCAACCGTACGTGTGGAAGCCCTGGAAGGACTTCCAATAGTACTTGCAAAATATTTGCCAGGGAGTACTTACAGAATGCCTAGCAGGACTTCCATAATCCCTGCCAGGACTTCTAATGGTACTTGCGGATACCTTGGTATTCGCAGAACCTCCAGCAGGACTTCCAGAATTCCTTCCAGGACTTCAGTGGTACTCGCAGAATCCCTGCCAGAACTTTCAACTGTACGTGAGGAATCCCTGGAAGGACTTCCAATAGTACTTGCAAAATCTTTGCCAGGGCTTCCAATGGTACTTACAGAATGCCTAGCATGACTTCCATAATCCCTGCCAGGACTTCTAATGGTACTTGCAGATACCTTGGTATTTGAAGAACCTCCAGCAGGACTTCCAGAATTCCTTCCAAGACTTCAGTGGTACTCGCAGAATCCTTGCCAGAACTTTCAACTGTACATGTGGAAGCCCTGGGAGGATTTCCAATAGTACTTGCAAAATCTTTGCCAGGGATTCCAATGGTACTTACAGAATTCCTAGCAGGACTTCCATAATCCTTGCCAGGACTTCTAATAGTAATTGCAGATGCTGTGCCAGGGCTTCTAATTGTACTTGAAGAACCTCTGGTAGGGCTTCTGGAATCCCCACTATGACTTCCAATGGTACTTACAGAATCTGTGCCAGACCTTCCAACGGTTTTCACAGAATCCCTGCCATAACTTCCAATGGTACTCACAGAATCCCTGCCAGGTCCTCTAATGGTACTTGCAGAACCTCTAGCAGAACTTCCAGATTCTTTCCCAGGACTTCAGTGGTAATTGCAGAATCCCTACCAGGACTTCTAATGGTACTTTTTGAATTCTTGGGAGGACTTCTAATGGTACTTTTTGAATTCTTGGGAGGACTTCTAATGGTACTTTTTGAATTCTTGGGAGGACTTCTAATGGTACTAACAGAATATAAAAAACAAAAAGACTGCCAGTAGGGTATAAACTCTGCAAAGCTCAATGTATGAGCAAGCACAGCGTCCCTTAGTCGCTGATTCACCAGTCAAGGCATGGTCCGGGTAATCAAAGAATTAAACACAAAAAGAACAAGGTGGGGGAGTACCTAAACTAAAAGAGATTACTAAGGTTCATGCAGCTTAAGATAAGGGAACTTTAATACAAAATTACAAATAGTAATACAAAAAACTGGGTAAAAAATTCCCACCACCAGCACCTCAACAACAGAGTCCCTGCCATGGCCTCCAATGGTACTCGCAGGACATCCAAAATCTCTCCCAGGACATCCAGTGATACTTGCGGAATCCCTGGGGGGATTTCCAATGATATTTGCAGATTCCACAGAGGGACTTCCAAGAACACTTGCAGAATCCCTGCCAGGACTTCCAATGATACTTGTGGAATCCCTGCCAGGACTTCCAATGATACTTGTGGAATCCCTGCCAGGACTTTCAGTGATATTTGCAGAATCCCTACTGGGACTTCCAGTGATAACTCAATTCCTGCCAGAACTTCAAATGATACTTGCGTATTTCCCACCAGCATTTCAACGGTACTCTCAAAAGTCCCAGCCAATATTTCCAATAGTACTTGCAAAATTGCTGCTGGTACTTCCAATGGTACTTATAGAATCCCACCCAGGACTTTCAACGGTGCTCGCAGAATCCCTGCCAGGCTTTTCAATGGTACTTACAAAATAGCTGCTGGTACATGTAGTATTTCTTGCAGGACTTCCAATATTCCCTGAAACAACGCTGAACTTGTCCCCTGACCAAAAGGGTATTTAAGCTCCAACATTTGAAGTGGCTGGTTCTGTGTTCACAAAGCAGATATCAATGAGCATTACCTAAAATACTGAGGCCTGTTACCTGTAGTTGCTGACCCAGGTTGCTTGACATCTTGTCCGGTCTGACTGACCCCTTTTCTTGATGCCTGCCAGGACCCCTACCTGAACTTGACCACTTTCTCATTTCTATTCTCGTTAACTGCCTACACATTGCAAATCCAGATTGTCTAACTTCTCTGTCTTTAAATGCCTTTTACAAGGCATGTCCTATAAACAGGGATGAGCATAATTGCGAGTTTTCATTTCCCCATAATTTTACAGAAAATTTAAAGAACGTGGTGAAATTTTACCTATTTTGGTGACATATTGGAGTCAATGCCAAAGGTGGTTTTGGATGCTCTCAGGGGTTCAATGGGCTTTAGATACCTCCAGAGCAGCCGTTCTCAACCAGGTTTCCTTCGAACCCTAGGGTTCCTTCAGAGGTGGCTAGGGGTTCCTTGATCTGTGACTGATTTACCTCCTGCTTGATGGTGCCTACATAGTTCTGAGCCAATGCCACTTGGAGGAGCCAGTGGTATGACACCAATGGTCTTTATAGCTCTCTGTAAGGGGCCATTCTTACCAGCACTGTAAAAAAATAGGGCATTCTCCTCATTGAACACCAAAGTAATGGGCGTTGTTCCAACTGACCCCCCAATGAATGGGTTTTATCAGGGGTTCCCCGAGACCTGAAAATTATTTTAAGGGTTCCCCTGGGGTAAAAAAGGTTGAGAAAGGCTGCTCTTACTTTGGTGTTCAGTGTCATACCACTGGCTCCAAGTGGCATTGGCTCAGAACTATGTAGGCACCATCAAACAGGAGGTAAATCAGTCACAGCTCAAGGAACCCCTAGCCACCTCTGAAGGAACCCTGGTTGAGAATGGCTGCTCTGGAGGTATCTAAAGCCCATCAAACCCCTGAGAGCATCCAAAACCACCTTTGCCATTGACTCCAAGATGTTACCAAAATGGGTGAAATTTCACCACGCTCTTTCAATGTTCTGTAAAATTATGGGGAAATGAACCTTAACTGGAACCCTAACTGGGGTGGGAATTTATGGTCATTTAACCAGTTCCCGACCAGCGCACGCCAATGTACGTCAGCAGAATGGCACGGGCAGGCATATAGGTGTACAGGTACATCCAATCTTTAATGCCGCCCTGCCATCGCGAAATTTCACCCATTTTGGTGACACCTTGGAGTCAATGGCAAAGGTGGTTTTGGATGCTCTCAGGGGTTCAGTGGGCTTTAGATACCTCCAGAGCAGCCATTCTCAACCAGGTTTCCTTCGAACCCTAGGGTTTCTTCAGAGGTGGCTAGGCGTTCCTTGATCTGTGACTGATTTACCTCCTGCTTGATGGTGCCTACATAGTTCTGAGCCAATGTCACTTGGAGGAGTCAGTGGTATGACACCAATGATCTTCATAGCTCTCTGTAAGGGGGCCATTCTTACCAGCACTGTAAAAAAAAGGGCATTCTCCTCACTGAACACCAAAGTAACGGGCGTTGTTCCCACTGACCCCCCCCAATGAATGGGTTTTATCAGGGGTTCCCCGAGACCTGAAAATTATTTTAAGGGTTCCCCTGGGGTAAAAAAGGTTGAGAAAGGCTGCTCTTACTTTGGTGTTCAGTGTCATACCACTGGCTCCAAGTGGCATTGGCTCAGAACTATGTAGGCACCATCAAACAGAAGGTAAATCAGTCACAGCTCAAGGAACCCCTAGCCAACTCTGAAGGAACCCTGGTTGAGAATGGCTGCTCTGGAGGTATCTAAAGCCCATCAAACCCCTGAGGGCATCCAAAACCACCTTTGCCATTGACTCCAAGATGTCACCAAAATGGGTGAAATTTCACCACGCTCTTTCAATGTTCTGTAAAATTATGGGGAAATGAACCTTAACTGGAACCCTAACTGGGGTGGGAATTTATGGTCGTTTAACCAGTTCCCGACCAGCGCACGCCAATGTACGTCGGCAGAATGGCACGGGCGGGCATATAGGTGTACAGGTACATCCAATCTTTAATGCCGCCCTGCCATCGCGAAATTTCACCCATTTTGGTGACACCTTGGAGTCAATGGCAAAGGTGGTTTTGGATGCTCTCAGGGGTTCAGTGGGCTTTAGATACCTCCAGAGCAGCCATTCTCAACCAGGTTTCCTTCGAACCCTAGGGTTTCTTCAGAGGTGGCTAGGGGTTCCTTGATCTGTGACTGATTTACCTCCTGCTTGATGGTGCCTACATAGTTCTGAGCCAATGTCACTTGGAGGAGTCAGTGGTATGACACCAATGATCTTCATAGCTCTCTGTAAGGGGGCCATTCTTACCACCACTGTAAAAAAAAGGGCATTCTCCTCACTGAACACCAAAGTAACGGGCGTTGTTCCCACTGACCCCCCCCAATGAATGGGTTTTATCAGGGGTTCCCCGAGACCTGAAAATTATTTTAAGGGTTCCCCTGGGGTAAAAAAGGTTGAGAAAGGCTGCTCTTACTTTGGTGTTCAGTGTCATACCACTGGCTCCAAGTGGCATTGGCTCAGAACTATGTAGGCACCATCAAACAGAAGGTAAATCAGTCACAGCTCAAGGAACCCCTAGCCACCTCTGAAGGAACCCTGGTTGAGAACGGCTGCTCTGGAGGTATCTAAAGCCCATCAAACCCCTGAGAGCATCCAAAACCACCTTTGCCATTGACTCCAAGATGTCACCAAAATGGGTGAAATTTCACCACGCTCTTTCAATGTTCTGTAAAATTATGGGGAAATGAACCTTAACTGGAACCCTAACTGGGGTGGGAATTTATGGTCGTTTAACCAGTTCCCGACCAGCGCACGCCAATGTACGTCGGCAGAATGGCACGGACAGGCATATAGGTGTACAGGTACATCCAATCTTTAATGCCGCCCTGCCAATCTCACCCATTTTGGTGACATCTTGGAGTCAATGGCAAAGGTGGTTTTGGATGCTCTCAGGGGTTCAGTGTGCTTTAGATACCTCCAGAGCAGCCATTCTCAACCAGGTTTCCTTCGAACCGTAGGGTTCCTTCAGAGGTGGCTAGGGGTTCCTTGATCTGTGACTGATTTACCTCCTGCTTGATGGTGCCTACATAGTTCTGAGCCAATGTCACTTGGAGGAGTCAGTGGTATGACACCAATGATCTTCATAGCTCTCTGTAAGGGGGCCATTCTTACCAGCACTGTAAAAAAAAGGGCATTCTCCTCACTGAACACCAAAGTAACGGGCGTTGTTCCAACTGACCCCCCAATGAATGGGTTTTATCAGGGGTTCCCCGAGACCTGAAAATTATTTTAAGGGTTCCCCTGGGGTAAAAAAGGTTGAGAAAGGCTGCTCTTACTTTGGTGTTCAGTGTCATACCACTGGCTCCAAGTGGCATTGGCTCAGAACTATGTAGGCACCATCAAACAGAAGGTAAATCAGTCACAGCTCAAGGAACCCCTAGCCACCTCTGAAGGAACCCTGGTTGAGAATGGCTGCTCTGGAGGTATCTAAAGCCCATCGAACCCCTGAGAGCATCCAAAACCACCTTTGCCATTGACTCCAAGATGTCACCAAAATGGGTGAAATTTCACCACGCTCTTTCAATGTTCTGTAAAATTATGGGGAAATGAACCTTAACTGGAACCCTAACTAGGGTGGGAATTTATGGTCGTTTAACCAGTTCCCGACCAGCGCACGCCAATGTACGTCGGCAGAATGGCACGGGCAGGCATATAGGTGTACAGGTACATCCAATCTTTAATGCCGCCCTGCCAATCTCACCCATTTTGGTGACATCTTGGAGTCAATGGCAAAGGTGGTTTTGGATGCTCTCAGGGGTTCAGTGGGCTTTAGATACCTCCAGAGCAGCCATTCTCAACCAGGTTTCCTTCGAACCGTAGGGTTCCTTCAGAGGTGGCTAGGGGTTCCTTGAGCTTTGGTTGATTTACCTCCTGCTTGATGGCGCCTACATAGTTCTGAGCCAATGTCACTTGGAGGAGTCAGTGGTATGACACCAATGATCTTCATAGCTCTCTGTAAGGGGGCCATTCTTACCACCACTGTAAAAAAAAAAAAAAAAAAGGGGGGGCTTTCTCCTCACTGAACACCAAAGTAACGGGCGTTGTTCCCACTGACCCCCCCCCCCCCCCAATGAATGGGTTTTATCAGGGGTTCCCCGAGACCTGAAAATTATTTTGAGGGTTCCCCTGGGGGTTAAAAAGGTTGAGAAAGGCCGCTCCAGAGGGTTCCCGAGGCTAACTTCACCTAGCCAGGAGCAGATGTTGTGCAAAAAAGATACCCCTCATTATCTTAATTATTTTCAGTTTTTTTTTGTTTTTTTTGTTTTTTTACACAAAAATGAAGTAAAATAACAAATTTAATGCAAAAGTACACAAATAGAGATCAAATACAAACATAAAAGGGAAAAAAAAAGACAAATCAAAGACCACCAACTGATATTAAACTACCATAAATTCCCCAGTTAGGGTTCACATCTACTTTACCTGTTTTTCCAGGATGTAGGACACGACAACCAGAGTTGTTAATCTCGTTTTCCGAAGATATTAATTTCACTTTTTATTTATTGTTATCCTCACACTAGTGGTCCATAACCGGCGACAAATCGTTTTTCGGAGGATTCCGAGACTGGAAGCGTTGGCGAATACCTTGACTCTGTCAGAAGCTCTGCGTACTAAATTAATATTTTTTTTTTTACTTTTTCCATTTGCTTTGGCGACGCAAAAAGGTATAATCACAAACTATCAGCGTCCCGTGGCTCGCTGGAAATGAGAAATACAGGAGGGGAGCAGAAAAATAAATTCTCCGCTTTGGGCAGAGATGATCCGAAAAAAGGGGCCTGTCCACTCCAGAAAAAAAAAAACATCTCGCTAAAGGATCATTATCTGCTAAACGCCCGGGGGTCACCGGCTCACGCCCGGGGGTCACCGCCTCACGCCCGGGGGTCACCGGCTCACGCCCGGGGGTCACTGCCTCCTTGATTCCTTTTTTAACGATACAGAGCTGGAATTATTCCATGATATTGTTTAACAAAATGATGAATGCTTTCGGAGCAGCTTAAGCTGTCAACAAGCAGTTAAATAAATAAAAAAATAAATAAATAAATAAAAAAGGGGTGTTCAAAAAAAGTTTCAACAAGCAGTTAAATAAATACAAAAAAAAGGGGGTGTTCAAAAATAGTTTCAACAAACAGTTAAATAAATACAAAAAAAAAAAAAAGGGGGGGGGTGTTCAAAAATAGTTTTCACAAGCAGTTAAATAAATAAAAATAAAAAAATAAAAAAAGGGGGTGTTCAAAAATAGTTTCAACAAGCAGTTAAATAAATAAAATAAATAAAAAAGGGGTGTTTAAAAATAGTTTCAACAAGCAGTTAAATAAATAAAGATAAAACATTAAAAAAGGGTGTTCAAAAACAGTTTCAACAAGCAGTTAAATAAATAAAAATAAAAAAGGGGTGTTCAAAAATAGTTTCAACAAGCAGTTAAATAAATAAAAAATACAAAAGGGGCGTTAAAAAATAGTTTCAACAAGCAGTTAAATAAAAATAAAAAAATAAAAAAAGGGGTGTTCAAAAATAGTTTCAACGAGCAGTTAAATCAATAAAAATTTAAAATTTAAAAAAGAGGTGTTCAAAAATATTTTCAACAAGCAGTTAAATAAAAAAAAACAAAAAAAAAGGGGTGTTCAAAAATAGTTTCAACAAACAGTTAAATAAATAAAAACAAAAAAAAAGGTGTTTTCAAAAATATTTTCAACAAGCAGTTAAATAAAATAAAAAAAAAGGGGGGGTGTTCAAAAATAGTTTCAACAAGCAGTTAAATAAATAAAATGAAAAAAATAAATAAAAAAAGGTGTTTTCAAAAATAGTTTCAACGAGCAGTTAAATCAATAAAAAATAAATAAAAAGAGGTGTTCAAAAATTGTTGAAACAAGCAGTTAAATAAAAATAAAAAAATAAAAAAGGGGTGTTCAAAAATAGTTTCAACAAGCAGTTAAATAAATAAAATAAGAAAAATAAAAAAGGTGTTTTCAAAAATAGCTTCAACGAGCAGTTAAATCAATAAAAAAAAAAAAAAAGAGGTGTTCAAAAATTGTTGAAACCAACAGTTAAATAAAATAAAAAAAAATAAAAAAGGGGTGTTTAAAAATAGTTTCAACAAGCAGTTAAATAAATAAAGATAACACATTAAAAAGGGTGTTCAAAAACTGTTTCAACAAGCAGTTAAATAAATAAAAATAAAAAAAATAAAAGAGGAGGGTTCAAAAATAGTTTCAACAAGCAGTTAAATAAATAAAAATAAAAAAGTAAAAAAGGGGGGTTCAAAAATAGTTTCAACAAGCAGTTTAATAAATAAAATAAAAAAATAAAAAAGGGGTGTTCAAAAATAGTTTCAACAAGCAGATAAATAAATAAAAATAAAAAAGGGGTGTTCAAAAATAGTTTCAACAAGCAGTTAAATAAATAAAAAATACAAAAGGGGCGTTAAAAAATTGTTTCAACAAGCAGTTAAATAAAAAATAAAAAAATAAAAAAGGGTGTTCAAAAATAGTTTCAACGAGCAGTTAAATCAATAAAAATTTAAAATTAAAAAAAGAGGTGTTCAAAAATATTTTCAACAAGCAGTTAAATAAAAATAAAAAAAAAGGGGTGTTCAAAAATAGTTTCAACAAACAGTTAAATAAAAATAAAAAAAAAATAAAATAAAAAATGTGTTTTAAAAAATATTTTCAACAAGCAGTTAAATAAAAAAAAAAAAAAAAAAAAAAGGAGTTGTTCAAAAATAGTTTCAACAAGCAGTTAAATAAATAAAAAAAATAAAAAAGGTGTTTTCAAAAATAGTTTCAACAAGCAGTTAAATAAAAATAAAAAATAAAAAAGGGGTGTTCAAAAATAGTTTCAACAAGCAGTTAAATAAATAAAATAAGCAGTTAAATAAATAAAATAAAAAAAATAAAAAAGGTGTTTTCAAAAATAGTTTCAACGAGCAGTTAAATCAATAAAAATAAAAAATAAAAAAAGAGGTGTTCAAAAATCGTTGAAACAAGCAGTTAAATAAAAATAAAAAAAGGGGTGTTCAAAAATAGTTTCAACAAGCAGTTAAATAAATAAAATAAGAAAAATAAAAAAGGTGTTTTCAAAAATAGTTTCAACGAGCAGTTAAATAAATAAACAATAAATAAATAAAAAATCTAAGTTCTGAAAAGTAAATAAAAACGAAAATTAAATAGGCTAAAAAAATAAATAAAATAAATTATTTTTCGTTTGCAGGAATTTTAAGACGAGTCGGAAAAATGGTTTATGCAAATGGTAAAGTGGAGTCGATAGGGGCTCAAAAAATATTCTATCTGGAGTGAAGATGGCTTGCGACTTTTTAAATCCTCGGCTCCTCGGCTCCTCGGCTCCGAGGCTCGATTAGGTTGTTTACACTTTCTAAAAATAAGCTGTAGGCCAAGATTCACGGCGCGGCAAAGAAACGGCAAATTCTAAGCTTCTCCGCTCAGATCTCTCTAGAAATGAGCCGTATTATCGGTAATGGAATGAATTGTAATGTTCCTCCTGTGACTGGAGAAAGTCTTCCAGGTCAGGATCCTTCGTAGATATTTGAAAAGTTACCTCCACTGAGTTTTAAAAAAAACTTAAAAAACAAAAACAAAACTTAAAGTGAATGTTGGAGCAAAAAAATGTGTTCAGTAAAAAACAATTTTCATATCCCCCCCCCCCCCCCCCTCATGTTTTATCCCTTTACCTAGTTGTGGGCAGCGGGCGTGCCACGCAGAAGCACACGGGACGTGCGTTGTACATCCTGTCCTTCCCCCTCGCCGCTCCCCCTCCCCCCTCCTCACACTTGCTGGCAATTTCTAAATGTATAAAACAAGAAGTATCATGAGATACAAAATAATTGTATAAACATTGCTCAGGTGAGAGATAGAGGGATACAAAGTAAAATTATTTATAAACATCAATCGGACACCAAGTAGAGAGATACAAAGCAACATTGTTTATAAACATTGATCAGACAGGAGATAGAGAGATACAAACTAACATTGTCTTAAACATTGATCAGACAAGCGATATATACAAAGTAACATTGTTTATAAACATTGGTCAGATGGAAGATAGATACAGAGTAACATTGTTTCTAGACATTGGTCAGCCAGGAGTTAGAAAGATAAAAAAATAGCATTGTCCATAAACATCAATCAGACATGAGATAGAAAGATACAAACTAATATTGTTTATAAACATTGCTCAGATGGGATATAGAAAAATAAAAAGCAACATTGTTTATAAACATCAATCAGGCATGAGATAAAAAGTAACTGTGTTTATAAACATTGCTCAGATGATAGAAATCCAAAGTAACACTGTTTATAAACATTGATCAGACAGGAGATAGAGATACAAAGTAACATTGTTTATAAACATTGATCAGACAGGAGATAGAGAGATACAAAGCAACATTGTTTATAAACATTGATCAGACAGAAGATGGAGAGATACAAACTAACATTGTCTTAAACATTGATCAGACAAGCGATAGATACAAAGTAACATTGTTTATAAACATTGGTCAGCCAGGAGATAGAAAGATAAAAAAATAACATTGTCTATAAACATCAATCAGACATGAGATAGAAAGATACAAAGTAACATTGTTGATAAACATTGATCAGACAGGAGATAGAGATACAAAGTAACATTGTTCAGATGGGAAATAGAAACATGAAAAGCAACATTGTTTATAAACATCAATCAGGCATGAGATAGAGGGATAAAAAGTAACATTGTTTATAAACATTGTTTAGACGGTAGATAGAGGGATACACACTGCAACATTGTTTATAAACACTGCTCAGATGGGAGATAGAAAAATACAAAGTTACGTTGTTTATAAACATTGCTCAGATGATAGAAATCCAAAGTAACATTGTTTATAAACATCTGTCAGACATGAGGTAGAGAGCTGCAAAGTAACATTGTTTCTAAACATTGCTCAGATTAGTGAAATCCAAAGTAACATTGTTTATAAACGTTGCTCACACAGAAGATAAAGGGATACAAAGTAACACTGTTTATAAACATTGTTCATGTGGGCTATGAATACAAAGAAGGAATGATACCCCTGTTGCTTTAAGTGGGTGCAGCGCCCACTGGCCGCAATCCATTCTAGTGACTGGGGCCACTCAGCAAGCACTCTGTATCCGCATGTGAGGGGTTAAAGCAGGTGGTGTGGATTTGATGCAACATCTCCTCACTGCCTGTTACAAGCCCTCTGAAGAGCAATCTGAATTTGGATCACTCTTCATGTGGCAGCTCAACCACCTGTTTTTTCCGCACCCCGGTTGTTTATGCGAATGAGCCCTGAGTGTTGCTGGACTCCAGCAGAGAAAAAACAGGTCTTCTGCCCTTCGATGGGGCTGTGCTGTGTACCAGAGCTGTGTAAACCTCAGGCGTGGATGGACGGTGATATAAATCCTATGGCGGGTAGCACCGCCCTCCTCTTGTCTGTGTCTCTCTCTGCAGGCTGTTCAGCTATAAAGGGAAATAGGAAAGCCCCAGCATGCTGTGCAGACCGCCACGGGCGCACTTTATTTTAGCTACTTGCTGCCCGCTCACAGTAGATATACTACAAGCAGGCGGGACAGGCGGTGCGGGAACATGGCGGTGTACTTCCTGGTTTGTGCTGTGATTGGACATAGCACAAGTTTGTCAGCAGGTTAAAGATAATGATTTTGGCCAAAATCTGCTGAATGGCTGTGGCCAATCATAGCACAGAGCTCTGTGTTGACAAACACAAAGAACTCTTTACACAGCGATCTGTCTGTCCCTTCTCCCTGAAATCAAGTCCGATTCCAGGGAGAAAAAGCAGCCAGATCCGTTATTAAAAGCAGAGCACATCACATTGTGAGGCTCACAGCTAACCCCATTCATTGCCCCCTGATATTAACCCCTTCCCAGCCAGTGTCATTAGTACAATGTCAGTGTACAGTATTATCATTGTATTAGCGTCACTAGAAATGTCTGTCAGTTAGTGATCCATCCAGTGTCAGTTAGCATTAGATTGTCCGCAACACTATCACAGTCACACTATAACTTGCATTACAATATAGAGTCCCCAATAGTATAATGTCCCCTATTGTATAGTGTCCCCAATAGTATAGAGTCCCCAATAGTATATTGTCCCCAATAGTATAATGTCCCCTATTGTATAGTGTTCTCAATAGTATAGAGTCCCCAATAGTATATTGTCCCCAATAGTTTAGTGTCCCCAATAGTATATTGTCCCCAATAGTATATTGTCCCCTATTGTATAGTGTTCCCAATAGTTTAGTGTCCCCAATAGTATAATGTCCCCTATTGTATAGTGTTCTCAATAGTATAGTGTCCCCAATAGTTTACTGTCCCCAATAGTATAATGTACCCTATTGTATAGTGTCCCCAATAGTATAGTGTCCCCAATAGTATAATGTTCCCTATTGTATAGTGTCCCCAATAGTACAGTGTCCCCAATAGTATAATGTCCCCTATTGTATAGTGTCCCCAATAGTTTAGTGTCCCCAATAGTATATTGTCCCCAATAGTATAATGTCCCCTATTGTATAGTGTTCTCAATAGTATAGAGTCCCCAATAGTATAGTATCCCCAATAGTTTAGTGTCCCCAATAGTATAATGTCCCCTATTGTATAGTGTCCCCAATAGTATAGAGTCCCCAATAGTATATTGTCCCCAATAGTATAATGTCCCCTATTGTATAGTGTTCTCAATAGTATAGAGTCCCCAATAGTATAGTATCCCCAATAGTTTAGTGTCCCCAATAGTATAATGTACCCTATTGTATAGTGTCCCCAATAGTATAATGTCCCCTATTGTATAGTGTCCCCAATAGTATAGAGTCCCCAATAGTATATTGTCCCCAATAGTATAATGTCCCCTATTGTATAGTGTTCTCAATAGTATAGAGTCCCCAATAGTTTAGTGTCCCCAATAGTATAATGTACCCTATTGTATAGTGTCCCCAATAGTTTAGTGTCCCCAATAGTATAATGTACCCTATTGTATAGTGTCCCCAATAGTTTAGTGTCCCCAATAGTTTAGTGTCCCCAATAGTATAATGTTCCCTATTGTATAGTGTCCCCAATAGTATAGTGTCCCCAATAGTATAGTGTCCCCAATAGTTTAGTGTCCCCAATAGTATAATGTACCCTATTGTATAGTGTCCCCAATAGTTTAGTGTCCCCAATAGTTTAGTGTCCCCAATAGTATAATGTACCCTATTGTATAGTGTCCCCAATAGTATAGTGTCCCCAATAGTATAGTGTCCCCAATAGTTTAGTGTCCCCAATAGTATAATGTCCCTAATAGTATAGTGTCCCCATTAGTATAGGGTCTCCAATAGTATAATGTCCCAAAAAACGCAGTTTTGTTTTTACCAAAGGCATGTAGCAGAATACATTTTGGCTAAATGCATAAAGAAATTATATTTTATTGAATTTTTTTTCTTTTAACAGAAAGTAGAAATATTGTTTTTTTTTTTTTTTTTATTTTTTTTTTTTATAATTTTTTATAATAAATTCATCAAATACCACCAAAAAAAAAATCTCTACTTGTGTGAAAAAAAATAACGCAGCATTGGGTACAGCGTTGTATGACCGCACAATTACCAGTTAAAGTAGCACAGTGCTGAACAGCAAAAAAAAAAACATCCTTGTCATTTAGGGGGTAAAACCCTCCGGATCAGTTGGTCAATCGTTATTGTAATATTGTTAGTTGCTTATAAAGAAAAAAAAAAGAAAAAATTTGTCAGGAATGCACTGTGTATCATTGGTTAAAATAATAAGTTTTTGTTTTGAAAATGGATTTGATAAGTTGTTCTATGTAATTATTTTTAGTGATCTTTGTCATGTATTCCTGCAGAGAAATAAAGTATTTAAAAAAAAAAAAAAAAAAACCCTCCGGAGGTTAAGTGGTTAAATAAAAAAATAAAAAAAAGCATAGGTATTGATAAAAGGTAAATGATATATAAACCATTTATAAAACATACGTTTAAAAAAAGAAAAAAAAAGAAGAATGGACTGAAAAGAGCGTGTAAGACACACGCAGCATCAATTCTGGGAAATTCTGTGGCATTTGGAAAGTGCGGCGCACTGAGCGGAGTCGCGGAGCGTTAGTCGTCGAGCTGTTGTTGATCATCAGGGAAACATCAGAGAGGTCTCCAGCTGAGAGCCCGGTGCTGGCGCTGGGGGGGGGGATCTTGGCATCGGCTCCGGCGATGACGCCTTTGTGCCGCAGCTCCTGTTTGTCGCTGATCGCCGATACGCGGCCGGCTTCAGAGCTGGAGGGCTCATTAGGTTCACCAACAAAGGATGTCACTCAAGCCAGGCAGCTGAGGGTTGTTAGCCGAGGCGGTGGGACCTCCATCATCAACCCCCTACCGGCACAGCTGCTGTGCCACTCCGCAGAAGAATCTTCATTTCTCCGGGACAGAAGGCGAGATTTACTGGGCTCTATATTTCATCCTTTCATCTGAGTGACGGCTCATGTGACCTTGGTGCGGCACCAAACTCTCTTATTCTCCGGCACACCAACCCACGTCCCACATAATCTCTGCGCGCCCAATCCTGTTGCCGATTGGTAATCGGCTATTATATGATTTCCAGGCATGTTATCTATAGTTGGATTATTAATGAGCAGATGGAAAGGGGGGCGGTTTGATCTGGAGTGACGCGGGTGTTAGAGAGGCTCCCAAGTTTTTCTTTGAGGGCTCATTCACATCATGTCCGGGGTCCTCCATATTTCTTCACCGGATAAACGCAGATCTCTGCAAGCGCACTAAGCCCGGCATTCAGATCCAAGGCCCCTTTTACTTCTCGGGAGTTCCTGCTCACTTTTATTTTGTACGTTTTGAGCACGTCGCTCATATGGCAGCCCATTCACTGGTTATTGAGCACTAGCTCAATATTTTGGGGGGGGGGAGGGGGACAGCAAACCAATGCAACCCCCCCCCCCACCGGGGGAAGTAGGACAGGAAAGTGTCGATCACACCCTCCCCTCACGGGAGATGGATGGGAGGGTGGCGATTCCCCCCCCCCATCCACAGTAGACGGAGGATCAAAGGCCTCCTTGCCTTACAAGGCAGATGATAAGGATCCATCTAAGGTAGGGCTGCTGCTCCTCACTGATACTCTTTGCTCCAGGGCCATTGCTTCTCCTCGCTCCGGGGCCAGTGGTTCTCCTCACTCCACGGCCAGTGGTTCTCCTTGCTCCAGGACCAGTAGTTCTCCCCAATCTGGGGCCATTGCTTCTCCTCGCTCCGGGGCCAGTGGTTCTCCTCGCTCCAGGGCCAGTAGTTCTCCTCACTCCAGGGCCAGTGGTTCTCCTCGCTCCAGGACCAGTGGTTCTCCCCAATCTGGGGCCGTTGCTTCTCCTCGCTCCGGGGCCAGTGGTTCTCCTCGCTCTGGGGCCAGTGGTTCTCCTCGCTCTGAGGCCAGTGGTCCTCCTCGCTCCGGGGCCGTTGCTTCTCCTCGCTCCAGGACCAGTGGTTCTCCTCGCTCCAGGACCAGTGGTTCTCCTCGCTCCAGGACCAGTGGTTCTACTCGCTCTCGGGCCATTGCTTCTCCTCTCTCTGGGGCCAGTGGTTCTCCTCGCTCCAGGGCCAGTGGCTCTCCTCGCTCTGGGGCCAGTGGTTCTCCTTGCTCTGAGGCCAGTGGTTCTCCTCGCTCCAGGGCCATTGCTTCTCCTCGCTCCGGGGCCAGTGGCTCTCCTCGCTCTGGGGCCAGTGGTTCTCCTCGCTCCAGGGCCATTGCTTCTCCTCGCTCCGGGGCCAGTGGTCCTCCTCGCTCCGGGGCCAGTGGTCCTCCTCGCTCCGGGGCCATTGCTTCTCCTCGCTCCGGGGCCATTGCTTCTCCTCGCTCCAGGGCCAGTTGTTCTCCTCGCTCCAGGGCCAGTTGTTCTCCTCGCTCCAGGACCAGTGGTTCTCCTCGCTCTGGGGCCGTTGCTTCTCCTCGCTCTGGGGCCGTTGCTTCTCCTCACTCTGGGGCCGTTGCTTCTCCTCGCTCTGGGGCCATTGCTTCTCCTCGCTCTGGGGCCAGTGGTTCTCCTCGCTCTGAGGCCAGTGGTTCTCCCCGCTCCAGGGCTGTTGCTTCTCTTTGCTCCGGGGCCAGTGGTTCTCCTTGCTCTGGGGCCCTTGCTTCTCTTCGCTCCAGGGCCAGTGGTTCTCCTCACTCTGGGGCCGTTGCTTCTCTTCGCTCTGGAGCCAGTGTTTTTTCTCGCTTTGGGGCCATTGCTTCTCCTCTCAGGTGAATGGGAAGTAGGTCTTGGGACCCGATTGGCCTGGGAGCCTTAAGACTCCCTGGCAATTGGGTCTGAGTGTCTGATTTGCTGGGATTGGCCGAAAAGTATTGGGACGCCTGCCTTTACATGCACATGAATTTTAATGGCATCCCAGTCTTAGTCCGTAGGGTTCAACATTGAGTTGTCCCACCCTTTGCAGCTATAACACCTCTTCTGGAATGGCCGTCCACAAGGTTTAGGAGACGTGTCTATGGGAATGTTTGACCATTCTTCCAGAAGCGCATTTGTGAGGTCAGGCACTGATGTTGAACAAGAAGGCCTGGCTCGCGGTCTCAGCTCCAATTCACCCCAAAGGTGTTCTATCTGGTTGAGGTCAGGACTAGTCAAGTTCCTCCACCCCAAACTCACTCATCCATGTCTTTATGGACCTTGCTTTATTCACTGGTGCGCAGTCATGTTGGAACAGGAAGGGGCCATCCCCAACCCACAAAGTTGGGAGCATGAAATTGTCCAAAATGCCTTGCTATGCCGATGCTTTAAGAGTTCCCTTCACTGGATCTAAGGGGCCAAGCCCAACCCCCGAAAACCAATCCCACACCATAATCCCCCCTCCACCAAATGATTTGGACCACTGCACACAGAAAGTGAGTTTGGGGTTGAGGAACTTGACTGGCCTGCACAGAGTCCTGATCTCAATCCGATAGAACACCTTTGGGATGAAATTGTAAAACATAATAAAATAATGCAAACAAAAACTACTGACACCATGCACTGCTCTACTGGCTTCCTCAGTATATATACACATGCACACACACACACACACACATATGTGTTTTAGCTTTGAGGTGCACACCCTAATGCAATAGGCTGTGCACACCTATGCTCATGGGACTTATAGTTCTACAACGGCTGAGGTGCAGAGGTGGCCTATCCCTAATACAGATGACAAAGCTTGGTTCAAACAGGGCTGACCCGACTTACAGTGTGACTTTGCAAGGCGATTCGGAGGCGACTTCAGCGCGACTTTGCGCAACTTGCAGCGTGACTTAAAGTTGTCTCCAGGACGGGCGATTTTGGCTGTGGCCAATCGCAGAATAATCAGCTCTGTGGGAGGGAGGGGGTTGCCTGGGTAAAATGTGGGAAGTACCTGGGTAAATTATTTTCTTTTTCCTGTAAAGTCGCTTCAATATAGATGGAGATCCGACTTGGAGGCAACTTCCATTGAAATCTATGGGTAGAAGTCACCTAGACTTCTAGGGTTTAGGGTTCAAGTTGCCTTGAAGTAGTACAGGAACCTTTTCTGAAGTCGGAGCAAATTCAGTAGTGTGCATTAACCACTTTCAGCCCCGGGCCATTTTGCTGGCTTAAGACCAGACCACTTTTTGCGATTCGGCACTGCGTCACTTTAACTGACAATTGCGCGGTCGTGCGACATGGCTCCCAAACAAAATTGACGTAATTTTTTTTCCACAAATAGAGCTTTCTTTTGGTGTTATTTGATCACCTCTGCGGTTTTTATTTTTTGCGCTATAAACAAAAATAGAGCGACAATTTTGAAAAAAAAGCATTATTTTTTACTTTTTGTTATAATAAATATCCCCCAAAAATATATATATAAAAAAAAATGTTTTTTCCCTCAATTTAGGCCGATACGTATTCTTCTACATATTTTTGGTAAAAAAAAATTGCAATAAGCGATTATTGATTGGTCTGTGCAAAATTATGGCGGACACATCGGACATTTTTGACACATTTGTGGGACCATTGTCATTTATACAGCAATCAGTGCTATACAAATGCATTGATTCCTGTGTAAATGACACTGGCAGTGAAGGGGTTAACCAGGGGATGGCAGTGTAGGGGTTAAGTGTTCCTAGGGGCGTGCTACTAACTGTGGGGGGGCTGGGCTTTGCGTTAGTGAACACTGATCTCTGCTCCAATCACATGGAGCAGAGATCAGCGTCACTTGTTGCTAGGCAGAACGGGGAGATGCTGTTCAGCCGCCCCGTGAGAGGATCGCGGGTATCCCCGCGGAGATCGAGTCCGCGGGACCCGCGACCAGACTCACGGGGGTCCCGACCGGGCGGCGTGCACGCGATGGCAGGGCGGCATATAAAAACGGACGTACCTGTACGCCAATATGCCTGCCCGTGCTATTCTGCCGACTTACATCGGCGTGCGCCGGTCGGGAAGTGGATAAGACGGCTCTCATTTACTTCAATGGAATTTCTCATGTCCAGAGACTTGGGGCAACTTGAGGTCTGACAAGTCGAATCCCAAATTGCTGTAGAGTGAACCGGCACTAAGAAAGATCCAGAACTCTACGAAGTATATATTTATTGCAAAAGCTTACTTTAAACTTTGATACTTTTATTGTCTTGCCTGTTCCATAAGCGCCTCAATACTTCCAGCCACCTCGAGAGCACCTCAGCATACGGCTCCATTGACTGTGTCTCTCTTCCTAGTAGGGGGTGTATGGGTTTAATTATAGATGTCTGTCACAGGAGGAAAGGCCTTTTCGCATAGTGACCAGCAGCGTAAATGGATGGAGATGCTCAGGAAATGCTTTTTCTTCTCAGACGTTTTATTTTTTATTTTTTTTTCAGATGTCTTCTCCAAGGAAAATACTCATGTTTTTATTTTTACATTTGTTCTGTAACGTGTTCCATCTTGTAAAAAGCCATTTATTTGCGTCTGTCTAAAGAGTACTCTAATGTGATTGCTTCCAGAGAGGATTACCGACTGCAGAGATGTACTTTGTAAAGTAGTTACATTTTTTTTTTTTTTTTTACATTTGTAACTACACTCTATGATCGAAGGTTTCTGGATACCTGACCATCACATGAGTGTAGAGCACCCCTTAGCCCTTGTACACACGGTCGGACATCCCGACGGAAAATGCCCGATTGGACCTTGTTGTCGGATAATCCGACTGTGTGTGGGCTCCATCGGACTGTTTCCGTCGGAATATCCGACGGACAAAGTTTTAGAGCCGGGCTGTAAAGCTTTCCGACAACATGATCCGATCGGACTTTGTCCGATTGTGTGTAGAGAATTCTGGAACAAAGTGCCACGCATGCTCAGATCAAATTCCTAGACCAAAGCTATTGGCTACTAGCCTGAACGTAGTCCCGTCGTAACGAAATAACGTCATTACGTTCTAAACGATCGGATTTTCCGACAACTTTGTCTGACCGTGTGTATGCAACAGTTTCGGACAAAATCCGTTGGACAAAATCCAACGGATTTGGTTGTAGAAATGTCCGACCGTGTGTACAAGGGCTTAGGGAGCTACTGGACATTTTGGTTCTTTTTCCCCTCCTCAAAGCACACACCGCCAGGTGCAGGGCATTCCCTGCCTTCTTCCATTGGCTCCAAAGGACAGTCTAGGGCAGTGATGGTGAACCTTGGCACTCCAGATGTTTTGAAACTACATTTCCCATGATGCTCAACTATACTGCAGAGTGCATGAGCATCATGGGAAATGTAGTTCCAAAACATATGGGGTGCCAAGGTTCGCCATCACTGGTCTAGGGGTTTCTATTTTTTTTTTTTTTTTATTGGAACGATGAACTGGGTAAGGGGAGGGAGCATGGGATACCCCAAAACTACGTAACTTGAGGACTCTTTAACTTCTAGTTGCACTTCACTGACTACCGAATGTCCCAAAAGATCTCTATGCTGTTGGTGACCTGTACCACTTCTGGGGTTTAAAAGCTACACACAATCACTAACTCCTCAACAATAGGGTTGCTACTCACCTAGCCGCAGGACCCTTGGTTGCCTCCTACTGCTATCCACCAGGCTGCTCCTAGAGAAGGAGATATAGACTCATACCACCGTAGGACAGTTGGACTCTTTCACACCAACTTCCTTTTCGCTCTCTCCGGTGAGATTCTCCAGGCACCACTTGATTCTTGGTTTCCAGCTTACGAATAGACCCCCCCCCCACCCCAAGCTAAGCCTAGCATGTATCTTCGTCCATTTAAAGAGGAAGTAAACCCTGATGAGTTTACTTCCTCTTTGATTCCCTGCAAAGGTAAAGCATAATGGACTACTATGCATCGCATCGCATCACATAGTAGTCTATTATGTTTCACTTACCTGACACAGGAGCCAGCGAAGTCACCGCTGTCCTCTGTAGTTCCGAGTGTCCATCTTCTTGGTGGGTCTCCGTGGGTCTCGCTGCTCCGGCGCTGTGATTCGCCGGAGCAGCGATGACATCACTCCCGTGCATGCGCACGGGAGCCGACACTCGCGGCATATCACCGCGATCTGCGGCTTACCCAGTGCGCCTGCGCGCCACTGTCTACGGCGCATCGCTGTATTCAGGTAAATATCTCCTAAACCGTATAGGTTTAGGAGATACAGTATTTCTTGGACCTACAGGTAAGCCTTAACCTAGGCTTACTTGTAGGTCAAAGTGGTTTGTAAGGTTTGGTTTGGTGGTTTGTAATTGCAACCATTTTAAAGATAATGGAATGTCCGCGCACACTAGGGATTCTGTGTGTTTGGATACTGTCCAATAGTCTCACATGTGCATTTTTTTTTTTTTACATTTACAATTTTATTTGCCTTTTGCTGTTTACAAAACGTAATATTCATTAACCTTGCCTAACCTTTATACCTATGGATGGTCTTCCATGGTCAACTGGGCTTTCTTTTGCAGTTGACCAGTGGCCATTATTGAAGCCAAAATTGGGGAAAGGGGGGAGGGGAACCATTGGGGCTTTAAATGAGGCCTTGGCTTGGTAAGGTCATGTGCCTCCATCCCTGACAATGATATTGTTAAAATTAGGAGCAAGAGGGGTGGGACTTTGAAGGAAGCACATGGTTGAAATGAATACAATTGTGGAAATTAAGATATTTAATATTCGGTAAATAACAAGATTACACACATAATTCCAAAAAGCGTACAAAAAGGAATACACATGAAATGTGGCGTCAGCTCCTAAAACAAGCGGTAACTGGTCCCACCACACGACACAGACCTCACTGTCATCACACCCCCTTTTACATCAATTGTGCACTACATTTAATCGGCCTAATCACCTCCTATTCTTATTGTCACATGCTCACGTTAGGTATGCCCTCTGTGCCTGGGTCGCCCGGGTTGCCGCCCATGATGTGTGTCGGTGTTGGACCAGCCCCCCCCAGCAGCTCCCGACGCTGATGCCTTTGGGTGGTCCGTGGTCCTTGTGTCGGGGCTAGACTCAGCCCTTCCTTCGCTGAGCTGGCTGCTCCCATCTCTCTCCACAGTTACTCAGCTGTTGATGATATCCAGCTCGTCAGTCCGGCCTACTTAAGCTGCCCAGTCCAGAGGAGCTCTGCCTTCGCCTTGGTCAACATCACAGAGACGATCTCCTGCATTCCTGTTTTAAGACTTGCTTTGCTGACATCCCTTCTGGCTCCAGATCCTGCTTACTTTTCCACTACATTGATCCCTGACTTCTGGCTTGGCTGACTATCCTTTCCGTTTACTGAACTTTGGCTATGTTTTGACTATGTTTGTTCTTTTTTCTTTTATTATTAAACAAGTGTGATTTAACTGTACTTCGGCCTGATTTCATGGTTTCTGACACCTTCACATTACGCCTCCAGCTGCATTTATACTTGTAAGTGATCTATTGGGGGGGGGGGGGGGGGGTCCATCTCCATTCTCCTCCCCTCTATTAATACAAGATTATTTATGTAGTTGTTCATCTCCCATTTGCAGATACACCACATGCTTGCTACTGATGAGCGGCACCAAGCCACGAAACGCGTTGATCTAACAACTGCCATGTACCAGCATACTACAGCTCTAACGGTTTCTAATGTTTATTTATTCGTACCATCACATCATGTGACAGGGACCAGTAAGGTCATAGACCATACAGATCTTACCTTGCAACATTTTTGTATCCAACTGTGACATATGGTGAACTCTGTAACTCTTCATATTACCCATTTTTAACAATGTTATTACCAGTTACCGCTGTTTTAGGAATTAACGACACGTTTGACCACTTGCCGACCGCTGCACGCCGATATACGTCGGCACAATGACAGTAGTGGGCAAATGGGCGTACCTGTACATCCCCTTTAATTGGTAGGGCTAGCACGCGCACCCGCTGCTTACAGCATGACCATGCCCGCGGTACTGGCAGACTCGATGTCCTCCGGTCTCCTGACGATCATATCACAAAGCCCCAGAACAGGGAAGTGCCTATGTAAACAAGGAATTTCCCCATTCTGCTTTGTGACACGACAGAGATCACTGCTCCCTGTCATCGCCCCCACAGTTAGAATCACTCCCTAGGACACACTTAACCCCTTAATTGCCCCCTAGTGGTTAACCCCTTCCCTGCCAGTGTAATTTACACAGTAATCAATGCATTGTTATAGCACTGATCGCTGTATAAGTGACAATGGTCCCAAAATAGTGTCAAAAGTGTCCGATATAATGTCGCAGTCATGATAAAAAATTGCAAATTGCCGCCATTACTACAAAAAAATAAAAATAATTAATAATAAAAATGCCATAAAACTATCCCCTATTTTGTAGACGCGATAACTTTTGTGCAAACCAATCAATATACGCTTATTGCATTTTTTTTTTTACCAAAAATATGTAGAAGAATACATATCGGCCTAAACTGAGGAAAAAAAAATCATTTTTTCTATATATTTTTGGGGGATATTTATTATAGCAAAAAAAGTAAAAAAAAAGCTTTTTTTTTCAAAACAGTCGCTCTTTTTTTGTTTGTAGCGCAAAAAAATAAAAACCGCAGAGGTGATCAAATACCACCTAAATAAATCTCTATTTGTGGGGAAAAAAGGACGTACATTTTTGTTTGGGTGCAATGTCGCACGACCGCGCAATTGTCAGTTAAAGCGTCGCAGTGCCGTATTGCAAAAAGTGCTCTGGTCGGGAAGGGGGTAATATCTTCCGGGGCTGAAGCGGTAAATGTATATTCCTATTTGTATGTATATGGAAATGATGTGTGTAATCTTGTTATATACGGAACATTACATATCTTAATTTCCACCATTGTATTCATTTCAACCACGTGCTTCGTTCAAAGTCCTTCTCTCTTGCTCTTGATTTTAACAATATCAGTTGCCATTATGTTAGGGAATCTTTGTAAATCTATGCGCCGTACGTAACTATTCCATCGCACATTTACATTTTATGACCTTAATTTTCCATACTTTATAGTGTCATTTGTAGCTCTCTCCCCGTTCATCAGGAGGGAAGTCCCAGATCAATTATATGCGGGATTCTTTAGCTCTTTCATTTGCGTCTCAGAAGTAGTATTTCCACATTTAGCTTTCTACGCCGTGTGCCCTTCAGCCATCACAGGGACACGCGACACGCGATGCGCGACGCACCGTACGGGTCTCTCTCCTGCCACCAGGAACGGCTAAAGGAGGAGAAACCAGAAGCTTTTACATCCAAAAGTCCCAAAATCCAAACACCAGGTAAATAAGTTGAAGTGCAGTTTAGTGAGGAATTCAAAGACCTGGGGAGACCAAACTCCCGACAAATGAATGTCCAGTTGCAATCAGTGTAACCTGCATTGAAGTACAGAAAGAACTTGTATTGTAGTTAAGGCAGAACTTCAAACCCAGTGGGACAGGACCTAACCGGGAGCACTCAGGAATACCAACAACGTGTAGTAGAGCAGGTGCCAGTTGAACTGAAAGTGTCTGTCTGGGGGGGTGGGGGGCAGGAGAAGGCCTGGCCGTCTTGTACCCAAACGGGAGGAAGTCCAAGGCAAATGCGGGCCTTAAGCTTTCCCTTCTCACCTGGAACCTCTCCCTGACACTTAGCCCTTGTACACACACGGTCGGAGATTCCGTCGGAATGTGTCCTATCGGACCGTTTTGTCGGATATTCCGACTGTGTGTGGTCTGCATCGGACTGTTTCCGTCGGAATATCCGTCGGACCAAATTTTCCAACTTGCTGGAAATATTTTCCGACCAACTGGGCCGATCGGACATACTCCGATCATGTGTAGAGAATTCCGATCGGACAAAGTGCCACGCATGCTCAGATCAAATTCCTACATCAAAGCTATTGGCTACTAGCCTGAACATAGTCCCATCGTAACGAAATTACGTCATCACGTTCTGAACGATCCGATTTTTCGACAACTTTGTCCGACCGTGTGTATGCAACAGTTTCGGACAAAATCCGACGGATTTGGTTGTCGGAATCTCCGACCGTGTGTACAAGGGCTAATACTGTCGCTGACAGACAAGGAACCTGTACAGGAATGGAACATGGGGAGCTGGGACTAAAAAAGACTTTGCTGACCCAAGATGGCCACCAATGGTCACCTGGATGCAACGTAGGCAACTGGCTCCAGGAACCAGGAGACCACAGAGAAACAAAGTTTCCCTTCACTTTCTCTCCAGGCTTTGACTTTCACATTTGGCAGGTGACAGGTTCTCTTTATGGAGACATCAAGGGTCTTTTAGACCCCTGAGGTCTTCCCTAACCTCCACTGCAACTAATCAAGCACAGATTGCGTTTGATTATCTGCTTCCCCAGCCACGGGAACCTGGGAAACGACAGCTGTGAACCTGGAAGTGATGTACTTGCTGGACTGTGTAGCTCCTGACTCTGGGTCTTCCCACAGGTAGGGTTTAGTAGTGGTATGAGGTCAGATGGAGGAACCAGTGAGAGAGTTGGAGGGATTCATGGAGGTCAACGCTCTTGGGTCCGACCCGCAGGGAGGAATCAGTGAGTGATGATTGGGTCCATGAAGACCAGCACTCCTAGGTCCCCTGCAGGTAGAATGTACTAATGATATGAGATCAAAGCGGTACGAACCATTAAGAGTTAAAGGGATCTATGGAAAGAGTTAAAGGGATCTATGGAGAGAGTTAAATGGGTATATGGAGATCAAAACTCATGGGTCCTCCACACAGGTAGGATTAAGTAGTGGCATGATGTCAAAGGGAGGAACCAATGAGAGCTGGGGGAGTTCATAAAGATCAACACTCCTGGGTCCCACTGCAGGTAGGATGTTCTTTTAGACCCCTGATATCTTCTCAGCTCTCCATTGCAGCTAATCAAGCCCAGATTGTGTTTGGTTAGCTGCTTCTCTAACCATAGTAGCCGGGACATGACAGCTGTGAACCTGGAAGTAACATCTTACTTTGCAGAAGAGCTCAGGGAAAGGCTGTTACTCGATCTACTCTCGAAATATGGGTTGGGGCATTTTAGTGCAGCTTTGGGCTCAGGGAACCACATTGACCACTACTGGGGGGGGTGACTTGGGGGGGGGGGGGGTGGGGGCAGCATCTTCTAGTTACTGCTGTAGCCGGGAAATGACTGTTGTGAACCTGTAAGTGACGTACCGTACTACACCTCACTTCAGGTTTCATTGATTGCAGTGGAGATTAAAGAATGGATGTTGCTCAGCTTACTCCCAAACAAGAGGATGGGGACCTTTTACTGCAATTCCAAACTCCATGGAGGAACAGGAGAGCCTAGGAACCAACGTGCTTCCTAGTGACGAACCTGGAAGTGGCAAACTACACATCACTTCAGGCTTCATTCATTGAAGAGGAGATTGGAGAATGGATGTTACTCAATCTACTCTGAAACAATGGGTTGGGGCATTTTACCACAATTCTGGAGAAACGGGAGAGCCCGGGCACCGCCATGGCCGCTACTGGGAGGATGACGGGGGTGGCAGCAACTTCTTGGTACTGCCCTAGCCAGGAAATGACAGATGTGATCCTGAAAGTGATGTACTACACATCACTTCAGGGTTCATTCATTGCAGTGGAGATTAAAGAATGGATGTTGCTCAGCTTACTCCCAAGCAACAGGATGGGACCTTTTACTGCAATTCCAAGCTCCATGGAGGAACAGGAGAGCCTAGGAACCAACGTGGTCCCTAGTGACGAACCTGGAAGTGGCAAACTACACATCACTTTAGGCTTCATTCATTGAAGAGGAGATTGGAGAATGGATGTTACTCAATCTACTCTGAAACAATGGGTTGGGGCATTTTACCACAATTCTGGAGAAACGGGAGAGCCCGGGCACCACCATGGCCGCTACTGGGAGGATGACGGGGGTGGCAGCAACTTCTTGGTACTGCCATAGCCAGGAAATGACAGATGTGATCCTGAAAGTGATGTACTACACATCACTTCAGGGTTCATTCATTGCAGAGGAGATTGGAGAATGGATGTTACTCAATCTATTCTGAAACAATGGGTTGGGGCATGTTACCACAATTCTGGAGAAACGGGAGAGCTCGGGCACCACCATGGCCGCTACTGGGAGGATGACGGGGGTGTCAGCAACTTCTTGGTACTGCCATAGCCAGGAAATGACAGATGTGAACCTGAAAGTGATGTATTACACATCACTTCAGGGTTCATTAATTGAGGAGATTGGGGAATGGGTGTTGCTCCATGGAGGAACGGGAGAGCCCCGGGAAACACTACGGCCGCTATTGGGGGGGGGGGGGGTGACGAGGGGGAGGCAGCACCTTCTCGTTACTGCTGTGAGCTTGTTTCAACCTCTATACCAGGACGTTTATAAAATTACCTTTGTAGACCATACGTTAACCTATCTGCCTGTTCAAAATATGAAAAAGTTTGCACTTCTACAGGTTGTCCATCACCACCTATTGGTTTCTGACCTTACACTATGATTGTACAACCTCCTCTAGATCAGGGCCTGCATTACTGGATTGGATAGACTAGGTAGGTCTTCACTGTACAAAATTTTGGTAAATCTAAAATTGATTGTACGATCAGATGGTAATGTGTATGATGACCTCCATGCGTTAAACACAATTTTCATGATTCTACTTGTCCTCTAACACTGTACACAATAGTAAAGTTTACTTTTTCTATCCGTATTCCCGTTAAAAAAAAACCCCCAAAAAAAACAATACATATAGATAAAATAAAATAAGGCGAGAATCTCGGTCGCCCGTGCAGATGATGGCACACCCGTGTGTTTTCCTGACGCTTGATAGATGCAGGACATGAAAGCCGATTCTATAAATAGAAGGTAAGGATAGTCGGACATTATTTAGGTCTCGTATAATGAAAATAGATGCACGGCGAGGTCTCTGGAGATGATTCTTCCTGCCCTGTCGTATTTCTCTTGTCATGCCGCGGCCCGTGTGGCAGAATCATTCCTGGAAGTGGCCGTCCGCAGTGACTTATTGACTTCTACATATATAGACCCTCCGCGGCGGCTGGTGTGACAGCGAGACGCTTCATCTCAACAAGTTCCCGGTGACATACATAACGCGTTCTTATAAGAAAAGTTTTCTCCTCCTCTACAGGAATCCACCGCCCGCCGCACCGCTCTCTGCATACTCAAGGCGATATGATTGCCGGGCTCACAATTTCTATTGGCTACATCTACGGCGTTTGGAAACTTCTCACTCCAACCCGTCTGTTTATAGATCCAGGGGCTGGATTAAGAGCATCATGAGGCCTGGTGCTGAGGGTTTTGAAGGACCTTTTTATGGAAATAAATAAAATAAAATAAAAACGCACACGATATTTTTTTTAAAACAAATTAATTAAGTCCAGCCCCCCGTCATGCCCCCCCCCCCCCCCCCGGCTGTACCCACTGCATAATGGGATGTTGAAGGCCAGGACGTGATGCTTTTAGATACCAGCTCAAACTCTTTAAAATAAAAAATAAAAAACATAAAAATGAAAAAAAAAAGTATTTTAAACAATGTATGTGCAAGAGCACCCATATGAATGAGCCCAGTTTTTGAATACTTTTTAAATTATTTTTTTCGTGTTTTTTTTTATTTTTTATTTTTGGAGGGGGCAGTGGATGGTCTCAGTAGAGCAGTGGGTGGTGCAAGTGTTTGTTTTTTTTTTTTGTTTTTTTGTTTTTTTCAAATTAATGTTTTTAACTTTGTTTTTAGAATTGTATTTTTTATATTCTGCTTCTTTGTGGGGGAAGGCAGTTGATAGTGTCAGTGTAAGGCAGTGGATGAAGTCAGTAGAGCAGTGGACGGTGTCAGTATTTTTTTTTTTTTTACAATTTAATGTTTTAATTATTTTGGGGGCAGTGGATGGTCTCAGTAGAGCAGTGGGTGGTGCCAGTGTTTTTTTTTTTTTTTTGGTTTTTGTTTTTTTATTTATTTTCAATTGAATGTTTTTTACTTTGTTTTTAGAATTGTATTTTTTATTCTGCTTTTTTTGTGGGGGAAGGCAGTTGATAGTGTCAGTAGGGCAGGGGATGAAGTCAGTAGAGCAGTGGATGGTGTCAGTATTTTTTTTTTTTACAATGTAATGTTTTAATTATTTTGGGGGCAGTGGATGGTCTCAGTAGAGCAGTGGGTGGTGCCAGTGTTTATTTTTTTTTTTTTTTTTACAATTCCATCTTTTTTATACTGTATTTATTTTTTTAAAGGATTTTCGGGGATTTGGCAGTGGATGTAGTCCGTAGGGCAGGGAACAGTAGCAGGGCAGTGCCCAGATGCCCGAATGGTCCACCTCTGCTGGGCCTATATTAAGGTAGCTGCAGTTACAATAGCCCCTATGTTAATCCAGCCCCGTATATACCTGATGGGAACAATGTTTCTAAAACTCTTTAAGGCCTCATGCACATTGGACACTTTGCTGTCTCTCCTAGATTACTTTCCTCCTGGCCGCGGTGTTTTGGTAAAAAAAAAAAAAAAAAAAACGCTTGATGCCTGTAAACTTGTGTAACCCAAGAAGTAACTGAAGAAATTTAAAAAAATAAATAAATAAATAAAGGATGGGTTGGGTCATATCCAGAGATGAGGCTGCTGATGTAGCTTGGGGAAGAGCAGTTTTTGTTTTTCTGAGTCCCCCTTTAACATAATTGTATTTACCTGTGGATCCTACCAATTATGGAAGAGCCCTGGGGCCATCAAAAAAAAAAAAAAATACAGAATTACGTTTTTGAAAAAAAAAAATTCAGAATTCTGAGTTTGAAAGTCAGAATTCTGACTTTGAATCTCAGAATTCTGACTTTAAAACTCAGAATTCTGAGTTTGAAAGTCAGAATTCTGAGTTTGAAAGTCAGAATTCTGACTTTTAATCTCAGAATTCTGTAAAAAAAAAAAAAATTAAATTTACAATTCTGAGTTTGAAAGTCATAATTCTGAGATTCAAAGTCAGAATTCTGACTTTCAAACTCAGAATTCAGAATTTTTTTTTTCAAAAATGTAATTCTGTATTTTTTATTTTTTTGATGGCCCCAGGGCTCTTCCATATACCAATAGATCCAAGATGTTTCCACTTTCTTTAAGTGATCGACAACATTTTTTATACTGCAGTGAAAACGAATATAATATCCCATCCTATCTATTTACGAATGCTAGCAACATAACCATTAAACTTAGTCAATGGTGATTGAAAGAGTTTTGTTTTCACTGCAGTATAAAAAATGTTGTCGATCACTTAAAGAAAGTGGAAACACCTTGGATCTACTGGTGGGATCCACAGGTAAATACAGTTATGTTAAAGGGGGACTCAGAAAAAACAAAAAACTGCTCTGCCCCAAGCTACATTAGCAGCCTCATCTCTGGATATGACCCAACCCATCCCTTTCACTCCTCCCAGGACTTCCTGCTCTTTAGCTCCCTCGTCTCCCCCCATGCTCACTTCCTGGACTTCTTCAGAGCCTCTTCCATCTTCTGGAACTTCCCACTCCAATTTGTTCGGCTGTCTCCTACTCTGTCTGCCTTTAGGTGATCATTGAGAACTCTCTCCAGGGAAGTCTATCCTGCCGCCACCCGAAGGGCTCATTCATACTAGTGCTGGTCTCTGAAGAGCATTCTGCATGTGGCTCGCTCTATAGAGAGCATTTGATAGGTGGTAAAAAGGCTCATCACCTTCTTTAACCTCTCAACCCCACACTAGCGTGCCACAGCTACAGTCATTGCATGTGGTTGCGGGGTACTTGTAAGATGACCCCTTTCACTTGAACGGGTCACGATCAGCGGATGGTACCACTCACCCAAAGTAACAAGGGGCATGATTCTTGCCATGACTTCAAAGTGTTGTGGCCATGGCATGGGGCACAATAGCGTGCTACATCCGTAGGCATTGCATGTGGTTGCAGGGCAGCCTCTTTCAATTGAAAGGATCACGATCAGCCGCTGGTACCTCTTGCCCAAAGCAACAGGGGGTTTGATTATTGCCATGACCGCAAAGCATTGTGGCCATGGCATGGGGCACACCAGCCTGCCACAACCATAGGCATTGCCTATGGTTTCGGGGGGCACTTGCAGGGCAGCCCCTTTCAATTGAAAGGATCATGATCAGCCGGTGGTACCACTCGCCCAAAGCAACAGGGAGTATGATTATTACCATGGCTGCAAATCATTGTGGCCATGGCAAGGGTCACACCAGCCCGCCAGAACCATAGGCATTGCCTATGGTTGCGGGGGGCACTTGCAGGGCAGTCCCTTTCAATTGAAAGGATCATGATCAGCCGGTGGTATCACTCGCCCCAAAGCAACAGGGGGTATGTTTATTGCCATGGTCATAAAGCATTGTGGCCATGGCATGGGGCACACCAGTGTGCCACAACCATAGGTATTGCCTATGGTTGTGGGGGGGTGGGCACTTGCAGGGTGGCCTCATTCAATTTAAGGGTTACGATCAGCGGGTGGTACCACTCGCCCAAAGGAACAGGGGGTATATGATTCTTGGCATGGCATGGGGCACACTAGTGACTCTGTGCAGACCAGTCAAGTTCCTCCACCCCATCATGATCAGCCGGTGGTACCACTCGCCCAAAGCAGCAGGGGGTATGATTATTACCATGGCTGCAAATCATTGTGGCCATGGCAAGGGTCACACCAGCCCGCCACAACCATAGGCATTGCCTATGGTTGCAGGGGGCACTTGCAGGGCAGTCCCTTTCAATTGAAAGGATCATGATCAGCCGGTGGTATCACTCGCCCCAAAGCAACAGGGGGTATGATTATTGCCATGGCCATAAAGCATTGTGGCCATGGCATGGGGCACACCAGTGTGCCACAACCATAGGTATTGCCTATGGTTGTGGGGGGGTGGGCACTTGCAGGGTGGCCTCATTCAATTTAAGGGTTACGATCAGCGGGTGGTACCACTCGCCCAAAGGAACAGGGGGTATATGATTCTTGGCATGGCATGGGGCACACTAGTGACTCTGTGCAGACCAGTCAAGTTCCTCCACCCCAAACTCGCCCATCCATGTCTTTATGGACCTTGCTTTGTGCACTAGTGCGCAGGCATGTTGGAACAGGAAAGGGCCGCCCCCAAACTGTTCCCACAAAGTTGTCCAAAATGTCTTGGTATGCTGATGCCTTAAAGGTTCCCTTTACTGGAACTAAGGGGCCAATCCCAACCTCTGAAAAACAACCCCCACACCATAACCCCCCCCTCCACCAAATAAATTCCACCAGTGCACAAAGCAAGGTCCATAAAGACATGGATGAGCGAGCTTGGGGTGGAGGAACTTGACTGGCCTTCACAGAGTCCTGACCTGAACCTGCTAGAACAAGTTTGGGATGAATTAGAGTGGAGACTGCGAGCCAGGCCTTCTCATCCAACATCAGTGCCTGACCTCACAAATGTGTTTCTGGAAGAATGGTCAAACATTCCCATAGACACATCTCCTAAACCTTGTGGACGGCCTTCCCAGAAGAGTTAAAGCTGTTATAACTGCAAAGGGTGGACCAACTCAATATTGAACCCTATGGACTAAGACTGGGATGCCATTAAAGTTCATGTGCATGTAAAGGCGGGTGTCCCAATACTTTTGGTAATAAAGTGTATTGTATTGTAACGGTACTGTCTTTCTTTATATTGCTCAAATTGTTGGCGTTGTATAAATCCAGTATATTATAATGAAGCATCTGATAACTGCACAGTTAAGTGGAACTTGGCTTTACTTCCACTTCTTTGGGTTACAATGAAAATGAGGTCACGCGGCTCTAGATGGCATCATTGTCAGGGTTGCGGAGGACGCTTTGCCAGCTGAATTCTGACAGCCGCCTGAGCCTTGTGTAATGTATTTCGAGTCAATGAAAAGTGCTGAACAAGCCGTTCCCCAAACACATGGAAATTTCGGCTGTTCTATTCCACACCAACTGCTCTCCGTTGCGTGCCGAGGTCTCCCTTCCCTCCAAGGGCTTCATTTCTTCTGGCAGAGGGGAAGATTTCCTAAACAGCTGCATACAAAATCCTTCATCATTCACACCACAAAGGCGTTTAATGGACCTCATTTATGAAAGCGTCTGGTAGAAGGAGAATTGTGCCCTGGATGGGACGATGATTAGAGGAGCTCCAGCAAAGAGTTAACCATTCTGCAGATGGGGGCCGTTGAGTGAAGCCCAGCCTTCAGCTCGCGTATGCCGCGTACACGCGATCGGAAATTTCCGACAACAAATGTTCGATGGGAGCTTGCTGTCAGAAATTCCGAGCGTGTGCGTAGACAATTCCGACACGCAACGTTCCACGCATGCTCGGAAATCAAGCAGAAGACTTATTGAACTTGAACTTTTCTCAGCAGAGCATAGTTTCATAGTTAGTAATGTTTCATAGTTTCATAGTTAGTAAGGTTGAATAAAGACACCAGTCCATCCAGTTCAACCTGAGTGAGTGTCTACAATAGACCCTATCCCTGTACATTGCACACACACACATTGGTCCCTACCCTCAAGGAGCCCACAATCCAAGGTCCCTATTCATATACTAGGGCCAATTTTGGACAGAAGCCAATTAACCTACCCTGCGGCCCAGTCTCTGATCCCCTCCCTTTAGAGACTGGGCCGCAGGGCAGTATTCCAACATGATAACGACCCCAAACACACCCCCAAGATGACCACTGCCTTGCTAAATAAGCTGAGGGTAAAGGTGATGGACTGGTCAAGTATGTCTCCAGACCTAAACCCTATTGAGCACCTGTGGGGCATCCTCAAATGTAAGATCTAGGAGCTCAAGGTCTCCAACATCCACCAGCTCTGTGATGTCATCATGGAGGAGGGGAAGAGGACACCAGTGACAACCTGTGAAGCTCTGGTGACCTCCATGCCCAAAAGGGTTAAGGCAGTGCTGGAAAATAATGGTGGCCACACAAAATATTGACACTCTGGGCCCAATTTGGACATTTTCACTTAGGGGTGTACTCACTTTTGTTGCCAGTGGTTTAGACATTAATGGCTGTGTGTTGAGTTATTTTGAGGGGACAGCAAATTTACACTGTTATACAAGCTGTACACTCACTACTTTACATTGTAGACAAGTGTCATTTCTTCAGTGTTGTCACATGAAAAGATAGAAGAAAATATTTACAAAAATGTGAGGGGTGTACTTACTTTTGTGAGATACTGTGTACTTCTTATAGAACCAAGACATTGTATTTCTTGAGTATTCAATCGCGTTGTGAAAATAATTCAGTAGCCTTTAGGTGGAAAATGACTTGCAGCATAGATTTTCCAAATCATTTGTTGCTGGATGGAGCATTCGGCAGATAATTTCGGCTTAGTCCGACTCTTGTTTACCGCGTCGCGTTTCAGTGATTTGCAACAGAAGAAATTGCAATTACACCAAGACTCAGAACACCGGAGTCATGCATCTGTCTTAAGAGAAAAAGAGAGGAGAACACGGATAATCCACCGTTTTATTATATACAGGTTGGAGGTATGTGTCAGTGGGAGGAATAGTGCCCCATCATTGGTGTCAGTGGGAGGAATAGTGCCCCATCATTGGTATCAGTGGGAGGAATAGTGCCCCATCATTGGTATCAGTGGGAGGAATAGTGCCCCATCATTGGTATCAGTGGGAGGAATAGTGCCCCATCATTGGCATCGGTTGGAGGAATAGTGCCCCATCATTGGTATCAGTGGGAGGAATAGTGCCCCATCATTGGTATCGGTTGGAGGAGTAGTGCCCCATCATTGGTATCAGTTGGAGGAATAGTGCCCCATCATTGGTATCGGTTGGAGGAATAGTGCCCTATCATTGGTGTCAGTGGGAGGAATAGTGCCCCATCATTGGTATCAGTGGGAGGAATAGTGCCCCATCATTGGTATTAGTGGGGGGGGGGAATAGTGCCCCATCATTGGTATCAATGGGAGGAATAGTGCCCCATCATTGGTATTAGTGGGGGGGATAGTGCCCCATCATTGGTATCAGTGGGAGGAATAGTACCCCATCATTGGTATCAGTGGGAGGAATAGTGCCCCATCATTGGTATCAGTGGGAGGAATAGTGCCCCATCATTGGTATTAGTGGGGGGGAATAGTGCCCCATCATTGGTATCAGTGGGAGGAATAGTGCCCCATCATTGGTATTAGTGGGGGGGAATAGTGCCCCATCATTGGTATTAGTGGGAGGAATAGTGCCCCATCATTGGTATCAGTGATAGGAATAGTGCCCCACCATTGGTATCAATGGGAGGAATAGTGCCCCATCATCGGTATCAGTGGGAGGAATAGTGCCCCATCATTGGTATCGGTTGGAGGAATAGTGCACCATCATTAGTGTCAGTTGGAGGAATAGTGCCCCATCATTGGTATCAGTGGGAGGAATAATGCTCCATCATTAGTGTCAGTGGGAGGAATAGTGCCCCATCATTGGTATCAGTGGGAGGAATAGTGCCCCATCATTGGTATCAGTGGGGGGAATAGTGCCCCATCATTGGTATCAGTGATAGGAATAGTGCCCCATCATCGGTATCAGTGGGAGGAATAGTACCCCATCATTGGTGTCAGTTGGAGGAATAGTGCCCCATCATTGGTATCAGTGGAAGGAATAGTGCCCCATCATTGGTATCAGTGGAAGGAATAGTGCCCCATCATTGGTATCAGTGGAAGGAATAGTGCCCCATCATTGGTATTAGTGGGGGGAATAATGCCCCATCATTGGTGTCAGTGGGAGGAATAGTACCCCATCATTGTTGTCAGTGGGAGGAATAGTGCCCCATCATTGGTATTAGTGGGGGGAATAGTGCCCCATCATTGGTATTAGTGGGGGGGGATAGTGCCCCATCATTGGTATCAGTGATAGGAATAGTGCCCCATCATCGGTATCAGTGGGAGGAATAGTGCCCCATCATTGGTATCAGTGGAAGGAATAGTGCCCCATCATTGGTATCAGTGGAAGGAATAGTGCCCCATCATTGGTATCAGTGGAAGGAATAGTGCCCCATCATTGGTGTCAGTGGGAGGAATAGTACCCCATCATTGGTGTCAGTGGGAGGAATAGTGCCCCATCATTGGTATTAGTGGGGGGAATAGTACCCCATCATTGGTATTAGTGGGGGGAATAGTGCCCCATCATTGGTATTAGTGGGGGGAATAGTGCCCCATCATTGGTATTAGTTGGGGGGGGGGGGGAATAGTGCCCCATCATTGGTGTCCCAATGGTCGGATAAAGACAAGCAGAGGGCCTCTATCTGGATCCGGTTCCTTTATACTGTGATAATTCTGGGAGTGATTTATACAGAATTCGGTGTTATTGGAAGTTCCATTTGAATAAGTTTCAAGCTGATGATTTGCATTAAAAAATAAAAAAATTCCTTTTAATCCTTTTCCAGCCCATTAGTGTAATAATAACGGAACCCCCAATAGTGCGAAACCGAATAACAGCAAAGAAAGAAAAGAAAAGAAAAAAGTCCAAAATATGCGAGTCAAAAGGTCAGCGTGACGGATTCCACAGCCACAACGTCGGCGGCTTCATTTCTCTCCTACAATTTTGACTCAGCAAACGGTGAAATGTTTTTCTCAGATCACCCGACATGCCAGCGCAGACAGCAGGGGGAACGTGCGACCAAACTGCCCGCGCAAAGAAAAACCTCTCTGAAAAAAAAAAAAAAAGAAAGAAAAAGAAAAGAAAAAGACGGGAAATTTAAGAAACGAGAGAGAAAAAAAAAAAAAAATAAGCAAATAGAGATTGGAGGTGGCGGGGCGGGGGGCGGGGGGCGGTAAAAGATTTACATCGCCAATGACAAATCTAAGCTGAAAGTTTTTGTGCCTGTTGTCATTCACTGCCATTCATATTTAGAAAACCGACCGCTGTGATAATTGATTTGATGGTCCGGCTTGAGTGGAAGCACTTCTGGGCATAACAAGGCCTCCGCGACGGCGAGGAAAAGAAAAAAAAAAAAAAAAAGGTGGGAACGAAATGATGTTTCTACTTTCTCTTGAGAGGCATGTGGCCCACTTTTGCACAGCATTAAAAACATGCTTTTTGCAGAGGGTAAAAAAAAAAAAAAAAAAACAGAGGAAAAAAATATATTCACAAATAGATAAATTAATAAATAAAAGTAACAAATGTGTGAAAAAAAAAAAAAAAAAAGCGGGCAGCGAGCTCAGAGAATAAAATGGTCACATTAATAACATTCAATCTGGCTAACACTGAGAGATTTCTAAGCTGTAGAATACATTTTTCATTTCGATGCATTTGATTTTTGTTAAATGACTAAAAAATTATTTTTGCTGAATGATTAAAACATTTTTTTTGTTAAATGATTAAAAAAGTATTTTATTTAATGATTAAACAATTATTTTTGTTAAATGATTAAAAAAAAAAATTATTAAATGATTACAAAATAATTTTTGTTAAATGATTACAAAATAATTTTTGTTAAATGATTACAAAATTATTTATGTTGAATGATTAAAATATTTTTTTTTGTTAAATGATTAAAAAAACGATTTTGGTTAAATGATTAAAATATTTTTTTTAAATGATTAGTATATATATATATATATATATATATATATATATATATATATATATATATATATATATATATATATATTTGAAAAAAACTTGTTTATTAAATGATTACAAAATTATTTTTGTTAAATGATTACAAAATTATTTTTGTTAAATGATTACAAAATTATTTTTGTTAAATGATTACAAAATTATTTTTTGTTGAATGATTAAAATATTTTTTTTGTTAAATGATTAAAAAAACGATTTTGGTTAAATGATTAATTTTTTTTTTTTTTTAATGATTAGTATATATATATATATATATTTGAAAAAAAACCTTATTTTAATACGTTTACAACCCATTAGTCTAATAATGACAGAACCCCCATAGTGCAAAACTGTATAACAGCAAAGAAAGAACAAAAAAAAAAAATGTTTTGATTTTTTTTTTTTGTTAAATGATTAGTTAAATGATTTAATGATTTAAAAAAAATAAAAAAAAATTATACACACACACACACACACATATATATATATATATATATATATATATATATATATACACATACATACATACATACATATATATGTATATACATACATACATTTTTATTTTTTTTTGTTAAATGATTTAAAAAAAAATATATATATATATATATATATATATATATATATATATATATATATATATATATATATATATATAGTTTATTATTATTATTTTTTTTATTAAATCATTTAAGTAATCATTTAACAAAAAAAAAAAAATCAAAACAAATGTTTTTTTTGTACTTTCTTTGCTTTGCTTTCTTTGCTATATATATATATATAATGCTTGAAAAAAATAATTTGAAAATGTAATGCTAAATAGGGTGGACTTTAAAGGCACGCGGATAATAAATCTAACCAAATATCACAAAATTTGTTTTCCTTTTATTATTCAAATATAAAAGATAGAGTAATATTTCTTTTTCATACAAATATATTTAAAAAGTAAGAAATAGAATTCTTTATCAATATACCCTACAGACATAGATAATGACGCCACACAGCAATTTCTATTGTAACATCCATAAATTAGAACCCAAAAAGAGGGGTCTTAGATGATCTTCCAACAGGAATATGGGTACTCAGCAACTGTGGGTCCGAGTATAGATCCGGGTATAGCAGATTATTTGACATTAGCTCGACATGTTGCGCGTGGAAAAAAACGCTTCCTCAGGAGCAATAATTTATAGAAATATATATAAAAATACATAAAAAATAACAACACATAACAAAAAAAACCAACAATAAGGTTACAAAATCAATAAAAAAAAAAAAAAACTAAATCAGATGCCATTAGAGTCAGTTGGCGACGCATGCAAACCGCCACCAGTGGCTAGATAAACCAGGGCACGAAGCAAAATCTATAATCTAATCAATATATTTGAAAAAAAAACTTGTTTTAATACATTTACAACCCATTAGTCTAATAACGACAGAACCCCCCAATAGTGAAAAACTGTATAACAGCAAAGAAAGAACAAAAAAATATATATTTGTTTTTATTTTTTATTTTTTTTGTTAAATTAGTTACTTTAAAAAATATATATATATTTTAAATGATTACATTTCATAAATTAGATTTTTTTTGCTAATTGATTACTTTTTCTAAATATTTACACAACTGATCCCTAAAGCCTTGTCAGTTGTTAGTAATTTAATTGTGTGTTGCCAGAACAGAACAGTCTACAGACTGGATTGGTACCATTGGAGAAAAGCCAATGTAGCACCAATATTTAAAGAGGAAGTTAACCCTGAAAAAAAAAAAAAGATAAAAATAAACCCTGCAAGGCAAAGGCATAATGAGCTAGTATGCATAGCATACTAGCTCTTTATGAATAACTTACCGGAGATCAAAGCCACCAAAGCGATCCTCGTTCTTCATCTCCGCTGCTGCCATGTATCCCGGAGTGACTTTCGGGTCTCACGGCTCCGGCGCTGTGATTGGCCGGAGCCGCAATGACATCATGTTTGCCTTCTTTTGCGCTGTGCCCAGTGCGCCTGCGCCGCTGTCTATGGCGTGCATGCGCTATAGACAGCGGTGCCCTTTTTTTTGTAAAATATCTCCTAAACCGTGTAGGTTTAGGAGATATTTCTTGGACCTACAGGTAAGCCTTAATCTAGGCTTACCTGTAGGTTAAAGTGGTTTGTAAGGGTTTACAATCACTTTAAAAAGGGCTCAAAATACATCCCTGGGAATTACAGACCATTTAGCCTAACATCAATAGTATGTAAACTCTTGGAGGGGATGATAAGGGACTATATACAATATTTTAGTAATGGAAATGGTATCATTAGTAGTGATGGACGAACTTCCGACGGGACGTTTCGCGAACGCGAAACGCGAACGGACACAAACGTTCGCGAAAACGACCGTTCGCCGCGGGCTCCATTGACTTCAATGGGAGGCGAATTTCGCAAACCTTTAGGTCGAATTTGCGGCCACGGGGTAATTATTAGGGGGTAGCACGTAGTCCCACCACCTGGACAATAGCATAATACATGTATGAGGTGAATTTGGGATCGATAACTACAAGCATTTTTTTTTTATTTGGGAAATTGTTCTGACAATTCAGGACTATGGAGCTAATGAAGGCAATGGAGGAGAGGGAAGGTCAGGGACCAGGGTAGGCAAACAAGAGGGTGCAGGAGATACAGAGCACTGACAGCAGCACCGTAATACAGAGCACTGACATCAGCACCGTGACATACAGCGCTGACAGCAGCTCCGTGACATACAGCGCTGACAGCAGCTCCGTGACATACAGCGCTGACAGCAGCTCCGTGACATACAGCGCTGACAGCAGCTCCGTGACATACAGCGCTGACAGCAGCTCCGTGACATACAGCGCTGACAGCAGCTCCGTGACATACAGCGCTGACAGCAGCACCGTGACATACAGCGCTGACAGCAGCTCCGTGACATACAGCGCTGACAGCAGCTCCGTGACATACAGCGCTGACAGCAGCTCCGTGACATACAGCACTGACAGCAGCTCCGTGACATACAGCGCTGACAGCAGCTCCGTGACATACAGCGCTGACAGCAGCACCGTGACATACAGCGCTGACAGCAGCTCCGTGACATACAGCGCTGACAGCAGCACCGTGACATACAGCGCTGACAGCAGCTCCGTGACATACAGCGCTGACAGCAGCTCCGTGACATACAGCGCTGACAGCAGCTCCGTGACATACAGCGCTGACAGCAGCACCGTAAGCAGCCCCAGGAGGAAGTCAGCACAGCACAGGGATGGTGTGATCCCCTCATAATAAGAACCCCCAGGAGGAAGTCAGCACAGCACAGGGATGGTGGGAGCCCCTCATAATAAGAACACCCAGGAGGAAGTCAGCACAGCACAGGGATGGTGGGAACCCCTCATAATAAGCAGCCCCAGTAGAAATATGACACCGCTCAACCTCTTCAAAGAGGAGGGTAGGGGCATATAGTACGGTGTGCTTTTTTGGGTCAGGGAAGTGAGCCAAATGAATTAAGAAGGTCTGTGTGCTTGATTCCAAAAATTGTTTATAGACATATACATGGTCTACTGATCACATGTGTTGAATTCCTCCGAGATCCATGCCTCATTCATTTTTAGAAATGTGAGGTAGTTAACACTGTGGTGAGCTAGGCGAGTACGCTTATCGGTCACAATCCCCCCTGCTGCGCTGAACGTCCTTTCGGACAGGACACTGGATGAGGGGCAAGCCAACAGTTCGATTGCAAATTGGGCAAGCTCTGGCCAGAGGTCAAGCCTGCCCACCCAGTAGTCTAGGGGTTCATCACTCCTCAGAGCGTCCACATCGGCCGTTAACCCAATGTAGTCGGACACCTGACGGTCTAGGCGTTCCCTGATGCTGGATCCGGATGACACCTGTCGATGGGTCGGCTGAAAGAATGACCTCATATCCGAAGTCACCAACACATCTTCAAACCGGCCTCTTCTTGCAGGCGCTGTTGGATTGGTACCCGCAAATCCTTCTCTGGGAGTGGGAATTGCTCCTCTGCCAGCGCACGCAAAAGCAGAATGCAGCATTTCTCGAAGCAAGGCCTGGAAGTGCTGCATTCTGACAGCCCTCTGCGACGGCGGTAACATTTCCGCCATTTTGTGTTTGTACCGGGGATCTAAGTACGTTGCCACCCAGTACTGGTCCTTGACCCTCATGCTTTTTATACGGGGGTCCCTATTAAAACACTGGAGCATGAAGGCCCCCATTTGCACTCAAGCGGAAGGTATGTGGTGGTGGTGGTGTTGTTGGTGGTAGTGTCTTTGGGGGTGCACATAGCAGAGAGTGAAGAAGAGGGTGCAGATCGAGAGGATGAGGAGGGTGCAGAAGAATAAGGCTGAGTGAGCCACTCAACCAAGTCTGGTGCGTCCTTTAAAGTAATTGAACGCACCTTCTGCAACTTCCCACTTTGGCTCAAGGCTGTTGCTCCTGCCCTACCCCTACCACCCCTGCGGAAGGGCCTGCCTCTTCCTCTGCCTGTCATTTTTTAAATCACCCTGTGACAAAACTCTTAGTCCCTATACCGCTGAAGGACTGCTGCAGTATAGGGCAGCGGTCAGCAGTAGTGCACGTCAACCCTATGTATTGTGGACCGATAGCGGTCCTTACAGAACAGCAGACTGTACTGCACTCAGGCCTATGTACCGTAGCACCCTATACCAAGTTACCAGTCCTTATAAAAACTTTTGTGGACCAAGCAGGTTGTGTGTTAGTGTTTAGCAGACTGTGCGTCAGTCCCTATACCGCTGAAGGACTGCTGCAGTATAGGGCAGCGGTCAGCAGTAGTGCACGGCAACCCTATGTATTGTGGACCGATAGCGGTCCTTACAGAACAGCAGACTGTAACGCACTCAGGCCTATGTACCGTAGCACCCTATACCAAGTTACCAGTCCTTATAAGAACTTTTGTGGACCAAGCAGGTTGTGTGTTAGTGATTAGCAGACTGTACGTCAGTCCCTATACCAATGAAGGACTGCTGCAGTATAGGGCAGCGGTCAGCAGTAGTGCACGGCAACCCTATGTATTGTGGACCGATAGCGGTCCTTACAGAACAGCAGACTGTACTGCACTCAGGCCTATGTACCGTAGCACCCTATACCAAGTTACCAGTCCTTATAAAAACTTTTGTGGACCAAGCAGGTTGTGTGTTAGTGTTTAGCAGACTGTGCGTCAGTCCCTATACCGCTGAAGGACTGCTGCAGTATAGGGCAGCGGTCAGCAGTAGTGCACGGCAACCCTATGTATTGTGGACCGATAGCGGTCCTTACAGAACAGCAGACTGTAACGCACTCAGGCCTATGTACCGTAGCACCCTATACCAAGTTACCAGTCCTTATAAGAACTTTTGTGGACCAAGCAGGTTGTGTGTTAGTGATTAGCAGACTGTGCGTCAGTCCCTATACCAATGAAGGACTGCTGCAGTATAGGGCAGCGGTCAGCAGTAGTGCACGGCAACCCTATGTATTGTGGACCGATAGCGGTCCTTACAGAACAGCAGACTGTACTGCACTCAGGCCTATGTACCGTAGCACCCTATACCAAGTTACCAGTCCTTATAAGAACTTTTGTGGACCAAGCAGGTTGTGTATTAGTGTTTAGCAGACTGTGCGTCAGTCCCTATACCGCTGAAGGACTGCTGCAGTATAGGGCAGCGGTCAGCAGTAGTGCACGGCAACCCTATGTATTGTGGACCGATAGCAGTCCTTACAGAACAGCAGACTGTACTGCACTCAGGCCTATGTACCGTAGCACCCTATACCAAGTTACCAGTCCTTATAAAAACTTTTGTGGACCAAGCAGGTTGTGTGTTAGTGTTTAGCAGACTGTGCGTCAGTCCCTATACCGCTGAAGGACTGCTGCAGTATAGGGCAGCGGTCAGCAGTAGTGCACGTCAACCCTATGTATTGTGGACCGATAGCGGTCCTTACAGAACAGCAGACTGTACTGCACTCAGGCCTATGTACCGTAGCACCCTATACCAAGTTACCAGTCCTTATAAGAACTTTTGTGGACCAAGCAGGTTGTGTATTAGTGTTTAGCAGACTGTGCGTCAGTCCCTATACCGCTGAAGGACTGCTGCAGTATAGGGCAGCGGTCAGCAGTAGTGCACGGCAACCCTATGTATTGTGGACCGATAGCAGTCCTTACAGAACAGCAGACTGTACTGCACTCAGGCCTATGTACCGTAGCACCCTATACCAAGTTACCAGTCCTTATAAGAACTTTTGTGGACCAAGCAGGTTGTGTATTAGTGTTTAGCAGACTGTGCGTCAGTCCCTATACCGCTGAAGGACTGCTGCAGTATAGGGCAGCGGTCAGCAGTAGTGCACGGCAACCCTATGTATTGTGGACCGATAGCGGTCCTTACAGAACAGCAGACTGTACCGCACCCAAGCCTATGTACCGTAGCACCCTAGACAGACCAAGTTACCAGTCCTGATAAAGAGCTTTGTGGAACAAGTGAGTTGTGAATGATTAGCAGACTGCAGCAGAAGGGCAGCAGTCAAGTATAATATTCTTTCTATATTTGGAAGAAAGAATATTATACGTGTACAAGCCTATTACCGTACCACTGATACCAGTCCTGAAAAGAACCTTTGTGGAACTAATAGTAACAGCAAGTCTTTAAAATTATCCTCACTGCCTGACACACTGCTTCCTGCCTGTCCCTATACAAATTGGCAAAAAAGAGTAGGCTGGAACGATTAGCTGGAATAGCTCTTTTGTGGACCTGATAGTAACAGCTAATGATGATGATGATGATGATGATGAAGAAAGACTAATCTGGCTGAGCTGTCCCTAAAATAGCAGCATACAGCGCTCTGTCCCTTTATCTAAACTGACAAAAGAAACTCAGGCTGCTGACCTAACACCTATACCAGTCCTGAAAAGAACTTTTGTGTACCAAATAGCTAGCGTTTTCTCTGTCCCTACTCCACACAGGATCCTTTCCCTACAGTGACAGAAGAAAGAATGTAAAATGGCCACCGGATCGGGTGTATTTATAGGTTAGGGGGAATGTCCAAGTGTCCATGAGCTGTCATGTCTCAATTGGTTGTCCTGTAACACATGATAAACGTGTCACGAAAGGTTAAAGTTCTTGTATACATTAAACACGTAAGTCCGCCGGGGCGAACGACGGAAAAAGGCGTTCGAACCCGCGGACGGCGAAAGTCGGAAATTCGCCGCGAAACGACCGCCGGGCGAAACGTTCGTCCATCACTAATCATTAGCAGTAATCAGCATGGATTCATGAAGAATCTTTCTTGCCAAACCAATCTACTAACCTTCTATGAGGAGGTGAGTTGCCATCTAGATAAAGAAAGGCCCGTAGACATGGTGTATCTGGATTTTGCAAAAGCATTTGACACAGTTCCCCATAAATGTTTACTGTACAAAATAAGTTCCGTTGGCATGGACCATAGGGTGAGTACATGGATTGAAAACTGGCTACAAGGGCGAGTTCAGAGGGTGGTGATAAATGGGGAGTACTCGGAATAGTCAGGGGTGGGTAGTGGGGTCCCCCAGGGTTCTGTGCTGGGACCAATCCTGTTTAATAAGTTCATAAACAACCTGGAGGATGGGGATGGTGCAAACAGTTCAATCTCTATATTTGCGGACGATACTAATTTAAGCAGGGCAATAACTTCTCCGCAGGATGTGGAAACCTTGGGAAAAGATCTGAACACATTAATGGGGTCGGCAACTACATGGCAAATGAGGTTCAATGTAGAAAAATGTAAAATAATGCATTTGGGTGGCAAAAATCTGAATGCAATCTATACACTGGGGGGAGAACCTCTGGGGGAATCTAGGATGGAAAAGGACCTGGGGGTCCTAGTAGATGATAGGCTCAGCAGTGGCATGCAATGCCAAGCTGCTGCTAACAAAGCAAACAGAATATTGGCATTAAAAAGGGAACAACTCCAGAGATAAAACGATAATTCTCCCGCTCTGCAAGACTCTGGTCCTGCCGCACCTGGAGTATACTGTCCAGTTCTGGGCACCAGTCCTCAGGAAGGATGTACTGGAAATGGAGCGACTACAAAGAACGGCAACAAAGCTAATAAAGGGTCTGGAGGATATTAGTTATGAGGAAAGGTTGTGAGCACTGAACTTATTCTCTCTGGAGAAGAGACGCTTGAGAGAGTATATGATTTCAATATACAAATACCGTACTGGTGACCCCACGATAGGGAGAAAACTTTTTTGCGGAAGGGAGTTTAACAAGACACATGGGCACTCATTAAAATGAGAAGAAAAGAGGTTTAACCTTAAACTACGTAGAGGGTTCTTTACTGAGCGGCAAGGATGTGGAATTCCCTTCCACAGGCGGTGGTCTTGGTGAGGAGCATCGATAGTTTCAAGAAACTATTAGATAAGCACCTGAACGACCGCAACATACAGGGATATACAGGGATATACAGGGATATACAATGTAATACTGACATATAATCACACACATAGGTCTGGATTGTGACTGGGCCATTCTAACACATGAATATGCTTTGATCTAAACCATTCCATTGTAGCTCTGGCTGTATGATTAGGGTTGTTGTCCTGCTGGAAGGTGAACCTTTATGAACATTTGTCAGATCACATTTATAAAGGAGAGAGAGTGATCCCTGATCATCAGTTAGCTCACATATACACTCTATTCCCAAAAGTTTTGGGACACCTGCCTTTGCACGCACATGAACTTTAATGGCATCCTGGTCTTAGTCCGTAGGGTTCAATATTGAGTTGGCCCACCCTTTGCAGCTATAACAGCTTCAACTCTTCTGGGAAGGCCGTCCACAAGGTTAAGGAGATGTGTCTATGGAAATGTTTGACTGTTCTTCCAGAACCACATTTGTGAGGTCAGGCACTGATGTTAGGCGAGGCCTGGCTCGCATTCTCCACTCAAATTCATCCCAAAGTGTTCTATCAGTTTGAGGTCAAGTTCCTCCACCCCAACCCCGCTCATCCATGTCTTTTATGGACCTTGCTTTGTGCACTGGTGCGCAGTCATGTTGGAAGAGGAAGGGGCCATCCCCAAACTGTTCCCACAAAGTTGGGAGCATGAAATTATCCAAAATGTCTTGGTATGCAGACGCCTTACTGGAACTAAGGGGCCAAGCCCAACCCCTGAAAAACAACCCCCACGCCATAATCCCCCCTCCACCAAACTTTACACTTGGCACAATGCAGTCAGGCAAGTACAGTTCTGGCAAGTACCAAACCCAGACACACCCATTGGATTTCCAGACAGAGAAGCGTGATTCGTCACTCCAGAAAACATGCCTCTACTGCTCTAGAGTCCAATAGTGACGCGCTCTACATCACTGTATCTGGCTCTTGGCATTGCACTTGGTGATGGTAAGGCTTGGATGCAGCTGCTCGGCCATGGAAACCCATTCCATGAAGCTCTCTATGCATTGTTGTTGTGCTAATCTGAAGGTCACATGAAGTCTGGAGGTCTGTAACTATTGGCTCTGCAGACAGTTGGCGATGGCGTCTTCTGCACACTGTGTTCTTCAGCATGCTCTGACCCCGCTCTATCATGTTATGTGGTCTGTTCCCATTTGCTTCCACATAATACCTCTAACAGCTAACAGTGGAATATTTAGTAGCAAGCAAATTTCATGGATGGAATTGCATAGGTGGCAACCTATCTCGGTACCACGCTTGAATTCACTGAGCTCCTGAGAGCGACCCATTCTTTCACAAATATTTGTAAAAGCCGTCTGCATGCTTAGATGTGTGATTTTATACACCTGTGGCCATGGAGGTTATTGGAACACCTGAATTCAATGATTTGGAGGGATGTCTAAATACTTTCAGCAATATAGTCCATAGTGTCATTTACAACTCTTCTTCCTCCTCTCCTCTTCCTTTCTCCATTGGGGTCCCCCAAGGTTCTGTTCTTGGACCTCTCCTTTTCTTAATCTACACCACCTCCCTGGGTCAGTTGATTGCCTCCCATGGCTTTAAATATCATCTATACGCTGATGACACCCAAATCTATCTCTCCACCCCCCCAGCTCTCTCCATCTGTCTCCTCATGCATCACCAACTTACTAGCAGACATATCAGCCTGGATGTCTCATCACTTCTTCAAACTCAACCTATCCATAACCAAGCTTGTGATATTTCCTCCCTCAGGTGCCGCTTCCCCTGATTTCTCAGGTAATATCAACGGCTCAACTATCAACTTGTCCCCCCGAGCCAAGGTCCTAGGTCTAATCCTGGACCCTGAACTAACCTTTCGGCCCCACATCCTATCGCTATCCAAAATTTGCCACCTCAACCTCCGCAACATCTCCAAGATACGCCCCTTACTAACCAATATCACCACAAAGCTTCTGAACCACTTCCTGGTCATCTCTTGTCTCAACTACTGCAGCTCCCTCGTCATTGGCTTACCTCCAAATAGGCTATCCCCACTTCAGTCCATCATGAACGCTGCTGCCAGGCTATTCCACCTCACAAACCGCTCAGCGTCTGCTTCCCCTCTCTGCCAATCCCTCCATTGACTGCCACTTGCCCAACAAATTAAATTCAAGATACTAATTATAACTTACAAAGACATCCACAACCTGGCCCCCAGCTACATCACTAACCTAGTCTCAAAATACCAACCTAATCATTCTCTTCGCTCCTCCCAAAACCTCTTGCTCTCAAACTCCCTCATCCAATGCTCACCTTCAGGACTTCTCCACAGCCTCTCCCATCCTCTGGAATGCTCTACCCCAATCTGTCTGATTTTCTCCTACTTTATCCACTTTCAGGCGATCCCTGAAAACGTATCTCTTCAGAGAAGCCTATCTGGCCCCCACCTACATGTACATTTATCTTCTCAATCAGCACATTGTCCACAGTTATTACCTCTTGTATCTCTTGACCTTCTCTCTAAGCCCTTGTACACACGGTCGGAGAATCCGTTGGAATGTGTCCTATCGGACCGTGTTGTCAGATAATCCGACTGTGTGTGGTATGCATCGGACTGATTCCGTCGGACCCAATTTTCCAACATGTTGGAAATATTTCCCGACCAACTGGTTCGATCGGACATACTCCGGTCATGTGTAGAGAATTTTGATCGGACCAAGTGCCACGCATGCTCAGATCAAATTCCTACATCAAAGCTATTGGCTACTAGCCTGAATGTAGTCCCATCGTAACGAAATTATGTCATCACGTTCTGAATGATTGGATTTTTCGACAACTTAGTCCGACTGTGTGTATGCAACAGTTTCGGACAAAATCCGTCGGACAAAATCTGACGGATTTGGTTGTCGAAATCTCTGACCGTGTGTACAGGGGCTTAGGTTGTAAGCTCTAAGGAGCAGGGTCCTCTGATTCCTACTATATTAAAGTGTATTGTATTTGTACTGTCTACTCTCAAGTTGTAAAGTGCTACGTAAACTGTTGGTGCTATATAAAAAGGAGAGAGAGAGAGAGCCCCCGAAGTAGAATAAAGGACAAGTAGAAGCACAAGAACTCACAAGTAAGTTTGTTTTTGGGGACCATTTTTAAGTCCAATTTTACCTTAATTCTTATAAAAAAAAAAAAAAAAAATGGAACAGAAGTTGGCCATTTAGATACAGGTGCAGATTTTAGACATCTTAGAAAGTATTAGGCAATGGCTCCAGATATAATCCACTTTCACACAGACCCCATTGGCTGAAGATCCTTTTGTGAAAAGCATAATGCCAGTTTAGCAGAGACAATAAATCGGCCATTTTGGAGCTGCTTTAGTGACATCTATAAATGCCAAGATAAATCTTGTCCCAATACATTTTGTATAGCGAGACTGGTGGGCAATAATGAGGCCCACATCCTGAATTCTATCGCCGATTGGGATATTTGACGGTTAAGGAAACAATAGATGTTTAAAAGAAAAGGAATGACATTGGGGGGCCGGTGACCGATTAATTAAAACTGGCACTTCCTGTGTTGTTGAAAAGGGAACCCCAAGCCGTAACGGGTTGTCTTATCAAGTACTGATACACTAAACAGGCTTTGAATTAGACATTAAAGTAAAAGAGGTCTTGGTGGGCTAATGGAGGAAAAAAGGGTCTTGGTGTGCTGGAGTTTTGAGTCCCATTCTCATCTGGGCTTTGTTTGTAGGCCCCATCCACCACCACCCCCCTCCCTCGGCTTCTGAAATTGGACTTGTAATGTATGTCAGAGCAAACAAGATCCTGCAAGTACAGGAATATGCCCGATGATCTGCCAGAAATTTACTCACCTGGTATTTTTTTTTGCTGTGGCCTTTTTACTGGACTGAAATCACAAGAAATGGTGTCAGCCTTGCCCAGTTGTCTCTTGCTAAACTGCCAACACTCTCCCTCCATTTCTGTAACATAGGGGGAATGTCTTCTAAGGTCCATGATAATAATGATCAGGATATTTTTCAAGTTTCTACTGATAAAGAAAACAAATTATTATATGCTTTGCTAATGATTAAATGAAGATATTAAAGTGGGAGTCCGCCGTTTTTTTTTTTGTTTTTTTTTAAAGCCAGCAGCTACAAATACTGCAGCTGCTGACTTTTAAAATAAGGACACTTACCCGCCCAGCGCGCCCGCGATGTCGGCACCCGAAGCCAATCTCTCGATCGTCTCTCGGGTGCTGCCGCCGCCATCTTGGGTATGGGAATCAGGAAGTGGAGCCTTGCGGCTTCATTTCCCGGTTCCCTACTGCGCATGCGTGAGTCGCGCTGCGCAATAAGGATGGTCCCCGCTGTCTTTGGGATCCGTGTGTTTCCCAGCAGACAGCGGTGGACCTGTGGAAAGGGGCGTAAATATCCGTAGATTCTGTGGATATCTATGCCGGAAGTGCGTGCAGATACCTGTTCTGTACAGGTATCTGCACCCCCCTCCCCCCTGAAAGGTGCCAATTGTGGCGCCGAAGGGGGGGAGGGTTCCAATGAGCGGAAGCTCTACTTTAGGGTGGCGCTCCGCTTTAAGTGCTTGTATGCTAATATTGTGCTCTTTGCAGGGGCGGACTGACCATTGGGCTACTCGGGCACTGCCCGAGGGCCCCATGCCACTAGGGGGCCCCATCAGGGTTGCCAGCTTCAGTAAAACCCAAGATTATAGTTGCCCCACCTCTCCAGTACCTTCTCAGCCAATAGAAACATGTCTGTGTGTACTGTGTGTGTGATATTATACTGTGTGTGTGTTTGTGTATACTATGTGGCCCCATAATCTCTGATTGCCTGGGGGCCCCATAATCTCCTATTGCCCGGGGGCCCCATGAGTTGTCAGTCCGCCCCTGGCTCTTTGTATTAGTACATAGTTGCTTACTGGAAATTACTTTGCAGATATGTTATTAGAACAAATTGCTGCTGTATGTCCCAACCTTGAAATGTCTTGTTGTACAGTCTGTGGAGATAGTTAGTCTGGGTCTTAGGCCAGCTGATAAGGTATTCCAAAATAACAGGAATGAATGTCTCTTGTAGTTTCTTTTTTGTATGTGTTGTATGGACTAAATCTTAAGTGAACGTGGTATAATATAAAATGTTTATGATTCAGAAAGTCCTACAAAGCAACTATCCAGTATTAAGACTAGGTTAACACTAGCTCACACTTAGTTATCTGCGGCAATTGATTTTCATAGTGCCGCTAAGCAGGCCCTGGCACATGTTCAGGAGGTGATCCTGCTGTCTCCTGAATACCTGTTTTTTTTGATGAATGACCATTTATAAGGGGTCTGATGTGTCGCAACAGTGTATCAAGCCCTTGGTGTGCTGTTGCAGTGCGGTCCGATTGCCTTTTAATGGTTTGACAGGTGTTGCCACTGGTCAATTCAACATGCTGCTGCACGTGAACGTCCTCCATTAGTTGTATTGTAAACATTAGGTGGGCAGGCGAGGAACAGTAAAACCGCTTCTGAACCTCCTGTTTTTACATGGCACCCGTGCGAAAGAGGCCTTAAAGTCTCCTTATGCCGCGTACACACGACCGGACTTTTCGAGGGACTAGGTCCGACGGACTTTCGGCGGAGTTCTGACGGACTTTCCGAATGAACAGACTTGGCCACACACAATCACACCAAAGTCCGACGGATTCGAATGTGATGACGTACGACCGGACTAAAATATGGAAGTTCATAGCCAGTAGCCAATAGCTGCGGATTTCTCGGTAGGAAGTGGGTCCGGCGGAGTTCCAGTGGAAAAATTTAAAACATGTTCTATTTCTAAAGTCCGCCAGATTTTTGGCAAGCAAAGGTCCGATGGAGCCCACACAAGATCGAATTGTCCGACTGACTCGTTCCATCGGACCTTTGCTGTCAAAAAAGTCCGGTCGTGTGTACACGGCATTATGGTAAAGATGTCAGGTCTTGGCACAGTTACTACGTCCGACCTTTCCACAAGTGTTAATCCCTCAATTTGTTTATCTTTATGTTTACCTCGTAACTCTTGTCTACATAAACTTTCAAAGCCATTCAAAGTAAGAAAAAGTTGTTTTCCTTATCACAACTGAATGGAAAACACCCCTAATAGAGGGAGAGAAAACGTCATACTCTCAACCCTTCACAATTAAAATCACTAAAGAAAACATGAAAGCCACTTGCTGCCAACGCCATACCCCTATCATATTTACATTGAGGTTTAATCCTTTCTGTTCTTAGTAGATTATCAATAAAGATGGGCTTTCTGTAGCATGTGTGCTGATCTCCACTATTTTCTCTGTATAAAAAAACCACAAGGGTCATCACTAAAGATCCCAAATCATTTTTGAGCTGAAGGTGAACCTTTAATGGACAAATGACGGGTTCACTTTAGAGAAGAAACATGGCAAATAGCTAAATACACACATGGAATAGATATGTGGGAGCAGTTTTACCTGCCAAGGAATTTTTTATGTTATTTTTTTATTTTTTTTCTATCAGTTGTGGAATTTGCACAACTCTGCCACACAGCACATATAGACGGACTCTTTTTTTTTTCTGGCGAGCCCATTGGCTTATTTTGGACAGAGGAGACAACTTGTTTGTAAGAGACATGAAAGAGGCCATCTACATCAAGCTAAAAAAAAACATTTCTGAACAGGGATGGGGATCTTCAACACCATCTGTCTTCAAACCCCAGGGTTATGACAAAAAAAAAAAAAAAAACCTTTGACTCAAGTGATTAACACCTATGCAGATGATGCATTATATAATCAGAATATGATGGTTCCACAACTTTCACACCTCCCATCCTGTCCTTGGACAATCAACATCTGCCTTGGCACATTCCATGACGACTGAGTTAAGATGTCCGTTACTACCTGTGCCTCTTCCTCACACTCGTTATAACTGAAGACATTTGGATAAAGGGACTATATTATGTGTATTATATTCAGGGCCGTCTTTAATATTGATTGGACCCTGGGCAAATCTTTTCTTGGCCCCCCCCCCCCAAGCAGTTTTGCTCTCTACCTGCTCTGAGACATACAATAAATAGCAGCTAGACTCAAGATCAGTTTACTGAATCAGATCAGGCAGCTATTGAGATTGGTTGCCAGAGGTTACAGTGTATCATTACCGCTCACTGACTGGTTGCTAGAGGTTAAAGCACAAATTACAGCTCACTAATTATTTACTAGAGGTTACAGCACACATTACAGCTCACTAATTAGTTACTAGAGGTTACAGCACACATTACAGCTCACTAATTAGTTACTAGAGGTTACAGCACATGTTTTCTGCTTGTTGATTGGTTGCTAGAGATTATTGTGGATATGACCTCAGGGGGGCATGATATATGTATCAATGCTACCAGCCATGCCACTATTTACATATGAATGCCGGTATTTACATGTAAACACAGGGTCTGGCAGGTGAGTCATCTGTACACAACAATAGGGCAGAGCAGAGCAGCATTAGTAGCAGCACTTCACACAGATATTGGGACACAGCACGGGACTAAAACCTTGAGGGCCGAGGGAATTTACACCAGGATAGTTGGCAAGCATGAGGCAGCTTCTTTGGGCCCCACAACAATGACAGGGCCCAGGGCAGCTGCCCCTTTTGCCCTGTCTTAAAGACGGCCCTGAGTATATTTAACTTTATTCTATGAGTTGTGTGACTATGTTGTCTTTACTTCGATTATAGATTTGAGTAATTTTAATTCTTTAAAGCTCCTGAAGAAGCGTACATCATGCAAAACATGTCGAGCAATGTGCAACTTTTCTAGCTGGACATCACCATCCCTCAGATAGCGGCCTCTGGATACCCGACAACTAGGAAGTCAATTGGTTTATTTTGAAACAGAGAAGGCCGCTCGTTTGCAAGAGGCATGAAAAAGGCCATCTACATCAAGCTAAAAAAATAAATTCTGAACGTGGATGGGGACCTTCAACACCATCTGTCTTCAAACCCACGCAATATACATTTTGCGAAATGTCACGCAAAACATGTCGAGCAATGAGCAACATTTCTAGCTGGTCATCACCATCCCTCGGATAGCCACCTCTGGATACCCGACAACTAGGAAGTCAATTGGCTTATTTTGGACACAGAAGACAACTTGTTTGCAAGAGGCATGAAAGAGGCCATCTACATCAAGCTAAACAAAACACATTTCTGAACATGGGTGGGGACCTTCAGCACTGTCTGTCTTCAAACCCACTCGATATACATTTCGCAAAATATTGCGCAAAACATGTCGCGCAATGAGCAACATTTCTAGCTGGACTTCCCTCAGATGGCCACCTCTGGATACCTGACAACTTTATGGTTGTTTCCAGTATCTTGCGTGTGCCGTATCTCCTTGGGGTGCTCCTAACCTAAAATGTGAAGGTTTTTTTTGGTGATACCAGCCAAATATTTGGGTTTTAATAACACAAATTAAATATGATATTTTGTATACACAACTTTTGTTTTAAACTTTTTGTCAATCTTTAATAAAAATATATATATTTTTTTATATAACCCTACTCTGAGTGTGGTGCCATTAAAGTCCCACATTTTCTTCCCTTTATGCAAATATCTTGATATAAGGAAGAGGCACCATATATCCACGTATGTCCGCAGTACCACTCTGTGTTGACATGACTTTTTTTGTAATTATAACCGAAGAAATGTCTATGAAGTAGGGTTGCACCAATACCAGTATCGGTGCCGATACCGAACATTTGCACAAGTATCGGTACTTGTGCAAATGTACCGATACCTGAAAACCAATACTTTCAGGCTCGGTTCTTTGAGCTGTCAGTGGGTCTCCCCAGTGTTAAAGAAGTCCGGTAATTGGAGCTGTCAAAAAAAAAAAAAGCAACCGGCAATGTTTATTAACAACATTGCTCAGCCCCGAAACACTAAAATAAAAAGAAACATTGTTTCTTTTTGTATATTTCTGTTTCTTCATCTGCAGATCAAAGGGATGAACAAATGTTCCTTTGTTTAACCCCTTAATAACCCTTAATTTACTCTAATAAGCCTTAATTAACCCCCTATTTTCCTCCATTTAATTATTATGTTCCTGCTTTTTTTCTTTTGTTCACGCCTATTTTATAAACGATAAACAATTAAAACTTTGTTTTTGTTTGTTTGCTTTGTTAGTGAATATTTTTACACATATATTAACATATATTTACACATTTCCCATTGAAAAAGTGCTAAATAAAAATAAAATAAAAATCTATTTATTTCATTTGTAAATAACTTTTCATTACTATTGCTGAATTTAAAACAAAACAGTTACAGTAGGTATCGGTAATTGCTATTAGTACTAAAAAATAAAAAAAGTATCAGTGCTTGTACTCATTGTAAAAAAAAAAAAAAAAATGGTATTGGTGCATCCCTACTTGGAACAGTTACGAAATGTCTTTACTATTAACAAGTCCAGCTGAACGTAACCGACTTCCATCAGCTTTCTTTATAACAGTTTTCCGAATTCCAGTCTTTCTTTTTTTGTATCTTTCACGTCTGCCAATCATGTTGGTAAACGCGAAAATCCATTTTAATATTTAAACCGAGCCTTCTGTAGTGCAGACGTTCTATATTAAAAAATAATTTCGGAACACTGGAAATTAATTATGGCAACAGGAAAAGCAAAAAAAAGAAAAAAAAGCCGCGTTCGAAAGACGATATGCCGCGTTTTATTAAGCTCAAGTGTAGGCTCCATGCTTGTGTTTAGTTGGAATAATAGATCACGCAATCCTCTGAGAACTAATTATATTGTTTCAGATGAATTACAAATGCATCATTTAGCGGTATTATCACTCTGCATATGCCACTTACAATAAATCTTAAAAGAGCATTACAGAAAAATAAAATAAAAAATAAAACCTGAATGTCATTGCCGATCTTTCTAATACAGCTTTTTAGACTTGTTTGGAATGTCTGGATGGGGCGTGGGGCATCGTCTGGATGGGGCGTGGGGCATCGTCTGGATGGGGCGTGGAGCATCGTCCGGATGGCGCGTGGGGCATCGTCCGGATGGGGCGTGGGGCATCGTCCGGATGGGGCGTGGGGCACCCCCCGGATTGGGCGTGGGGCATCGTCTGCATGGGGCGTGGGGAATCGTCCGGATGGGGCGTGGGGCATCATCCGGATTGGGCATGGGGCACCCCCCGGATGGGGCGTGGGGCATTGTCTGGATGGGGCGTGGGGCATCGTCCGGATTGGGCATGGGGCACCCTCTGGATGGGGCGTGGGGCATCGTCTGGATTGGGCGTGGGGCATCGTCCGGATTGGGCGCGGGGCATTGTCTGGATGGGGCGTGGGGCATCATTTGGATGGGGCGTGGGTCATCGTCCGGATTGGGCATGGGGCACCCCCCGGATGGGGCGTGGGGCATCGTCTGGATGGGGCGTGGGGCATCGTCCGGATTGGGCATGGGGCACCCTCTGGATGGGGCGTGAGGCATCGTCTGGATTGGGCGTGGGGCATCGTCCGGATTGGGCGCGGGGCATTGTCTGGATGGGGCGTGGGGCATCATTTGGATGGGGCGTGGGTCATCGTCCGGATTGGGCATGGGGCACCCCCCAGGTGGGGCGTGGGGCATCGCCTGGATGGGGCGTGGGGCATCGTCCGGATTGGGCATGGGGCACCCCCCGGATGGGGTGTGGGGCATCGTCTGGATGGGGCATCGTCCAGATTGGGCGTGGGGCATTGTCTGGATGGGGCGTGGGGCATTGTCTGGATGGGGCGTGGGGCATCGTCCGGATTGGGCATGGGGCACCCCCCGGATGGGGTGTGGGGCATCGTCTGGATGGGGCATCGTCCGGATTGGGCGTGGGGCATCGTCCGGATTGGGCTTGGGGCACCCCCTGAATGAGGCGTGGGGCATCGTCTGGATTGGGCATGGGGCATCGTCTGGAGTGGGCGTGGGGCATCGTCTGGACGGGGCATCGTCCAGATTGGGCTTGGGGCATCGTCCGGATTGGGCGTGGGGCATCGTCCGGATTGGGCGTGGGGCACCCCCCGGATGGGGCGTGGGGCACCCCTTGGATGGGGCGTGGGGCATCGTCTGGATGGGGCGTGGGGCCTCGTCTGGATGGGGCGTGGGGCATCGTCCGGATTGGGCATGGGGCACCCCCCGAATGGGGCGTGGGGCATCGTCTGGATGGGGCATGGGGCATCGTCCGGATTGGGCGTGGGGCATCGTCCGGATTGGGCGTGGGGCACCCCCCAAATGGGGTGTGGGGCATCGTCTGGATTGGGCGTGGGGCATCATCTAGATGGGACGCGGGGCATCGTCTAGATGGGACATGGGGCATCGTCCGGGATATGTCTGTGGGTGGATCCTCTGTCTGTAATGTTCCTTCTAAATCTGGGTTGTGTGAATGATCAGTGCCCCTAATTATCCTTCTTCTGTATGGCCTGCTGTCATTGGTGCCCAGGGGCCTAAAGCGACTCAGTCAACAAATAATTAAAAACGGAAGCCTATAAAGACAAAAAAAATAATACTTGCGATTTCATTGCACGTCAAAGCCCAGCATCATTTAGCCTTTTCCTCACCAGCTTGACTGCTCCACGCCTCTTTCTTCATTGGTTTTCAGTTCTTTTCATCTTGTAGGCTCAGCGTCACATGTGGACGTTACCTAGGATGGCCTGCATGCAAATCCAGCCTGCCTAGGAATACACCCACTCCTCCAGACTGACGTCCACCCGTCAGATTTCTCCTCCCAAGAGCCAACCCACTGCTTGCACAGGTTGGTTCTTCAGGTTGATGTTTTCAGGAAGCTATGTACAGTGTCCTGCCAGAACCTCCCACCGGGCCATCACCTACCTGCATTGCATAGAGAAGCACAGAGACGCAATCATGACTTTACTGGCTCTAAAATATAGTATGGAATGAAAATCGGTTTTATTTACATTTTTTTCATGATGTTGATGAGAGGAAAGGAGGAACCAGGAAGGCAAAATATAAAGGTATACTATATATCAGTAGTCTCTAAATTGAAGCCTGGAGGCCGGATGTGGCCCTTTGCTTGCTTTTATCCAGCCCTTGGGGCATTATCCCCCCCTCCCCCACTGTCTAAGGCTGGATTCACACCTATGGAATTTATAGTGTTTTTTTGCATTTTGCAGATTTGCACTACATTCCATTTAACATGGTTTCCTATGGAACACGTTCTGTAGTGCAAATCTGAAAAATGCAAAAAGCACTAAAACTGCATAGGTGCGAATCCAACCTAAAACAGTGGGGCATACTTCCTGCCACTGGCACTGACAACAGGGCACCGTTCCTCCCCCTCACACCAACGATGGGGCACTATTCCTCCCACTGACAAAAAATATGGGGCACTATTCCTCCCGCTAATACCAAACATGGAGTGGTATTCTTCCCAGTGATACCAACGATGGGCCACTATTCCCCCCACTGACACCAACGATGGGACACTATTCCTTTCCCTGGCACCAATGATGGAGCACTATTCCTCCCACTGACACCAACGATGGGGCACTATTCCTCCCACTGGCACCAATGACGGGGCTCTATTCTTCCCACTGATACCAACGATGGGGCACTATTCCTCCTACTGATAAAAACGATGGGGCGCTATTCCTCCAACTGACACCAATAATGGGGCACTATTCTTCCCACTGGTACCAATGATGGGACACTATTCCTCCCACTGATATCAATGACAGGGCACTATTCCTCCCACTGATATCAATGACAGGGCACTATTCCTCCCACTGATATCAATGACAGGGCACTATTCCTCCCACTGATATCAATGACAGGGCACTATTCCTCCCACTGATACCAACGATGGGACTCTATTAATTCCACTGACACCAACAATGGGGCAATATTCCTTCCACTGACACCAACAATGGGGCACCATTCCTCCCACTAATACCAAACATGGAGCAGTATTCCTACCATTGACACCAACAATGGGGCGCTATTCCTCTCACTGATACCAACGATGGGGCACTATTCCTCCCACTGACACCAACTATGGGGCACTATTCCTCCCACTAACACCAATGATGGGGCACTATTCCTCCCACTGATACCAATGATGGGGCACTAATCCTTCCACTGATACCAACAATGGAGCACTATTCCTTCCACTGACACCAATGATGAAACGCTATTTCTCCCACTGATACCAATGATGGGGCACCATTCCTCCTAGTAACACCAATGATGGGGGTACTATCCCTCCCACTGATGCCAATGATGAGGTACTATTCCTTCCAATGTTATGGCTCTCTTCCTCCCACTGACACAAACTATGGGGCACTACTCTTCCCAGTGACACCAATGGCACTGTTTTCTCCCACTGGCCAGGGTCCGGCCCCCATAAAATTTGAAGTACAGTAAACTGGCCCTTTGTGTAGAAAGATTTGAGACCCCTGTTACATATTATAAGGCAACTTAGTAATAGCGTTATTCTCAAGCCAACCAATGCATACTGATTCTAAATTTGGTTTCAGCACCCAGGTTTAACAAAAAGGGTTAAACGACCAAAGTTCCCGGATTTACATGCGTAGCGCCGCTCGTTAATAAGTCGCCATAACAATGTCTATGACTCCTGAACATCCAATTATGAAAAAATATCTATTTTTTTTTCTTTTTTTTCTTCTGATTTTCTGCGGCACCTTGTGAATCTCTAGAAGGTGAAAAGTATAAGCCGCCCCCCCCCCCCCCCCCTGCGCTCTCTCTCTCCACATTAGCGCGCTGTCCCGGATGAAACTATCGGAAAAGAAATATGAGTTTTTAGCACTGCAAATAATGAGACCGTTAGCCGTCCTCATTAGCGATCTGCCATAAAGAAGGAAATTTTAGAAAGTGAGCTCTGTAATGTATAATGACACTCCGCCATATAAAGAAGATAAACCTTACAACTCAATTAACCAAATGTCAGAGACGGGCAAGAGCCGCGCATGAATCAGTTCAAAAAGGGACGCCGGTTCGGCTTTGAATAAGAGCGAGGATCGACGGAAAGACAAAAAAAAAAAATCTATTTGCTGAATGACTCGGAGAGGACTGAGGATCGGCACCGAATAATTGACTTTTATAGGAATGATTCTTATTTCTTTCTTAGTATCTTTTTGTTTAATAACAATTGTTCCCGGCCGGTAGATTCCAAAATAGGAGGAGATTACCAAATGTCTCCCAATAGAATACATTATAAGCATCCAAAAATGTATATACAAATATATTGAAAATATACTGTATACTCTTGTGGTACTTTGTTACAATGTAAAGCCTCGTGCACACAATGGGATTGTTGGCCAACAAAACCGTGGACTTTTGTCTGAAGGGCGTTGGCTCATACTTGTCTTGCGTACACACCGCCCACACAATTGTTGGCCAACAATTACGAACGTAGTGATGTATTTTTTTTTTCAGCTCTTTTGGGCTCCTTCTGCTAATTTCGTGTTAGTAGAAGTTTGGTGAGTTGTTTCGTGCTTTTCTTTTCGTGCTTTTCAGTTCGTTTCTGAACGGCCGTTCGTCAACCAGCCATGTTGCGGAATCGGAGGAGATAACGTGTTAATTATTATTGGCCTTGGAGTTATTGCTTTGACATTATTATTTTTTTTTGGTTGAATAATAATGATTTGATTTGGTATATTTTCTATATTTTTGGATACATAGAAAACTTTTTGGATACATAGAAACTTTCTGATTAAGTTCTATTGGCAGATAGCATGTCTAATTTTATTTGTTTTCTTTTTTTAATGCACAATAAAACAAATTGTGGAGAATAATATTTGGCTGTGTGTTTTACTTTAAATGACAGTTTGGGAGTAGCAGTTACATTTAAAAAAATACAACGTAAAATTGACAAGAGACACCAACATAGTTGTATCTTTGATCTTAAAAACTACAGGATAATGGTGTTGTGGTAACTTGCCCAAATAATTAAAAAAAAATTAAAAAAATGGTAATACAGTGCCTTGCGAAAGTATTCGGCCCCCTTGAACTTTTCAACCTTTTGCCACATTTCAGGCTTCAAACATAAAGATATAAAATTTTATAATAATAATTTTTTTGTGAAGAATCACCAACAAGTGGGACACAATTGTGAAGTGGAACGAAATCTATTGGATAATTTAAACTTTTTTAGCAAATAAAAAACTGAAAAGTGGTGTGTGCAAAATTATTTGCCCCCTTTACTTTCAGTGCAGCAAACTCACTCCAGAAGTTCAGCGAGGATCTCTGAATGATCCAATGTTGTCCTAAATGACTGATGGTGATAAATAGAATCCACCTGTGTGTAATCAAGTCTCTGTATAAATGCACCTGCTCTGTGATAGTCTCAGGGTTCTGTTGAAAGCGCAGAGAGCATCATGAAGACCAAGGAACACACCAGGCAGGTCCGTAATACTGTTGTGGAGAAGTTTAAAGCTGGATTTGGATACAAAAAGATTTCCCAAGCTTTAAACATCCCAAGGAGCACTGTGCAAGCGATCATTTTGAAATGGAAGGAGTATCAGACCACTGCAAATCTACCAAGACCTGGCCGTTCCTCTACACTTTCAGCTCAGACAAGGAGAAGACTGATCAGAGATGCAGCCAAGAGGCCCATGATCACTCTGGATGAACTGCAGAGAACTACAGCGGAGGTGGGAGAGTCTGTCCATAGGACAACAATCAGTCGTACACTGCACAAATCTGGCCTTTATGGAAGAGTGGCAAGAAGAAAGCCATTTCTCAAAGATATCCATAAAAAGTCTTGTCTAAAGTTTGCCGCAAGCCACCTGGGAGACACACCAAACATGTGGAAGAAGGTGCTCTGGTCAGATGAAACCAAAATCCAACTTTTTGCCCACAATGCAAAACGATATGTTTGGCGTAAAAGCAACACAGCTCATCACCCTCAACACACCATCCCCACTGTCAAACATGGTGGTGGCAGCATCATGGTTTGGGCCTGCTTTTCTTCAGCAGGGACAGGGAAGGTGGTTAAAATTGAGGGGAAGATGGATGCAGCCAAATACAGGACCATTCTGGATGAAAACCTGTTGGAGTCTGCAAAAGACCTGAAACTGGGACGGAGATTTATCTTCCAACAAGACAATGATCCCAAACATACAGCAAAATCTACAAAGGAATGGTTCACAAATAAACGTATCCAGGTGTTAGAATGGCCAAGTCAAAGTCCAGACCTGAATCCAATCGAGAATCTGTGGAAAGAGCTGAAAACTGCTGTTCACAAACGCTCTCCATCCAACCTCACTGAACTCAAGCTGTTTTGCAAGGAAGAATGGGCAAGAATTTCAGTCTCTCGATGTGCAAAACTGATAGAGACATACCCCAAGCGACTTGCTGCTGTAATCGCAGCAAAAGGTGGCTCTACAAAGTATTAACGCAAGGGGGCCGAATAATTTTGCACGCCCCACTTTTCATTTTTTTATTAGTTAAAAAAGTTTCAAAAATCCAATAGATTTCGTTCCACTTCACAATTGTGTCCCACTTGTTGGTGATTCTTCACAAAAAATTTAAATTTTATATCTTTATGTTTGAAGCCTGAAATGTGGCAAAAGGTTGAAAAGTTCAAGGGGGCCGAATACTTTCGCAAGGCACTGTATATATTATTCTTGACATCACTAGAAAAAAAAAAAAAGCCTTTGAAAACTCATTTGTTGTGGAAAATGTCAAGGGGTATAAATACTTTTTCAAGGCACTGTAGACATTTGTCTGCGGAAAATTTATAAACCTTCCATCCAACATTTTTGTCCACGGAAAGTTGGCCAACAATTGTCCGATGGAACGTACAAACGGTCGGATTTTCCGCCTACAGCCTGCCAGTGTGTGGCTTTAACCTATAAATCAGCTAACTATGTAGAATAAATCGAATCCAAATAAAAGAATAAATCTAGAATTTTTTTTTTTTTTTAAAGATTATTTCCACCATCCTTCAAATACTGCGCACGTTCCTCTGACCGCTCAGTTCGGTTTCTCATATGCGGCCTATTTTTCTTGCAGCTTTGTTAGTTACCTACAGAGACAAGAAATAAAACATAACCTCTGCGTTCCGGCAACCTTTTATACACCCTTCTAAGATTCCACCAAGGACAGTGTAATAAAAATGTGTTTACTTAAGTGCCGCCGCCGTTCCTTTATGTAATCTTTTCAATAAGTGACTTGCTCGCTCTTTTGTTTCAGCTGTTCAGGCGTCCGCGCTGTAATAAACGGCGATGTAATATCCAGTATTTTCCACACGTGGCTGTTTAACGGTGGACTAGCCTTTCTTTCACCCCGCATGCATGTTCGTTTTATTACCGAGCTGGTGGTGAAATGTACCTGGGCCCTTTCTACAACGCGTACGTATTGGCTTCGGGGGATCCCGTGAAAAGTCACGGGGCTACAAATGTGTTTTAATATAATGCGAACTCTTATTGTAGCATTACAATTCCATTTTGATGTCTTGTAGGACCTTTAAAGATCCCTTTATGGTTGCATTGTTTGTGAAGTTTACCTTTTTACAGATAAAAGTGGGCTTTAGTGCTCAGCTGTCGCACGGTGGACCTGAAGATGTGTGTTGAGAGTGTAGTCTCGCTACGCTGACCGAGCTGTCACTGCTAGCGTCTGATTGGGAGCTAGCAGCATGGGCTCCAGATCATTTGACCACTGTTAAAGCCAATCACAGCAGACATGATACAGAAGCTGCCCCACCTGCCACTTGCAGACTCTTCTCTAAGTCACCCCAAAGGTGTTCTATTGGGTTCAGGTCAGGCCAGTCAAGTTCCTTCACCCCAAACTCACCCATCAATGTAATTTCACTGTCTACCACAAGGTGGTGGTGTTAAAAGAGATCAGACCCAGAAGTGGACCTAGCATCAGATATACAGTATTTTTTTTTTTTTTTTTTTTTGGGGTGTACCAGCCTAGAGCATTCCCTTTGTAATACATTTATTGATAAAAGCAAGATAAATGTTTACTCACAAACAACCGTATACTATAAGCTGATACAGGTTGCAATAGCTGTAATGTGTATATACTTTGGGAACCTTTATAAACCAATATGAAGGGAAATAAGATTCGGTATTGCTAGAAGGATTGCTTTGAGAATGGAGAGTAGAGAGCAATGGGGCTCTTAATAGTCCTGCCATTGGGCCATCATGCATAGTTGCACCCCTGCTCTTTGCATTCTGCCATAGCCCTTGTACACTCGATCAGAGATTCCGTCGGAATGTGTCCGATCGGAGCGTTTTGTCTGATATTCCGACTGTGTGTGGTATGCATCGGACTGTTTCCATCAGAATATCCATCGGACCAAATTTTACAACTTGCCGGAAATATTTTCCGACAAAATGCTCCGATCGGACATACTCCGATCATGTGTAGAGAATTCCGATTGGACAAAGTGCCACGCATGCTCAGATCAAATTCCTACATCAAAGCTATTGGCTACTAGCCTGAACGTAGTCCCATCATAACGAAATTACGTCATCACGTTCTGAAAGATCGGATTTTCCGACAACTTTGTCCGACCGTGTGTATGCAACAGTTTCGGACAAGATCCATCGGACAAAATCCGAGGGACAAAGTCCGATGGATTTGGTTGTCGGAATCTCCGACCGTGTGTACAGGGGCTTAGAAGGTTCTGTCATCTCAGTAACATCTTGATGGTGGCTACACTGCCTTGTAGGGTCCTATAGAGTCCTACCCATAGCCACATGGCCTCAAAATGTTACTGATGCACTTTCTTAAATAAACTCTTATGCCCCGTACACACAAACGGACTTTCCGACAACAAATCCGTGGATTTTTGTTCGAAGGTTGTTGGCTCCAGCATACACACGGTCACACAAATGTTGGCCAACAATTACGAAATGTGGGAACGCGGTGACGTACAAGACATACGAAGAGCCGAGAAAAAGGAAGTTCAATAGCCAGGCTTCTTCTGCTTGATTCCGAGCATGCGTGAACTTTTGTGCGTCAGACTTGTGTACACACGATCGGAAATTTCCGACAACAAAGTTTTGTTGGCGGAAAATTTGAGAACCTGCTAGCCAACATTTGTTGGCGGAAAGTCCGACAACAAATGTTCGATGGAGTGTACACACGGTCGGACTTTCAACCAACAAGCTTGCGTCCAACATTTGTTGTCGGAAAATCAGATCGTGTGTACACAAGTCTGACGCACAAAAGTTCACGTATGCTCGGAATCAAGCAGAAGAAGCCTGGCTATTGAACTTCCTTTTTCTCGGCTCTTCGTAAGTCTTGTATGTCACTGCGTTCCCACATTTCGTAATTGTTGGCCAACATTTGTGTGACCGTGTGTATGCAAGACAAGTTGGAGCCAACAACCTTTGAACAAAAATCCACGGATTTGTTGTCGGAAAGTCTGTTTGTGTGTACGGGGCCTAAGATTTTTTTTAAGAAAGTGCATCAGTAACATTTTGAGGCCATGTGGATATGGGTGTACACACGATCGGAAATTTCCGACAACAACGTTTTGTTGGCGAAAAATTTGAGAACCTGTTAGTCAACATTTGTTGGTGGAAAGTCCGACAACAAATGTTCGATTGAGCGTACACACGGTCGGACTTTCAGCCAACAAGCTCACATCCAACATTTGTTGTCGGAAATCAGATCGTGTGTACACAAGTCTGACGCACAAAAGTTCACGTATGCTCAGAATCAAGCAGAAGAAGCCTGGCTATTGAACTTCCTTTTTCTCGGCTCTTCGTAAGTCTTGTATGTCACCGCGTTCCCACATTTCGTAATCGTTGGCCAACATTTGTGTGACCGTGTGTATGCAAGACAAGTTGGAGCCAACAACCTTTGAACAAAAATCCACGGATTTGTTGTCGAAAAGTCTGTTTGTGTGTACGGGGCCTAAGATTTTTTTTAAGAAAGTGCATCAGTAACATTTTGAGGCCATGTGGATATGGGTGTACACACGATCGGAAATTTCCGACAACAACGTTTTGTTGGCGAAAAATTTGAGAACCTGTTAGTCAACATTTGTTGGTGGAAAGTCCGACAACAAATGTTCGATTGAGCGTACACACGGTCGGACTTTCAGCCAACAAGCTCACATCCAACATTTGTTGTCGGAAATCAGATCGTGTGTACACAAGTCTGACGCACAAAAGTTCACGTATGCTCAGAATCAAGCAGAAGAAGCCTGGCTATTGAACTTCCTTTTTCTCGGCTCTTCGTAAGTCTTGTATGTCACCGCGTTCCCACATTTCGTAATCGTTGGCCAACATTTGTGTGACCGTGTGTATGCAAGACAAGTTGGAGCCAACAACCTTTGAACAAAAATCCACGGATTTGTTGTCGAAAAGTCTGTTTGTGTGTACGGGGCCTAAGATTTTTTTTAAGAAAGTGCATCAGTAACATTTTGAGGCCATGTGGCTATGAGTGTACACATGATCGGATATTTCCGACAACAAAGTTTTGTTGGCGGAAAATTTGAGAACCTGTTAGGCCACGTACACACGCGCGGACTGTTCGCCCAACTTTGTCCGTCCAACAGTTTCGGCAAACAGTCCGCTCAAACTTAGCATGGACGGACATGGCCACACACGACGGACGAACAGTTTTCTGAAACCGTGCGCGATGACGTGAACGGCACGTACGACGGGACGAAAAATACGACGTCCTATACACTGCATTATAGCTTTCGGCGTGAAAATCCTTTCTGAGCATGCGCGCAACTTTGTTTGACGAACAAGCCTACACACGAGCGGACTGTTCGCTGAAACAAGGTTTCAGCGGACAGTTTTACGGAATTTCCGAAAAACCTTGTCCGTCAAACTGTCCGCTGAAACTGTCCGCTGAAAGCCCACACACGAGCGGACTGTCCGCCCAAACACTGTTCAGCGGACAAAGTTGGACGAACAGTCCGCCCGTGTGTACGCGGCCTTAGTCAACATTTGTTGGTGGAAAGTCCGACAACAAATGTTCGATGGAGCATACACACGGTCGAACTTTCAGCCAACAAGCTCACATCCAACATTTGTTGTCGGAAAATCAGATCGTGTGTACGGGGCATTAGCCATTTAACTGCAAATTCATGTAACGCTGGTGATATGTTTGGCTTGGTAATTGGTCCCCTCTGGGGCATGGAGAGCCTTCAGTTCCATGTATGCTTCCCAGAAGAAAAACTTAGCAATGGAGAGCAAAGCAAAATTGAGCTTGCACATGGTGGAACCAGGTTTAAAGTGACACTGTTGCTATGCTCTGCATGTTCTGCTCTTGAATTTCAGTTTTAAGACTTCCTTTTTAGCATGAATGCCTTCTTATGTTTCCAGCATAGCCCAGTTTGCACCACATCACTGCCACAAAACAAGCCACAGCATGGAGAAAATAGAAAAGATAAAAGTATTTATAGAAAAAGAATTTAAGAAGTTGAAAGGCAAAAGAAACATTTTGGGAAGAGCTTGCTATTGACCCTCAAACTTTAGGTGAACCTGTGTTTTGCCTATGCAGGGACAAGGCAAGTGGATTGCTTAATTAGCAGTTCTAACAACTGCACAACTTCCGTTTGCTAGGCAGAACCATGAGGAACAAAAATAAATATAAATTTAGTGACTAACCCCAACACCAGCTTATGTCATTGAAGGTTCTCATTTATCTAGGTCATGGTCCAGATCAGCCATTCTCGGCTAGGGTTACTTGGAATCGTAGGGTTCCTCCAGAGGTTACTAGGGGTTCTGCAGGCTGTGGCTGATTGACCTCCCATCTGAACGAGCCTACAAAATTGTGGGGTCAATGCCAATTGGCAGAGCCAGCTGCATGAAGTCAAGTCTCTTTTTAGCTGCATGTAGAGGTTGTATTCTCAGTCACCACTACCTTCCCACTAATCATCAATGTAAGAGGGCATTTTACCTACTGACCAACAATGAATCTATTTTAGCAGGGGTTCCCCGAGACCTGAAAATTATTTTGAGGGTTCTTCTGAAGTAAAAGGGTTCAGAAAGGTTGGTCTAGTTCAGGGGTCTCCAAACTTTCTAAACAAAGGGACAATTTATTGTCCTTCAGGCTTTAGGGGGGGCCGGACTGTGGCCAGTGGGAATAGAAAATGCTCCAATGTCAGTGGAAGTTAACAATGTCTTTTAGCAAAACAACAGTGCATAGAGAGCTTCATGGAATGGGTTTCCATGACCGAGCAGCTGCATCCAAACCTTACCATCACCAAGTGAACTGCAAAACGTCGGATGCAGTGATGTAAAGCACACTGCCACTGGACTCTAGAGCAAGGGAGACATGTTCTCTAGAGCAGGGGTGCTCAACCTGTGGCTCTCCAGCTGTTGCGGAACTACAAGTCCCATGAGGCATAGCAAGACTCCGACAGCCACAAGCATGACACCCAGAGGCAGAGGCATGATGGGACTTGTAGTTTTGCAACAGCTGGAAAGCCACAGGTTGAGCACCCCTGCTCTAGAGCGACAAATCACACTTCTCTGTCTGGCAATCCGATGGACGTGTCTGGGTTTGGCGGTTTCCAGGAGAACGGTACTTGCCTGACTGCATTGTGACAAGTGCAATGTTTGTGGAGGGCGGATTATGGTGCGGGGTTGTTTTTCCAGGGTTTGGGCTTGACCCCTTAGTTCCAGTGAAGGAAACTCTAAGGCCGCGTACACACGCGGGGACTGTTCGCCCAACTTTGTCCGTCAAACAGTTTCGGCAAACAGTCCGCTCAAAATTAGCATGGACGGACATGGCCACACACGACGGACGAACAGTTTGCTGAAACCGTGCGCGATGACGTGAACGGCACGTACGACGGGACGAAAAATACGACGTCCTATACACTGCATTATAACTTTCGGCGTGAAAATCCTTTCTGAGCATGCGCGCAACTTTGTTTGACGAACAAGCCTACACACGCGGGGACTGTCCGCTGAAACAAGGTTTCAGCGGACAGTTTTTCGGAATTTCCGAAAAACCTTGTTCAGCGGACTGTTCGCTGAAACTGTCCGCTGAAAGCCCACACACGAGCGGACTGTCCGCTGAGACTGTCCGCCTCGTACACACAAGCAGATTTTCCGTCGGAAAAAACTTGGTTGGTTTTTCTGACGGAATTCCGCTCAAGCTTGGCTTGCATACACACAGTCACACAAAAGTTCTCTGAACTTTGAACAGTCAAAAACGCGGTGACGTACAACACTATGACGAGCCGAGAAAATTAAGTTCAATGCTTCCGAGCGTGCGTCAAATTGTTTACGAGCATGCATAGGAATTTTGCATGTTGGAATTTGTACAGACAATCGGAATTTCCAATCTGAACTTTTTCCAACCGAAAAATGGAGAACCTGCTCTCAATATTTTGCTGGCTGGAATTCTGCCAGCAAAAGTCCGATGGAGCATACACGTGATCGGAATTTCTGACCAAAAGCAACACATCTGACTTTTGCTGGCAGAATTTCTGATCGTGTGTATGGGGCTTTAACAATTTACCAATACATTTTGGACAATTTCATGGTCCCAACTTTGTGGGAACAGCTTAAGAATGGCCCATTCCCTTTCCATCATGACTGCATACGAGGGCACAAAGCAAGGTCCATAAACACATGGATAAGTGAGTTTGGGGTAAAGGAACTTGACTGGCCTGACCTGAACCCTGATAAAACACCTTTAGAGCAGAAGCTGCAAAGCCAGGCTTTCTTGTCCAACATCAATGCCTGACCTCACAAATAGGCGCTTATGGAAAAATGGTCAAACATTCCCATAGACACATCTCCTAAACTTTATGGACGGCCTTCCCAGAAGAGTTGAAGCTGTTATAGCTGCAAAGGGCGGGGCCAACTCAATATTGAACCCTACGGACTAAGACTGGGATGCCATTAAAGTTCATGTGCGTGTAAAGGCAGGTGCCCCAACACGTTTGGCAATATAGTGTATGTTTTTATGAAATTATTGGGGAACCTCATGATGATTGATTAAATTAGTATATAAAAAGGATATGTTTTATGGCTATAGGATTTGTGAATTTGAAGTTATTTATATCTTGGTGGGTAAATTTAAATTCCTGTATTTTTGCTAGGAGTTCTCATGGTATTTATACATTGGTGGAATGGTATCCTTCAGGAATTGGAATTGATTACTGTGTGGTTTCCACTTTCCATATGTTTCATAAACATAGCTAGTAATGGTTACTTACATTCAGCTGTTCTTGTTGAAGACCTTTCATAGTTTATCCAAGCTACTTCTTCAGTTTTAATGAGTGTCAGGTAGATAACCCAACATGCACAGTATATCCAGGTAGCACAAGTGCCTTAATCCAATCATCATGGAATATGTCAAAACAGATGTTGGTTGTCCAAGAATAATGGTCAATCAAGCTCAGCCTTGGTGATTGGATTAAGGTGTCTGTGCTACCTGTGTGGATATAAATGCTGGGCTATGTCTCCTGACACTCATTAGAACCAAAGAAGTTGCTTTGAGAAGCTACACAGCATCTCCAGCATTCCAGAACAAATCCAGTTGTATGTAACATTTTTCAAGAGATTTACTAAATCTATAGAGTGCAAGAATCTGGTGCTGCTGTGCATGGTAGCCAATCAACTTTTAACTTCAGTTTGTTCAATTAAAGCGGGATTCCGCCGTTTTTTTTTTTTTCTTACCTGTGTCACAGGTGGGCGTGGCCGTCGGTTAGCATCCACGTTCGGCGTTTTTTTGACCCCCGGCACGACGATTCTTTTGCTCGGGATAACTTTTAAAAAAGTGCTCAGGCGTTTCCCATTTTAAGTGTGGGCGTCTGAAGCCCACAGGCACTTACTTCCTCTATATTGATGACGCTCGGCTCCCAGCATGCTCCGCTCCATCTCGCGCATGCTCACTGATACTTCCTCGTGTGCAATGGTGGTAATGGCAGATACAGCTGCCTGCCCACTTTAAAAATGGCAAATTCGGACACGCCCTCGTCACGTGACCGGCGTCCTAACGAAATCTCACGAGATTTCGCAATTTCATTGTCCCCCCATGGATTCTTGGGAAATAGCTTAGAAATTTCCCAGGGACCATTGCGAGGAGGATAACCACGCCTACTCCCACGGGAGGACAACCCGGAAGTCAGCAGAAACATCTGAAATATAAGGTAAGTAATGAATATTTTTTTTTTTCAGGGTTCATTTAGATAAGTATGCTATCTTGTGATTTTAATAATATGAAGTTGAATTTTTAGGTACAAAACCGCTTTAAGCTTTGAAAAAATATCCTGGAAGGCTATTGGTTTCAATGCAAAGCTGCAAATGATCTTGAATGCTCTAGTTTTAGTAAATCAACCCCAGTTTGTAGATTCTCTAAAATGTGTAGGGGCATGAAGGAAAAATATAAACAGCATGAGAACTTTCTGACCCTATCTATGTCCCAAAGGGACGTTAGCTCTTTCACAATGACCACCAGAGATAGGATGTTTACAATATCTGTCCTTAAAGTGGTTGTGAACCCTTACATACCACTTTGACCTACAGGTAAGCCTAGAGTAAGGCTTACCTGTAGGTCCAAGAAATATCTCCTAAACCTACATGGTTTAGGAGATGTTTGCCGAAAGACAGCGGCGCGCAGGTGCACTGAGCACGCCGCTGTCAACAGCAATATGCCGCGAGTGGCGGCTCCCGTGCACATGCACGGGAGTGACGTCATCGCGGCCTCGCAGAATGACAGCGGAGGAGCAGTGAGATCCACCGAGAAGATGGAGGCTCCGGACTACAGGGGACAGCGGTGACTTCGCCGGCTCCTGTGTCAGGTAAGTGACACATAATGGGCTACTATGCGATGCATAGTAAGCCATTATGCTTTACCTTTGCAGGGAATCAAAGAGAAAGTAAACCCCATCAGGGTTTACTTCCTCTTTAATGTGGAACTCCAGCATGCAATACGTGTACCAGCCCAGGTTAATTTTTTTTTCCCCATGTACATTATCTGACATCATATAATAGCCATGGTCATGTGACCACTTTAATCCCCTTCTTCCCTTTCCTTAGGAGATGATGGGCAGTGAGCAGCTCAGAGGAATATCTGCATGGCCCTTATGCTGCGTACACACGATCGGACTTTCCGGCAGACTTGGTCCGGCGGACAATTTGATCGTGTGTGGGGCTCCAGCAGACTTTTTTTTTCCCCAAAGGTCCAGCGGACCTAGAAATAAAACATGTTTAAAATCTATCTGACGCACTAAAAATCGGGAACACCATTCGTCTGTGTGCTAGTCCGATGGACCAAATACGACACAAGGCCAGCAATTGGCTACTGGCTATTGAACTTCCATGTTTAGTCCCGTTTACGTCATCACATTCAAAATGAACGGACTTTCGAATGGACTTAGTCCAGTCATGTGTGGCCAAGTCTGTTTCGTTCAGAAAATCAGTCGGACCTCCGCTGAAAGTCCGTCGGGAAGACTGAAGCACGTTACTAGATGTCCCATAAGTCATTGTGACCTATCGTGAAGCATGGCGGGCACCAGGCGGTGAGAGATGTCATCTCTCTGCTCCTTCACTCACTGATTGGCCACCCACCTAGCCTCCCAGCTTGGCAGCTTCCCCCCCCCCCCCCACCGCTGAGCCACCCAGCTGCGTCTGCTCGTACAGTCTGTGTGACTGTACAAGCTCTGAGCGGACAGGCAGCTCATCGGGCTTTCCTCGGCTGCGGGCCCCATAGCGCCCGCCTGGGTCGGTAGTTCCACCACTTGCACTATTCCTCCCACTGAGACCAACAGTGGGGCATAATTCCTGCCACTGACGCTAATGATGGGTCATTATTTTTTGAACAAATATCAATGATGGGGCACTATTCCTCCCATGAACAGCAACAATGGGGCACTATTCCTCCCACTAATAACAATGATAGGGCACTATTCCTCCCCCTACTGGCCACCAACTCTGTGGCCATGTCTATTCTTACTGACACTGGGCCTGGGGGGTTTTCTACCTCTGCTGGCCACATTCTGGCACCCCTAAAGTCTGAAGGACAGTAAACTGGCCCTTTGCTTGAAAAGTTTGGAGACCCCTAATCTATGGGCTGGAAGAGGCAGAACCAGGGCTGAATAGTCATACAGCATCGGCCAATCGCAATTGGCAGAATCTCCGACCGTGTGTACAAGGGCTAAGAGATATTGGAGAGACAGTTGCCGCTAAACCATTTCAGAGACTGGCTTAGGACTGCTTCCAAAGTACAAACTAAAGGAGGTTCATCCTGAAGAGTTTAGCTACTACCAGAAAGTGTCCTCTGATTCAATTTGCACCAAATTCGGAGTTTCCCAAGGCTCATCCTAGTCCCCCACCAAGTCTAACCAACATTAAACCTCAAAAAGATGCTTGCTGTCTTGTTATTGCTGCCTTGTTATTGTGTTGAGGGACTGGAAAACTGTTGGGTGCCTGGTTGCTTGCACCCACTTGGGAATAGAACTTTTTTTCGATATTTCGATAATATTTTTTTCCTAAGCCATTGATAGTTTATACAGTCAAAAGAATGTGCAGAAGAACCCTACAGTAACTCTCTTTTTTTTTTTTTGATGGGAATAATAGCCTGGTTTTGCCTAAAACAAAAACTTAAGAAAAAGGCGACGTGTCTTTCAAGATAATACCGAGGTGTTTAAGAAGCGCATCTCATTTGTACAGAAGTAAATTCCTTGTGATAGCGAGTTTCTGTTTATTATTCTCAATGGTGGAAATCATTTTGAATAGCAGCAAAACAAAGCTTTGCTCACGGGATGAAAAGGACGCTCTGGATGTGTCTTGAGAAAAGGAACGAGGAGCGAGCCTGTGCTTTCAAAGACACTTCAAGCTGCTGCGTGTTTCAAGGGCATTTCATCATGTTTGTCTCTCTGCCTTCGTCTTTCTTGCATATATTTTCGTGTTGAGTTCACTGGTAGGAATTAGAACCCTTTCATGAGAGCTGTGATTATTTTTAAGACTATTTGTCAAGGTCTCCCAGATGTAATGAGCCACAGGTAGCGAGCAACAAACGTGCTTTTATATATATTTTAGAACGGCTGTAGAGAGAAGTCTTTATCTTTCTCCAACCTGTCCCACGGTGCTTTATAATGGTGAACAGCACCAGTATACGGTACCATCGGTTTCTTTCCGGTGATCACTGTCGGAGGTATCTTATTATCGGGCTCCGGTTTTTAAAACAAGACCCTTGTCTGAAAGTTTTATATGCCAAGTTTCATATTTAGGGTGTCGTGCCAAACATGGTATAGCACAGAATATATGGTCTTCGAACTGTGGCCTTTTGCTTGCCTATTTCTGGCCCGTGGGGCATAGTTCCTCTTACTGACATAAGGGCACTATTCCCCCCCCCCCCCCCCAATGATACAAAGCAATCTTCTTCCCACTGACACCAACAATGAGGAAGTATTCCTTCCACTGACACCAACAATGAGGAAGTATTCCTTCCACGGACACCAACAATGAGGAAGTATTCCTTCCACTGACACCAACACAGAGGAAGTATTCCTTCCACTGACACCAACACAGAGGAAGTATTCCTTCCACTGACACCAACAATGAGGAAGTATTCCTTCCACTGACACCAACACTGAGGAAGTATTCCTTCCACTGACACCAACACTGAGGAAGTATTCCTTCCACTGACACCAACAATGAGGAAGTATTCCTTCCACTGACACCAACAATGAGGAAGTATTCCTTCCACTGACACCAACAATGAGGAAGTATTCCTTCCACTGACACCAACACTGAGGAAGTTTTCCTTCCACTGACACCAACACTAGGGCATAATTCCTCCCATTGACACCAACGAATGGGCATTATTTCTTCTGCTGGCACCAACAATAGGACACTATTCCTTTTGCTAAAATCAATGATGGGGCACTATTTCTTCCACTGACACTGAAGGGGCGCTATTCCGCGCCAAACATGGTTATTGCACAGAATATATGGTCTTCGAACTGCGGCCTTTTGCTTGCCTATTTCTGGCCCGTGGGGCATAGTTCCTCTTACTGACATAAGGGCACTATTCCCCCCCCCCCCCCCCAATGATACAAAGCACTCTCCTTCCCACTGACACCAACAATGAGGAAGTATTCCTTCCACTGACACCAACACTGAGGAAGTATTCCTTCCACTGACACCAACAATGAGGAAGTATTCCTTCCACTGACACCAACAATGAGGAAGTATTCCTTCCACTGACACCAACAATGAGGAAGTATTCCTTCCACTGACACCAACAATGAGGAAGTATTCCTTCCACTGACACCAACACTGAGGAAGTATTCCTTCCACTGACACCAACACTGAGGAAGTATTCCTTCCACTGACACCAACACTAGGGCATAATTCCTCCCATTGACACCAACGAATGGGCATTATTTCTTCTCCTGGCACCAACAATAGGACACTATTCCTTTTAGGCTAAAATCAATGATGGGGCACTATTTCTTCCACTGATACTGAAGGGGCGCTATTCCTCCCACTGACACTAATGATGGGACACGATTCCTTCTACTGACACTGAAGGGGCACTATTCCTCCCACCAGGGGTGGACTGACAACTCATGGGGCCCCCCGGGCAATAGGAGATTATGGGGCCCCCAGGCAATCAGAGATTATGGGGCCACACAGTATACACACACACACACACACACAGTATACAATCACACAGTATACACAGACATGTTTTTATTGGCTGAGAAAGTACTGGAGAGGTGGGGCAGCTATAATCTCAGGATTTTTTAGACCAAAAGGATGTCGGTAAAGGATATTTCAGAGACAGATGTAAAAAAAAATTTTTTTTACATACTGTCCCTGGTTTTACTGAACCCTGATGGGGCCCCCTAGTGGCATGGGGCCCTCGGGAAGTGCCCGAGTGGCCCAATGGTCAGTCTGCCCCTGCCTCCCACTGACACTAATAATGGGGCACGATTCCTCCAACTGATTATTATTATTTTATTATTATACAGGGTTTCTATAGCGCCAACAGTTTGCGCAGTGCTTTACAACATGAGGGCAGACAGTACACTTACAATACAAATCAATACAGGAGGGATCAGAGGGCCCCCGCTCGTTAGAGCTTACAATCTAGAAGGGAGGGTCAAGTGGAACAAAAAGGTAATAACTGTGGGGGGGTGAGCTGATGGAGAAAATGAAAATACAGTTAAGTGTGGGTAGGCTTCTCTGAAGAGGAGGGTTTTCAGGGATCGTCTAAAAGCTAACAGAAGCGGACAGATTGGGGTAGGGCATTCCATAGGATTGGAGAGGCTTTGGAAAAGTCCTGGAGGTGAGTATGGGAGGATCTGACGAGGGAGCTAGAGAGCAGGAGATCTTCCGAGGAACGAAGAGAACGAAAAGGTTGGTATTTAGAGACTAAGCTAGTGATGTAGTTGGGGGCGAAATTGTGGATGGCTTTGCAAGTAGTCGTTAGTATTTTGAATTGAATTTGTTGGGTGAGCAGAAGCCAGTGGAGGGATTGGCAGAGGAGTAGCAGACACAGAGCGATTGGTAAGGTGGATGAGTCTGGCAGTAGCATTCATGATGGACTGAAGATGTGATAGACTGACTATGTATTGTAGAGGAAAGCCAATGAGGAGGGAGTTGCGGGAGTCGAGGCGAAAGATGACCAGCGAGTGAATTAAGAGCTTTGTTGTGTCATTGGTTAGAAAGAGGCATGTTTTGTAGATGTTGCGGAGGTTGAGGCGGCAAGATTTGGACAGTGATTTGACGTGGTGCTTAAAGGAGCGTTCAGTGTCTAGGACTACGCCTAGGACCTTGGCATGCGGGGAATGGGATTGTAGTTGTCCCATGATACCAATGATAGGGCTCTCTATTCCTTCTACTAATACAAATGATGGAGCATGATTCCTACCACTGACACCAGTGTTGGGGCACAATTCTTCCCACTGTCACCAATGATGGGGCATGATTCCTCCCACTGATACCAATGATGAGGCGTGATTCTACCTATTAATACCAATGATGGGGCATGATTCCTCCCACTGATACCAATGATGAGGCATGATTCCACCTATTAATACCAATGATGGGGCATGATTCCTCCCACTGATACCAATGATGAGGCATGATTCCACCTATTAATACCAATGATGGGGCATTATTCCTCCCACGAATACCAATAATGGGGCACTATTCCTCTCATTGACAACAATGATGGGGCACTATTCCTCCCACTGACATGAACAATGGAGCACGATTCCTCTTATTAATACCAATGATGGGGCACAATTCCTGCCATTGATACAAATGATGGAGCACTATTCCTCTTATTAATACCAATGATGGGGCACAATTCCTGCCACTGATACAAATGATGGAGCACTATTCCTCTTATTAATACCAATGATGAGGCACCATTCTTCTCACTAATACCAATAATGGCGCACTATTCATCCCACTAATACAAACGACGGAGCGCTATTCATCTCAATACCAATGATGGGGCACTATCCCTTCCAGGAATACCAATGATGGGGCATAATTCCACCACTAATACCAACGGCGGGGTACTATTCATCCCACTATGGGTCCTACTACTGGCCACAGGCACCATGATATTTTTTTTTACTCCCACTGACCACCAAGCTTGAGGCACTTTCTACTCCCAATGGTCACAGTTCAGCACCCCATAAAGTCTGAATAGGTGGAATCACGCCTCATCATTGGTATCAGTGGGAGGAATCATGCCCCATCATTGGTGACAGTGGGAAGAATTGTACCCCAACACTGGTGTCAGTGGTAGGAATCATGCTCCATCATTTGTATTAGTAGAATAGAGCCCTATCATTGGTATCATGGGACAACTACAAGCCCATCCCCCGCATGCCAAGGTCCTAGGCGTAGTCCTGTACTCTGAACGCTCCTTTAAGCACCACGTCCAACCACTGTCCAAATCTTGCCGCCTCAACCTCCGCAACATCTCCAAAATACGCCCCTTTCTAACCAATGACACAAGAAAAGCTCTTAATTCACTCGCTGGTCATCTCTCGCCTCGACTATCGCAACTCCCTCCTCATTGGCTTACCTCTACATAGTAAAATGGCCCTAAGTTTAGAAAGTGCCTTGCACCCAAGAGACACTGCTGCAATGCAACATCGTGCGATCCTGTGTACACAAGTCTGTCAGACTAAAGTCCACGCATGCTCGGAATCAAGTACGAGTTGGAAGCGCTCGGTCTTTTAAAACTAGCGTTCGTAATGGAGATATCACGTATACGTTTTGTACGTCACTACGTTCGTAATTGTTGCTCAACATTTGTGTGACCGTGTGTGTGCAAGACAAGTTGGAGCCAACACCCTTCCAACAAAATTACGCGGTTTTGTTGTCGGAAAGTCTGATTGTGTGTATGGGGCAATTGGATAGAAGAAGGTTATGACTTATCTGGCCAAAAAAAAATTAAAAATCAACATTATCAAGAAGTCATCGATGGTAGCTCCCATATCCTTGTCAGTACAAGCGTCTCTCCCTTGGGGAACCTTTTCGTCACATTCCCTGACACCCACTCTGGAACACCCAAGATGTAGACAAACTGCACACAGGGGCACGACCGACACGCCTGAATCTTTCATCAGTACTGGAGAAATCATGGCGGATTGTTTTCTTTTTTCCTTCCTTTTTTTTTTTTTTTTTTTTGTTAGAGAAGCTGCACGCTAACAATTTGGCAAGCTATCCACAAAGGAAGCACAAAAAGCGTAGTTATGTCTTGCAGGGAGCGGCGCACGCTGCGAGACCAGACATGGAGCATCAATAAATAAAGAGGCTGATTGCTGTAAAGAGTGCTTGAGTTGATTGGGTTTGATTGAATTGAGCTACGTCAGGGTGAGATGGACCCCTGGGGGTGCTCGGAGCCAGGTGAGCAGTGCAAGGAAGACAATATCTCACTCCGGGTAATAGATTCCAGAACAACTACCAGAGATCCGGGTGAAGTTCATCTTCCTTTTAAGAGAGGATGAGCGGAACTCCGAACATGACGGTTTGAGTAATACCTCCAGCTGCCAGTCAGTGCTGGAGAAGGTGATATGGCAGATTAGACTCCAGATAAATCTATTTTAGCGTTTGCACTTATAATTTAGACTAGCTCCAACCAAACCCGTACCTTGTACCCAACCAAACTAAATGGACCCAACCCAATCAAACTCAACCTGACCATGCCATACCAAACCCAACCCAACACAACCCAAATAATGGACTCACATAGACTTATTTTAGTGTTTGCAGATATAATTTAGACTGGCTCCACACTTGTACCCAACCGAACCAAACAGACCCAACCTAACCCAATCAAACAGACCCAGATACACCTATTTTAGTGCTTGCCGATATAATTTAGGCTGGCTCTACACCTATGCACTTGTACCCAACCCAACCAAACAGACCCAACCCAACAAAGCCAAACCAAATCCAACACAATCAAAAGGATCAGACCAAGCCAAACCAAACCCAGCCTAATCAAATGGACCCAGCCTAACCAAACCCAACCCAACCAGATGGACCAAAGCCAACCCAATCAAATAGACCTGACCAAACTATACCAAGCCAAACCAAACTAACCAAACCCAAAATTATTTAAACAACCCAACCAATCGGACCCAATCAAATCTAGCAAAACTAAACCAAACCCCACCCGACAAAACTCAACTCAACCCAACCCAACCAGTTCCAATAAAGTACTACACTGTATATCAACTCTCATTGTGCAATGCCATGCATTGCATTCTGAATGCCACCCACATCTACATTTCTATGCAACACAAGCACAAAATATGAATGCAATGATCCATGTGCTGCCAAGAAGAATCGTGCAAATGTGATTTTCATACTTCGAAGGTTCTTATCTATGAATGAATGATTTGTATAGCGCTGTAAATGCAAACTGAATCGCCTCAAGGCGCTCGATCTGTCCTGTATTGTCTAGCTTCTGAGCCCCTGTACACACGGTCGGAGATTTCGATAACCAAATCCGTCGGATTTTGTCCGTCGGATCTTGTCCGAAACTGTTGCATACACACGGTCGGACTAAGTTGTCGAAAAATCCGATCATTCAGAACGTGATGACGTAATTTTGTTACGATGGGACTACATTCAGGCTAGTAGCCAATAGCTTTGATGTAGGAATTTGATCCGAGCATGCGTGGCACTTGGTCCGATCAAAATTCTCTACACATGATCGGAGTATGTCCGATCGAACCAGTTGGTTGGGAAATATTTTCAACAAGTTGGAAAATTGGGTCCGACGGATATTCCGACGGAATCAGTCCGATGCATACCACACACAGTCGGATTATCCGACAACACGGTCCAATAGGACACATTCCGACGGATTCTCCGACCGTGTGTACAAGGGCTTAGAAAAGGTAGGTCTTGAGTTTTTTCCTGAAGGCCTGATGGTTTTCTTCCATGCGGATGTAAGTCGGTAGAGCATTCCATAGCCGCGGTCCTTGGACTGCGAATCTTCATTCTACCTTTGATTTGTAGCGGGATTTGGGAATGAGGAGGAGGTTTTGGTTCGATGATCGGATACTGTGATTGGGTGTGTAGTGTGTCATCTTCTCGCGTAGGTATTGAGGAGCGTTTCCTTGTATGCATTTGTGGGTGAGGCAGAGGGTCTTGAATTTAATCCGATTCTTTACGGTTAGCCAATGTAGGCTCCTCAAGGCGGGGGAGATGGATTCCCAGTTTTTTTTTTTCCTGTTATCAGTCTTGCCGCCATGTTTTGCATGAGTTAGGCAAGTTTATATTGGGGTAGTCCTATGTAAAGGGAGTTTGCGTAGTCGAGTCGGGAATTAACGATTGTTCCAACTACTGCTGCTTTGTCTTCAGTTGGAATGAAGGGGATGAGTCTACGTAGCAGGCAGAGGAGATGATGAGATCTGCTGACTACTGATCCAATTTGCACATCCATTGGCATTTCTGAGTCAAAGATGACTCCGAGGCTCTTGGCTTTGGTGCTTGGAGAGATGGTCTGTCCAAAGATGGTGGGAGGTGTCCATGGGGTCTTAGTTTTGGAATTTTGGAATGCGTGTAGAAGAAGCTCTGTTTTTGATTCGTTGAGTTTGAGGGAGCTAGTGGTCATCCAGTCGCCTATCAAAGTGAGGCATTTTTGTAGTTGCTGATGATGGTCTTTTTGTCTGGTGATGCGAAAGTAGAGTGCATTGAGGGCACATCTAAAGAGACCCTGTAGCCAGACCATCTGTTTTAACAAAAGTCTTCCAATATCGTTGAATTTACTATATTTTCTCTGTGTTATTTGCCTGTATAAGCATCCCTTGTGGTAGACATTGAAACCACGGCTGCTGGATGTCGCCATCTTGGATGTGATGTCGGCAGACCCAGGGCTAGCGCTCTAGTGACACTGGATAGTGCTCACGTTTGCCCCTCCCCTGACAGGTTAGGAGAGGGATGGAGGTGCTGGGCCAGCATAGACAGCAAGTAGACAAAGGCGTTAAATACATCCTGCCTGAGAACAGACTTGCTGAACGTTTTTTGCACTTCAATGTTGATGAAAACTTTTGGACGCCAGGTCTCTCTGTACATCAGGTCCCATCCCTCGCAATTGGTGACACGGTGTCAAGGTGACTGTCCCCTTCGCAGCACAGACTCCTATTTACTGCATGAAGAGTTCCAGGAAAACACGGGGACATCATTTAGCCGGTGGGTTGAACCTCATTTCTGGAAATTGAAAGTCTAAAGTAGCCTTCTAACTGCCTCCCACTGGTCCTGGAAATTAGCCGAACGCCCTCCGGCCTCGGGAAGGAGATAAGAACGGCCGCGCTTGCGTCGGGAAGAGCGAAAAGCCACTAATCTGGTGACTTCTGATGTGACATTGTCCTCCGCTGTGATGCTGAGTGCCTGGGCATGACCGGTATAGGTTGTCACACAGGGAAGGCCGGTGGATCGAAGTGATTTGAGAGCAGTGTCATTGTTCTCTATGGGAAGATCAAGTGACTTTATATAACAATGCCTCTTTAAAGGGACTCTACAGGCTTTTCTTTGGAAGCTTAACCTCAGGCTGCTGAATACACCGATGGAATACGTAGATAAGAGAGGTTTGACCTGCCGAAGGATTTGTGTATCTGTCCCTCCAGGCTTGAGATTCACACAGCTCTGCCACGTAGCACAGCCCTGTCTGGCAGGACAGGAGACTTAAAGCGGAGGTCCACCCTAAAGTGGACCTTCCACTCATTGGAACCCTCCCCCCCTCCGGCGCCACAATTGGCACCTTTCAGGGGGGAGGGGGGTGCAGGTACCTGCACAGTACAGGTATCTGCACCCACTTCCGGCGTAGATTCTGCAGAAGGTACGCCCCTTTCCGCAGAATCTACGCCCCTTTCCGAAGGTCCCCCGCTGCCTGCTGGGAAACACACGGATCCCAGAGACAGCGGGGACCATCCTTATTGCGCAGCGCGACTCGCGCATGCGCAGTAGGGAAGCGGGAAATGAAGCCGAAAGGCTCCACTTCCTGATTCCCATACCCAAGATGGCGGCGGCAGCACCCGAGAGACGATCGAAAGATCGGCTTCGGGTGCCGACATCGCGGGCGCGCTGGGCGGGTAAGTGTCCTTATTTTAAAAGTCAGCAGCTGCAGTATTTGTAGCTGCTGGCTTTTAAAAAAAAAAAAAAAAACGGCGGAACTCCCGGCGGACTCCTGCTTTAAGTTTTCTCTGCTGCAGTTCAGTAACACTTGCAGGTAATGTCCCTCCCCCAACCTGTAATTGGACAGTGAAAGGAGAAGCAGCAGACTGATAGGCTTATCTCTGCTGTCACTCTGCTCTCTATCCTCCTATCAGCATGCCCCTTGATCACTGCAGCACAACTGATTGGCGTCTTGTGCTGCTTCTCCCTCTGAGCTCTGCTGTGCAGGAGATTGCAATAGCTTGATACTTGAATTGACAAAAAAAAACCCACAATGAAGTGTTAATGTTTACAGAGCTGCATTAGATTTGAATTTTATATATTTGTCATCATTAAATCAGCAGAAATTAATACAAAAACATTTTTAGCCTGGGAAATCATTGCATTTGAAAGAGGTGACGGCGGGTGCTTTATACATTACTACAGCTCACGAGCAGTTCTTGGCTGTAATCACAAATGTCTGACACAGATCAGCCCCCGCGGCAGCCTCTCGCCATGTCACTTGCAAACTTATAATGTTGCCATTTTACCGCTGTTGGTGAGGAGAGCGAAGCAATGCTACCTCCTGCCCCGCAGCAGACTGATGACATCCCAATCAAAAGAGGAAGGAAAAATTCTGGACAGCCGCACTCCGAAAAATTGCCTTTTATTCAAAAATAAGATCACAAAATAAAAGTCGTGGCAGGGCGGACAAAAGAGTTGATGCGTTTCACACTACAAACAGTGCTTGCTCATAGCTATCACCTCATCCCAGGTAATGATAAACGATGGGGCTTTTTTCAAAACACAATCTGTTTCTCACGTGTGATGCTGAGCTTTCATGATTCACCAACTGTTTGCGTTGTAGGAGCGCCGAATGTGGATGCGTTTTAATGCGATGGGTGGGTTGTGGTCTCCGCCAGCAACTGTGGGGTCTTGATTAACCCCCCCAGAAGAGTTGGTTGAAGTTTTGAAAGGATGAGAGCGCCACACCAGCTTGTATAGACTTTTTAGAAGATATTTATGTAACAACCAACGCGTTTCAGTGGCTCAGCGCTCCCCCTTCATCAGGGCTGGAAACAAGGATGATGCAGGCAGTAGAATTGAAAGATTACAAAATAAAAACCTTTTATAAAAGGTCGATACAAGCTGGTGTGACGCACCCATCCTTTCAAAACTTCAACACGATTAACCAATGGGCCTCCTTAGGCTGTTTTAAAACGTTCTGGACTTCAAATGGTTAAAACAAGCTTGACCTCATATTATTATTTTTTTCAGCTGGTGATCAACTGTTTGGTAAAAGTGAGCTAGCCGCCCAATCGTTTTTTTACCATAGAGAGAATGCCGCCTCTCCTCATGGTGGTGCCTGTTCCTGGGCCTTTCAGTTCCTCCAATAAAAAAAAAGGTCACTTTCTCCCCTTCCTCCACCACAGGTGTTCTATTGGGTTGATGTACTTGACTGTCCTGACCTCAACCCGATAGAACACCTGTGGTGGAGGAAGGGGAGAGAGTGGCCTTTTTTTTTCCTGGAGGAACTGAAAGGCCCAGGAACCACCGCAGAACTCGCTCATCCATGTCTTTATGGACCTTGCTTTGTGCACTGGTGCGCAGTCATGTTGAAACAGGAAGGGGCCATCCCCACACTGTTCCCACAAAGTTGGGAGCATGAAATTGTCCAAAATGTCTTGGTATGCTGACACCTTAAGCCCCTGTACACACGGTCGGAGATTCTGCCAACCAAATCCGTCGGATTTTGTCCGTCGGATTTAGTCCGATGGATTGTGTCCGAAACTGTTGCATACACACGGTCGGACTAAGTTGTCGAAAAATCCGATCATTCAGAACGTGATGACGTAATTTCGTTACGATGGGACTACATTCAGGCTAGTAGCCAATAGCTTTGATGTAGGAATTTGATCTGAGCATGCGTGGCACTTGGTTCGATCAAAATTCGCTACACATGATCGCAGTATGTCCGATCAAACCAGTTGGTCGGGAAATATTTCCAACATGTTGGAAAATTGGGTCAGACGGAGATTCGGACGGAATCAGTCCGATGCATACCACACACAGTTGGATTATCTGACGACACGGTCTGATAAGACGCATTCCTATGGATTCTCCGACCGTGTGTACAAGGCTTAAGAGTTCCCTTCACTGGAACTAAGGGGCCAAGCCCAACCCCTAAATAACAACCCCCCACACCATAATCACCCCTCCACCAAATGATTTGGACCTGTTCACAAAGCAAGGTCCATAAAGACATGGATGAGTGAGTTTGGGGTGGAGGAACTTGACTGGCCTGACCTCAACCCAATAGAACACCTTTGGGATGAATTAGAGCGGAGACTGCAAGCCACGCCTTGTTTGACTATTCTTCCAGAAGTGACTTTGTGAGGTCAAGCACTGATATTGGATGAGATTCAACATCAGCGCCTGACCTCACAAATGCGCTTCTGGAAGAGTGGTCAAACATCCCCATAGACACTCCTAAACCTTGTGGTCGGCCTTCCCAGAAGAGGTGAAGCTGTTATAGCTGCAAAGGGTGGGCCAACTCAATATTGACTAAGACTGGGATGCCATTAAAGTTCATGTGCGTGTAAAGGCAGGTGTCCCAATACTTTCGGTGATATAATGTAGATAGCCTGAATAAGGGGTAAACCATGAAAAACATGTAGTTCCTACGCCATTCAAGCTCCGGAACCGCTTCGCACTGTTTCCCAATTCCCTCCTCTTTTCCCTTCGTTCCTGGGTCACATGACCCGCTGTGGTCTGCTGGAACCTGACTGTGGTTGGAGTGCCTGACACGGCTAGGGGATGGTGGTCTGGTGTCCGTACACCCATAAGTTGTGCTGTGGTCCCCTGGTATCAACTCCAGCACTGTGTCAGTACTAGAATCCCTTTAGGACCCAGCACAACTCACCTGACACAGCCTGTGTCTGGGAAACAACAGTGATTGGCCAGCTCACGTTTAAATCACCTGTATCAGCATTCAGTCAGTGCTCGTGTTAGAGTTCACTCGTGTTTGATCCAGCTGATATTTGCTCTGTGACATTTTCGTGTTTGACCCGGCTTGTTTGACCCTCCGTACTTGCTTCTGATTCTGTACCGTTTGGATTCTGATCTACCTGTGTATGACCCAGCTTGCCTAGACTACGCTTTGCCTGATTCTACTAGTACCCTCATCTGCAGCAGTGAACCACAAGGTCCAGCAATCATCTATCCTCATCTACAGCAGTGAACCACAAGGTCCAGCAATCATCTATCCTCATCTACAGCAGTGAACTACAAGGTCCAGCAATCATCTATCCTCACCTACAGCAGTGAACTACAAGGTCCAGCAATCATCTACCTTCGTCTGCAGCGGTGTACTACTAGTCCCAGCTGACCTGCTCTGCTTAGACCAGCTCATGGTATGTGCTTTGAACTCTTTGTATAATCAGCACACCTGAACTGTTACTTGTTATCTGCACCTAGCCTGACATTAACACGAGCCCAATACATAAAGGGAAACCTATCATGAATCCTGAACAGGCTCAGTTTGCACAAGAACTTTGCGACCATTACTAAAACTCCATCTGAACCTAAAATTCCTTTGCCCGACCGGTTTTCTGGTGACCGTAAAGCGTTTTGCAACTTTAAAAACAGCTGCAAATTATATTTCAAGTTGAGGCCATCCTCGTCTGGCCCTGAAACTCAGAGGGTTCAAATCATTATCTCTCTACTACAGGGTGACCCCCAGGCTTGGGCCTTTAACCTGGAACCTAACCATCCAGCCTTACTAACAGTAGATGCTTTCTTTGAAGCCCTTGGGTTGCTATGTGATGATCCAGATCGTGCTGCTACTGCAGAATCGACCCTGCGTAACTTAAAACAAGGAACTACCACAGCTGAAATGTATTGCTCAGAGTTTCGCAGGTGGGCCCCGGAATCTGGCTGGAATGATGCAGCTCTCCGCAGCCAGTTTAGAATTGGCCTTTCAGATGCGATTAAAGACGCTCTGGTCAACTTCTCCTACCCAGCCTCACTGGAGGAGGCTATGTGTCTAGCTATTAGAATTGACCGCAGCCAGCAAGAGAGAAGGCGAGAACAAACAATGGCTGTGGAAAACTGTATACCTTCCTTACCACCTGATTATTCCATCTCCAGTGCCAAATCTGAGGAAGAACCTATGCAGTTAGGCTCCACCCGGTTATCTGCCCAGGAACACAAACGCAGGCGTAATATGGGACTCTGCTTATACTGTGGCCTCAAGGGTCATATGCTCCGTTCGTGCCCTACACGTCCGGGAAACGCCAGGACCTAGGTGATTGCGGGGAGGTCACCTTAGGTCTACTCTCATCTCCCCAGGGGGACAATCGTATACTTTTACCCGCTGTCATTCACTTTGGGACAGGGGCTCATGAACTGCTGGCCTTGGTGGATTCTGGAGCAGCTGAGAATTTTATTGATAAAACTCTGATCACCTCTTTGTCCCTGGAAACTCATGCTCTAGACTGTCCAGTCCGCCTGATCTCTGTGGATAATCGGCCTCTCTCACAAGACCTAGTGCTCGAATCCACCAACCCTTTCCAGTTACAAGTAGGGGCTTTGCATTGGGAGAAGATTTCTTGTCTTGTCATTGACTCTCCATCCACTCCTTTGATCCTAGGCCTTCCTTGGCTTCAGAAGCACAATCCTGTAATTGACTGGCCAACAAGAGATATTCTGGCTTGGTCCAATCAGTGTAAAAAGAGCTGCATCCAACACCTTGTTCGACTTGATACCTGTCAAGTGGGAATAGAACAGATTCCACTTTGTTATAAGGACTTTCGGGATGTGTTTTCTAAAGGAATTGCTGACACTTTACCTCCTCATCGCAGTTATGATTGTCCCATTGACCTCTTGCCTGACACTACACCTCCTCGAGGGAGAGTCTTTCCACTGTCTGAACCAGAGAATCTTGCTTTGCAAGAATGCATCCAGGAAAACCTAGCTAAGGGTTTCATCCGTCCCTCCACTTCTCCCGCAGGAGCAGGATGCTTCTTTGTCCCGAAAAAGGATGGAGGACTGCGACTTTGTGTTGATTACAGAGGTCTAAATAAAATAACCGTTCCCAATCGGTATCCTCTCCCTCTCATCACAGAGTTGTTCTCTCAAATCCAGGGAGCCAAAATCTTCTCCAAACTGGATTTAAGGGGAGCCTATAATCTGGTGCGAATCCGTGCAGGCGATGAATGGAAGACGGCCTTTAACACCAAGGATGGTCATTACGAATGTCTTGTCATGCCTTTCGGCCTCAGGAATGCACCAGCCGTCTTTCAGAACTTCATGAATGACATTTTCCGTGACATGATGGGTCGCTTCATGCTTGTTTATTTAGACGATATTTTGATTTACTCTCCCAATCTTGAAACACATCAGAAGCATGTCTGCTCGGTATTAGCCCGACTAAAGACTCACTCCCTTTTTGTAAAGCCTGAAAAATGTATTTTCCATGTTAAACAAGTACCTTTCCTGGGTTACCTAATTTCTGACACAGGCCTCACCATGGACCCAGCCAAAGTTCAAGCCATTCTAGACTGGGCACCACCTTCAGACCTGAAGGCAGTTCAACGCTTCCTGGGCTTTGCAAATTTCTATCGAAAATTCATTAAGCACATTTTCAGGCTCCATGGGGCACCAGTTAACATTGTCTCTGACCGTGGCTCTCAGTTTATAGCCCAGTTTTGGAAGGCCCTTTGCTCTCAGCTGGGGATTAAATTATCATATTCTTCAGCATATCATCCTGAGACTAATGGCCAAACAGAAAGGACTAATCAGACTCTAGAGAAGATGGTACGTTGTCTGATGGCCAAAGATGAGTTGGAGTGGGTCAACATCCTTCCATGGGCAGAGTTTGCCTTTAATAATTGTGCCAGCACATCTACAGGGACCTCTCCTTTCTTTTGTGTTTATGGGTTGCATCCTCGTGTGTGCTCCTTTGATCTTCCGCCCTCTGATGTTCCAGATGCCAACACCACGATTGAACATTTCTCCAAAATCTGGTCCGATGTAAATCATGCTATTTCCCGCTCTGTGCAGGCTTTTAAGAAAACTGCTGACAAGAAGCGCTTAAAGGCTCCAGAATATAAAGTTGGTGACAAAGTGTGGTTATCATCTCGGAATCTGTCCCTGCATGTTCCATCTAAAAAGCTTGGCCCAAAATTCATCGGGCCTTATGAAATCTCGGAGATTGTTAATCCTGTGTCCTACAGATTAAAACTGCCCCCATCCATGCGCATTCCAAATGTCTTTCATGTTTCATTGTTGAAACCTGTTCATTCCAGCCTCCTAGTAAATGAACCAGAACCTGTGGATGTGTTGGACAGTCAAGAATATGAAGTGGCATTTATTCTTGATTCCAGACGAGTGCGCAATTCCTTACAATATCTTGTTCATTGGAAAGGGTTCGGCCCAGAGGATCGATCTTGGGTACCAGCTCGTGATCTTCATGCTGACCGACTTAAGAAGTTCCATCTCCGTTATCCAAGTAAGCCTGGGGGTGCAGGAGCAACCCCTCGAGAAAGGGGGGGTACTGTCAGTACTAGAATCCCTTTAGGACCCAGCACAACTCACCTGACACAGCCTGTGTCTGGGAAACAACAGTGATTGGCCAGCTCACGTTTAAATCACCTGTATCAGCATTCAGTCAGGGCTCGTGTTAGAGTTCACTCGTGTTTGATCCAGCTAATATTTGCGCTGTGACTTTCGTGTTTGACCCGGCTTGTTTGACCCTCCGTACTTGCTTCTGATTCTGTACCGTTTGGATTCTGATCTACCTGTGTATGACCCAGCTTGCCTAGACTACGCTTTGCCTGATTCTACTAGTACCCTCATCTGCAGCAGTGAACCACAAGGTCCAGCAATCATCTATCCTCATCTACAGCAGTGAACCACAAGGTCCAGCAATCATCTATCCTCATCTACAGCAGTGAACCACAAGGTCCAGCAATCATCTATCCTCATCTACAGCAGTGAACTACAAGGTCCAGCAATCATCTATCCTCACCTACAGCAGTGAACTACAAGGTCCAGCAATCATCTACCTTCGTCTGCAGCGGTGTACTACTAGTCCCAGCTGACCTGCTCTGCTTAGACCAGCTCATGGTATGTGCTTTGAACTCTTTGTATAATCAGCACACCTGAACTGTTACTTGTTATCTGCACCTAGCCTGACACACTGTACCATCTCCCGGATCCTCGGTGTACTGTACCGATTCCTTCCTTCCTCTCCCTGGGTATCTTGTGATCTGGAGCCCCGGGTTGATGCAGAGTCTCCCTCCTCTGACGCTCCCTGGAGATCTGGCCACAATCCTAGCATCCACGCTCTGGAAGGATTCCATCTGGCACCCCTGTCTCCTAGTGTGCCTGTCCCTTCCCCCAGACAGCCTTTGAGGTGGGACAGCCATCCTTCTACCCCTTCTGGCCTCTATAACTGGCACGGCCATTGTGAGTCCATGTGCTCTTTAGATACTCCTAATTCTTTCACTGATTATCATTGCCCATGACATTTGTACCCAGTGGTGGCTGGTGCTCAACATTTTTTTTTTTGGGGGGGGGGGGGGGGGCGCAAACAAACTTAAAACTTAAAAAACTTGCAACCTCACTGTGCCCATCAATTGCAGTTACTGTGCTGTTTGATGGGCAAAGTGGCTGCAATTGATGGGCACAGTGGCTGCCATCAAATGCAGCCACTGTGCCCATCAAATACAGCCACTGTGCCCATCAAATGCTGCTACTGTGCTCATCAAATGCTGCCACTGTGCCCATCAAATGCTGCCAATGCGCCCATCAAATACCGCAATGTGACCATCAAATGCAGCCACTGTGCCCATCAAATGCAGCCACTGTGCCCAATCGAATCTTGCCACTGTGCCCATCGAATCTTGCCACTGTGGCCATCGAATCCTGCCACCGTGCCATCAAATGCAGCCACTGCGCCCATCAAATCTTGCCACTGTACCCATCGAATCCTGCCACCATGCCATCATATGCTGTCACTGTGCCCATCGAATGCCACCACTGTGACCCTCCCCTCTTCTCCCCAGCACTTACCCTGTCTCAGTGGGGCAGTGGGTGATGGTGGCAAGTGGTGTCCTCCATGCATCTCTTCCCGTCCTCTCCTCCTGATAGGCATCCAATCACAGTGCCTGTCCGTTCAGCCAATCAGGTGATGAGTAACAGATCCGAGCACCTGATTGGTGGAGAGGCGGTATTCATTCGCTGTTCTAACACACCTGGGTAAACTGTCAGCGACAAGCATGGCACTCGCAGGTCACCTTTTTTGACGCCTGTTAGAGCATATGGCTCTAATCAGGTGCTTCAACCCCCCGCCGCTGTAATTCAGGCGCCTAAAAAGGGGCCGGACACCTGAATAGGGGGTGGCAGCGGCGGCCCTGGATAGATTGATTCAATGCATGCATCTATCCATTGGTCATAGAGGGGGTGGCTGGAGAGAGGGGCGGCGCCCCGTGCGCCCCCTTAATGGACTCCCCGCCACTGTTTGTACCTCTTGGTTATATACAATCTCTTACACAACTTTATTATTACCTTACCAATAAAGTGAATATTGTATACATGAATTTTATACTTTGTAAAGAGTAAAGAAATTGTGACTTTATAGGTGCGAATCAATTGAAAAAAATATCAAATATAATATATAAAAAATTATTTTATTTTGAGCAGCAAAATAAGAATCCATACATTAAAAAGAGGAGATACAGCAATAGCAAGTGCAATCAATTACAGAATCAGCAACACAGCAATATATGATGGACTTCCCAACATGTTTCGCCCATATATCGGGCTTCCTCAGGGGGTGCTGGTCTTTTGCAAGGTACAGTGCCTTCTATCAAGAAACACAAACAATTGAGCAGATTAGGTTGTTTCAAAAGTACATACAGTCATATACATTGAATATACTGTAGTTCTTATGCACGTGCGTCTCCTCTGTCGAGGTACCGCTGCCTACCTAGGGAATTTCTCGGGAATAAAATTCCTGAATTTTATACTTTATTGACTGTTTGCTACTTTTTGGATCGGCGCTCCCCTATTTGTTTTTTTTTTTTTTTTTTTTTTTGTTTTTTTTTTGTTTTTTTGGGTTTTTATTTTTTTTTTTTTTTGGTTTTTTTTTTTTTTGTTTTTTGTTTTTTTTTTTCTATCTGACTTGCTGCAACTTCTAATGCACAAGGTGAGAAGCTCACAGTGTGTCAGAGGAAGCCATTCCAGTCCAGGAGAGGAGCCGCTATACCTGTGCCAGGCTGAAGGGAAGGCCGGAGGTCAGATTTAGTAAATAAAGATGTCATCACTGCCGTGGATCGAGACACAAAAAAATAATAATAATAGCGCCAAACACCGAACTAAAAACGCAAATCGGAGTAACCCTTTAATTCCCAGGCGGTGAAATGTTCGAACCTCCCACGCAGCTTGTTAGCGTTTTTTTTTTTCACGTAATTGACCATCAACAGGAATGAATTTTAAATGCTTTGGATTGCATGTTCAATTACTGGTAACTAACATTATCCTGAGTAAGTAGAAAGAAAAACATTACTATGGAAAGGCCTCATTACGTTACTCGGGATGTCGTACCGCAGCGGCAAATGAAGGGAACTTCGCTCATAAATTAAACGTCAAATGCGATTTGGCCCCAGACGGGTGAAGAGACGGATTGTTTTCACAGGTAGCGTGCCTCGGCTTTGTGCCGCTTAAAGGGAAATGATGGTGGTGGATCTGTTCTGCGGGCACGGTGATCACTGTACATGGATGGATCTCCTTTAACCACTTCAGACCCGGAAGGATTCCAACCCCTCCCCCCCCCCCCCCCCCCCTCCTGACCAGAGCAGTTTTTTTTTTTTGCGATTCGGCACTGCGTCGCTTTAACTGACAATTGCGCGGTCGTGCAAACAAAATTAACGTCCTTTTTTCCCCCCCCCCACAAATAGAGCTTTTTCTTTTGGTGGTATTTGATCACCTCTGCGGTTTTTATTTTTTGCGCTGTAAACAAAAAAAGCTATTTTTTTGTTTATAGTGCAAAAAAAAAAGCAATTTTTGAAAAAAAAAAATGAAAAAAAAAAGCATTTTTTTTCTTTTTTTGCTCTTTGAAATATCCCCCAAAAATATATAAAAAAAAACAATTTTTTTTTCCTCAGTTTAGGCCGATACGTATTCTTCTACATATTTTTAGTAAAAAAAAATTGCATTAAGCCTACATTGATTGGTTTGCGCAAAATTTATAGCGTCTACAAAATAGGGGATAGATTTATGACATTTTTATTATTCTTTTTTTTTTATTTTTTTATTAATAATAGCGGTGATCTGCGATTTTTATCATGACTGCGGCAAACACATCGGACACTTTTGACACTATTTTGGGAGCATTGTCATTTATACAGCAATCAGTGCTATAAAAATGCACTGATTACTGTGTAAATGACACTGACAGGGAAGGGGTTAAACAATAGGGGGCGATCAAGGGGTTAAGTGTGTCCTATGGAGTGATTTTAACTGTGGGGGGGGGGGGGGATGGGCTACTACTCAAATGACAGCGATCACTGCTCCCGATGACGAGGAGCAGTGATCTCTGTCATGATACAAGGCAGAACGGGGAAATACCTTGTTTAAAAAGGCATCTCGCCGTTCTTGCACTCCATGACACGATAGCGGGCACCCGACAGACGTTGCGTCCGCGGGACCCGCGGTCACGATCAGGGAGCATGTGGTGCGCGCCACACAGTGCCGCTTCTTAAAGGGGACATACCCGTATGCTGTTTTTCCCACCCGTGCCATTCTGCCGTCGTATATCGGCCTGCGGCGGTTGGGAAGGGGTTAAAGGGGAAGGCAGACCTTTAACGTTTTAGGAGATCTATTTTGTGAACATAACAATATCAGTGCAAATTATTTGATCAATGTGTTAAGCTGGATACACACACACACACTATTTCCTTTATATTTACCTTCGACTATGTAGTGCAAAGGCTTGGCTGATGCAATTTGAAAGTTTAGGTTCGACCTCATATTATATGGTTTTGGTAAATCTAAAGGAAAGTTGTACAAGCAAATTGTATCAAAGTTGTATAGTGTGTAGTCAGCTTTAAATAGACCACATACGCTATATTACCAAAAGTATTGGGACACCTGCCTTAACACACACATGAACTTTAACAGCATCCCAGTCTTAGTCCGTAGGGTTCAATATTGAGTTGGCCCCACCCTTTGCAGCTATAACAGATTCAACTCTTCTGGGAAGGCCGTCCACAAGGTGTAGGAGTTTGTCTATGGGAATGTTTGACCATTCTTCCAGAAGCGCATTTGTGAGGTCAGGCGGTGATGTTGGACAAAAAGGCCTGGCTCGTGCAGGCCAGTCGAGTTCCTCCACCCCAAACTCGCTCATCTACACTATATTACCCAATGTATTGGGCCACCCCTCCAAATCATTTGGTGGAGGGGGGATTATGGTGTGGGGGTTGTTTTTCAGGAGTTGGGTTTGGCCCTTTAGTTCCAGTGAAGGGAACTTTTAAGGCGTCAGCGTACCAAGACATTTTGGACAATTTCATGCTCCCAACTTTGTGGGAACAGTTTGGAGATGTCCCCTTCCTGTTCCAACATGACTGCCCACCAGAGCACAAAGCAAGGTCTATAAAGACATTGATGAGTGAGCTTAGGGTGGAGCAACTTGACCTCAACCCGATAGAACACCTTTGGGATGAATTAGAGCCGTGACTGCGAGCCAGGCCTTCTCATCCAACACCAATGCCCGATCTCATAAATGTGCTTCTAGAAGAATGATCAAACATTCCCATAGACACATCTCCTAAACCTTGTGGACGGCCTTCCCAGAAGAGTTGAAGCTGTTATAGCTGCAAAGGGTGGGCCAACTCAATATTTAACCCTACGGACTAAGACTGGGATGCCATTAAAGTTCATGTGCGTGTAAAGGCAGGCGTCCCAATACTTTTGGTAATATACTGTCGATTGTCTGTCTAGTTGTAGTTGGTCACATTTAATTGGACTTGTTTTGTAATGTTGAAGATGTTTGGTAGCGTCTCAAAGCCACTTCTTCAGTTCTAGTAAGTGTTAGGAATATACTCCAAGTTGTATGGCCACACAGCCAGTACAGACACCTTAATCCAACCACTATGGAATGTGTCAAGGCAGATCTTAATTGTCCAAGGTCAGGGTGGGACGTGTGAAAACCCCCCACCCTTCCATCAACTAAAATGATACAATGTGCGCCCATACCTTCCGCCCCTACATCAATTAAAATACAATCAGTGCCCATACCTCTCGTCCTTCTATCATCTAAAACGGTACGATAAGTGCCTAAACCCCCCATCCTTCCATCAACTAAAATAATAGGATGAGTGCCCATACAACCCATCCTTCCATCACCCAAAATGATACGAGTGCCCAAACCTCCTGACGTCACTTCCTTTCATCAACCCAAATGATACGAGTGCTCATACCTCCCAATCATCCATCAACCAAAATGGTACAATGAGTGCCCATACCTCTCATTCTTCCATCAACCAAAATGATACAATGAGTGCCCATACCTCTCGTCCTTCTATCAACTAAAATGATACAATGAGTGCCCATACCTCTCATTATTCAATCAACCAAAATGATACAATGAGTGCCCAAACCTCCTGTCCTTCCATTAACCCAAACAATACAATGAATGCCCATACCTCTCATTCTTCCATCAACTAAAATGATACAATGAGTGCCCATACCTCTCATTCTTCCATCAACTAAAATGATACAATGAGTGCTCATACCTCACATCCTTCCATTAACCCAAACAATACAATGAGTGCCCATACCTCCCATTCATCCATCAACCAAAATGGTACAATGAGTGCCCATACCTCTCGTCCTTCTATCAACTAAAATGATACAATGAATGCTCATACCTCCCATCCTTCCATTAACCCAAACAATACAATGAGTGTTCATACCTCTCATTCTTCCATCAACCAAAATGATACAATGAGTGCCCATACCTCCTGTCCTTCCATCAACCCAAATGAGTGCTCATACCTACCATTCATCCATCAACCAAAATGGTACAATCAGTGCCCATACCTCTTGTCCTTCTATCAATCAAAATGATACAATGAGTGCCCACACCTCCTGTCCTTCCATCAACCCAAATAAGTGCCCATACCTCTCATTCTTCCATCAACTAAAATGATACAATGAGTGCCCAAACCTCCTGTCCTCCTGTCCTTCCATCAACCCAAATGATACAATGAGTGCTCATACCTCCCATTCTTCCATCAACCAAAATGATATAATGAGTGCCCATACCTCTCGTCCTTCTATCAACCAAAATTACATAGTTACTAAGGTTGAATAAAGACACCAGTCCATCCAGTTCAACCTGAGTGAGTGTCTACAATTGTCCCTATCCCAGTACATTGCACACTCACATCAGTCCCTACCCTCAAGGAGCCCACAATCCAAGGTCCCCATTCATATACTAGGGCCAATTTTTTGGAGTACCCGGAGGAAACCCACGCTAGCACAGGGAGAACATGCAAACTCCAGGCAGGTAGTATCGTGGTTGGGATTCGAACCAGCGACCCTTTTTACTTTTAGGCGAGAGTGCTAACCACTACACCACTGTGCCGCCCAAAAACGATACAATGAGTGTCCATACCTCCCATCTTTCCATCAACTCAAACGATACAATGAGTGCCCATATACCTCTCGTCGTTCCATCAATTAAAATGGCACAATGCATGCTCATACTCCCTTCCATCGAAGTCCTGATTCTTTCCGCTCACCGTGGAAAAAAGCGGAGCCTAAACTGCATAGTAAATAGGATCATTAACCCCGATGGTAATGAGCGGCGCCTGAAAGTGGTTTTCGAAATTGTATCTAAATAACTTTTATTCTCCGAGATTGTATAATGATGATGCATTGTATAGAATCCTGAAAAGTATTTTTCTCCTGACCTCCGAGTCTATTATTGTCATCGGCATTCAATACCCATAATCCTAATTTTCATGAGGCCATTGTGTTAGTTAATACGGTACAAGGCTGCCGAGAGAACATATTTTCCTTTAATGGATGTTGATGTTCCAAGGTTCCTCTCTCTCTGAGCCTTCAACTCCTTATCATTGTCCTTATCACTCCACATTCTTGTACTTTCTTATACTGTCTTGTACTTTCTGGTATTCCAAGACCTAAATAAGAGATGTGAGTGATTCTTATAAGAATTGTGTGGTGGATGTGCAAAGACTCGCCACTCTCTACCTGTCAATGGAAGAAATGTCAGCAATGTGGGGAGACATACAGAACACGCTGCAAGTGCAACTTTAAAAAAACCAAAAAAAACTCAAAGTTTCTACCAATGAGCAAACATTCCAACTTCTTACTGTTAAAATTAAAGTAGACCTATAGGAAGGGGCATATGGGGGCTGTCAGAGCCGAGCTGTGAAAAAATTCTTCTTATCTGACATGGTGATCTAACAGCCTTAAAAAAATAGGAAGGAACGTCATTATTCCTTAGCGGGGTGCATAATTGTTTAAAGCAGTACCCCAGTCAAAAAAAATAAAAAATCACAACATAAAGAATAAAAATAACAAAACCAGGTTTTGCTGAAGATTCTTTACAGAGATTTCCCCCACAGTACACTTTTCTGCCTCTACAGTATATGTCCTCAGTCTGATGGCCAGCATTACTCAACCCACATCTTCTGAGCCCCGGGAGTCACTTTGGGCGGGGGGCTTGTGGAACCCAGCTTACCTTGGAGAGCTCTAGAAACTTCTTGTCCAGCTCCCCCGGCCCCTTCTATGTGTAAGTTACCCTGTGTCTATTAGGGGCACAGGGTGACCGAGAACCCCAGCCTGATCTGCCCTGGTCAGACTCACTGTACAACCACACTGGGATATTGCGTATATATATATATATATATATATATATATATATATTCTGCACTAGTCAGACTCACTGTACAACCACACTAGAATATTGCATATATATATATATATATATATATATATATATATATATATATATATATATATATATATATATATATATATATAATTTTTTTTGTCTCGTATACTGTTGTAGACTCTTTACTAGATTGTTTGTGGTGTGGATGCATCCCAATTGTTCTATTGTTTGTGCCTGCCTTGGGAGCAACCTATTATGGGATGTATATGTCTCTGTGGATTAGCTGTGAGAGGGGAAGGGGGGGGGATTTTTCCAGCAGCCCCTCCCAAAAATAGTCTGCTGATGAAAAGTTTGTATATGCTAGAATACATGTGTCTACTGGTGGAGGTAAAGTCTACCCCTCCCTGTTTCATTATGCAAAGAAGGGGGGATTGTCCCCCTGAGTGTATATTTGTGTGCCTTTGTTAAAATAAACAGTTCAAGTTCCAGTTCAGCAGCCGCCACGAGTACTGCTTGGTTCTTGGTTGCAAGTGGCTGTAATATCTGAGATCCGTATTCAGACTGGAGGAAGCGGTGTATGATGAAAGCACTCAAGCGGAGTGTGGGAAGCAATTCCGTTACACCCAGATCGGAAGTTTGATCAAAAACCGTGCAGTCCCATATATACAAAATTGGGTTTCAAGCTAACACGTGTACAGTAGGTGCTGGGACAAAGTCATCTAGAGCCCAGGGGTGAATGCACCAAAGTGGGCCCCCGCAAGATGTATGAGCATTATGTATCAGCGGAAATCCCCCTCCCCCCTAAATAATTGAGCACCAATCTGCTTACCCCCCTAAACATAAATTCCCCCTCCTCCCAGTACAAGTCTGCCCCCTTCTGAAATCCCCTTCCCAGCACAAATTTTTGCCCCCCCCCCAGCCCCAAAACTCATATCCTCTCATTTCCTGTATGCCCCCAGTGCAAATCCACCCCCCTAAAAAAAATTTGCCCTCCTAGTACAAATCCAGTACCCCTCAAATTTCCCCTCTGAGCACAAATCCTCTCCCCCTACTCCAAATCAGCTCTCCCAGCACAAATTTACCCCAGTCCCCATTCTAGCAAAAATACCCCCAAATTTCCCCTCTTAGCTCAAATAATACCTGCTAGCACAAATCTCCCCCAAAGAAAAAAAATCCCTCCTAGCACAAATCCTCTACGCCCTACTAATTTACCTTTATCTTTATCTAATTTATCTTTACTCGCACAAACCCCCCAAAATTTCACCTCCTAGCACAAATATACTTCCCCCACCCCTTTCCCAACATAAATCCCCTCAAATAACCCTAGTACACCTCCCCAACTTTTCCTTCCTAAAACAATTCTTATTCCCTGCTATCCCCCAAAATTCACCCTCTCAACACAAATCTCCTCCCCCATAACCTCCTTGTAGTGCCCCCCAACCTCACATGATGCCACAGTGCCCAGGTTAGCAGCCCTTCCTCCCCACCCCTTATCCCGGCCCTGTGTACAGTGATTCTACACCACCAAATAGCAATAGCAATATTAATCAGTAAACTAGTGCAGCACTACTCCAATGCTGCCCAGAAAAAAACAATACATATTATACCACAATAAAAAATAAGCAACATTACCAAGAACATATTAGTGAAAACCTCGAAAATCAGCAAACGTGCGTTCATTTAAAGAAACTGCATACAGTCCCAAGGAACGTCAGTGATGACAAATAAATAATCTTCGATTATTGACAACCTTCATCTATAAAGTATCAAACCACATCACCCAGTGTAACGTGAGTGCTCACCTCAATAATTGACCTCAAAGCTTCCTAATGCCGCATACACACGATCGGAATTCTCGTTGGAAAAAAAGCTCTGATGGTTTTCCTGTTGGAATTCCGATGGAATTTCACTCAAACTGTCTTGCCTACACGCGGTCACACCAAATTCCGACGGTCAATAACACTGCGACATACAACGCATTCGACGGGACTATAAAAGGGAAGTTTAATGCTTCCGAGCATTCGTCGAATTGTTTCCGAGCATGCGTCAGAATTTTGAGTGTCGGAATTGCATACACACGATCGATCGAAAAATCTGATAGAAAGGTTTTCCGTCATAAAAATTAAGAACAGACTCTCAATCTAAAGACTGTCAGAAATGCCTACAGAAAAAGACCGATGGGCATACACCCGGTCAGAAAATCCAATGAAAAGCTCAGATTGGACTGTTTCCGTTGGAAATTCTGGCCGTGTGTATGCGGCATCAGATATCTAAACTGATTTTAACATGTAGGTTTATCTTACATCTTTATTCCTCTGACATCTTTCCACCATGGATGGACCATGTGAGCATGAGTAACATAGGACAGAAAAATAATCTAATAGTGCTCACTGTGTATATATATATTTATTAAAAAGAGATTAAAAAAAAAATACAATCACATAAAACATACAGTGGTGTGAAAAAGTGTTTGCCCCCTTCCTCATTTCCTGTTCCTTTGCATGTTTGTCACACTTAAGTGTTTCGGAACATCAAACCAATTTAAACAATAGTCAAGGACAACACAAGTAAACACAACATGCAATTTGTAAATGAAGGTGTTTATTATTAAAGGTGAAAAAAAATCCAAACCATCATGGCCCTGTGTGAAAAAGTGATTGCCCCCTAAACCTAATAACTGGTTGGGCCACCCTTAGCAGCAACAACTGCAAACAAGCGTTTGCGATAACGTGCAATGAGGCTTTTACGGCGTCCTGGAGGAATTTTGGCCCACTCATCTTTGCAGAATTGTCCTAATTCAGTTACATTAGAGGGTTTTCAAGCATGAACGGCCTTTTTAAGGTCATACCACAACATCTCAATAGGATTCAGGTCAGGACTTTGGCTAGGCCACTCCAAAGTCTTCATTTTGTTTTTCTTCAGCCATTCGGTGGTGGACTTGCTGGTGTGTTTAGGATCATTGTCCTGCTGCAGAACCCAAGTTCGTTTCAGCTTGAGTACACGAACAGATGGTCGGACATTCTCCTTCAGGATCTCTTGGTAGACAGCAGAATTCATAGTTCCTTTTATCACGGCAAGTCTTCCAGGTCCTGAAGCAGCAAAACAGCCCCAGACCATCACACTACCACCACCATATTTTACTGTTGGTATAATGTTCTTTTTATGAAATGCAGTGTTCCTTCTACGCCAGATATACTTGGACACACACCTTCCAAAGAGTTCCACTTTTGTCTCATCGGTCCACAGAGTGTTGTCCCAAAAGTCTTGGGGATCATCAAGATGTGTTGTGGAGAAATTGAGACGAGCTTTGATGTTCTTTTTACTCAGCAGTGGTTTTCTCCTTGGAACTCTGCCATGCAGGCCATTTTTGCCCAGTCTTTTCCTGATGGTGGAGGCATGAACGCTGACCTTAACTGAGGCAAGTGAGGCCTGCAGTTCCTTGGACGTTGTTGTGGGGTCTTTTGTGACCTCTTGGATGAGTCGTCGCTGCGCTCTTGGGGTAATTTTGGGCGGCCGGCCACTCCTGGGAAGGTTCACCACTGTTCCATGTCTTCGCCATTTGTGGATAATGGCTCTCACTGCGGTTCGCTGGATTCCCAAAGCTTTGGAAATGGCTTTATAACCCTTTCCAGACTGATAGATCTCAATTACTTTCTTTCTCAATTGTTCCTGAATTTCTTTGGGTCTCGGCATGATGTGTAGCTTTTAAGGATCTTCTGGTGGACCTTACTGTGTCAAGCAGCTCCTATTTAAATGATGCCTTGATTGTGAACAGGTGTGGCAATAATCAGGCCTGGGTGTGGCTAGAGAAATTGAACTCAGGTGTGGACAACCACAGTTATAGTATGTTTTAACAAGGGGGGTAATCACTTTTTCACACAGGGCCATGATGGTTTGGATTTTTTTTCACCTTTAATAATAAACACCTTCATTTACAAATTGCATTTTGTGTTTACTTGTGCTGTCCTTGACTATTGTTTAAATTGGTTTGATGTTCCGAAACACTTAAGTGTGACAAACATGCAAAGGAACAGGAAATGAGGAAGGGGGCAAACACTTTTTCACACCACTGTATGAATATAACACTTCTCCAGCTCAATGTGCACATCAAATACCAAATGCGATGGCGTCATCAACAAAGATTGCTCCTATACTGTATGTGTTATGCCCTAGAACGGGGCTTCATCAGTATCCAGTATTCATCCTTCCACCATGGACCATGCAAACAGGACAGTAAAAGGAAACTAATAGTGCTCACTGTGTATATACTGTATTTTTATTAAAAAGATATAAAACTACATTCACATAAAACATATAAATAATTTGTGTATCATATAACACTCCAACTCATCGTACACTGTACTAAACATGATGGCGCCATCAACCACGACCGCACCTATACACGTTACGTCCTAGAATGTGGTTTTATCCGTAGATCTGAAACAAGTAGTATCTGACATGGAATTGTTCTGATTTTCACATTTTAACGGCATATAATTTCCATGTCTTTATTCTACACCAAACCTCCCCCCCCAACTATGTATATCAGCTCTGTTAAATTAATGTTACAGAACATTAATCCAGCACGTTCTCATTTAACCTTAACTTAGTCTATTAATTATGTTTTCCTTAATTGTCTAGTTTCCTTATTTTTTTTATTTTTTTTCACTCTTTACAATTAAATCAGTTTCACTCTACAAATGTGGAGTATTTTTTTTTTTTTTCCATCATGGCTCCGTCCTTAGATTAGTTTCTTCACTTCATTAACCTAATGAAGCTGGATTAATTTATTTGATTTAATTAATCACTGCAGCGCTTAAGGGGTTAAAGTCATTTGTGTAACTGTGTTAAGAAAAGCGTGGTGAGCATTTGTTGCCGGGAGGTAAAACAAGCTCTAATCTCGGGAAACATGCATGGAAAGGGCTCATTTCCATTGCTTGGGATAGTTAAAATGCCAACCCCCCCCCCCCCCCCCCCCCAACACTAAATTTCAGTTTTGCATGGTTGCTGGCAAGTTAAATCACGTGTTGACTATTTCGGTCGTCTTTGGAGTCCTGGACTGATGCTTCCTTCCATTATTCCCAATTCTAAAGCATCTTGCTGAGGGATTGTGATGTCCTTGTTGCTGTGTTCTAGAAGTGGATGAAGAGGAAGCCAATTCTTGGAAACTCACCACTAGCATTTCCAAGACTTCTCCAACCAGCGTTCTCTGGAGCACTAGGGTTCATCCACAGGTTACTTGGGGTTCCTTGGACAGTGAGCAGTGACGGAGTCTACTTGTTGGTGCAGGTGTAGCTCTACAGAGGTTGTCACTTTGCCAAACCAGATACATGGGACCAGTGCATCATCTTCTTTTGTTCTTCATATAAGTAACAAAAACAAATGGCAACACTATTTTTATGCCTGTTTGTCCACCACTGTAAAAGGCATTCTTCCACCAACTGACCACCAAAGGGGGCATTCTCCTTCACAATGGCCACCAGTGTGAGAAGACCCTTGTCACTTTGACCTCCAGTATAAGCAGAATCTTCTCGCCCTGCCACCAATGTTAGCCCTTGTACACACGGTCGGAGATTCCGACAGAATGTTTCCTATCGGACTGTTTTGTCGGATATTCCGACTGGGTGTGGTCTACATCGGACTGTTTTCATCGGAGTATCCGACGGACCAAGTTTTCCAACTCGTTGGTAAAATTTTCTGACAAAATGCTCCGATCGGACATACTCCGATAATGTGTAGAGAATTCCGATCGGACAAAGTGCCACGCATGCTCAGATCAAATTCCTACACCAAAGCTATTGGCTACTAGCCTGAACGTAGTCCCGTCGTAACAAAATAACGTCATCACGTCGGATTTTCCGACAACTTTGTCCGACCGTGTGTATGCAACAGTTTCAGACAAAATCCGTCGGACAAAATCCGACGGATTAGGTTGTCGGAATCTCCGACCGTGTGTACAAGGACTAAGGGATATTCTTCCTTTCATTGACCACTAAGCCCCTGTACACACGGTCGGAGATTTCGACAACCAAATCCGTCGGATTTTGTCAGTCGAATTTTGTCCGTCGGATCTTGTCCGAAACTGTTGCATACACACGGTCGGACTAAGTTGTCGAAAAATCCAATCATTCAGAAAGTGATGACGTAATTTCGTTACGATGGGACTACGTTCAGGCTAGTAGCCAATAGCTTTGATGTAGGAATTTGATCTGAGCATGCGTGGCACTTGGTCCGATCAAAATTCTCTACACATGATCGGAGTATGTCCAATCGAACCAGTTGGTCTGGAAATATTTCCAACAAGTTGGAAAATTTAGTCCGACGAATATTCCAGCGGAATCAGTCCGATGCATACCACACACAGTCGGATTATCCGACAACACGGTCCGATAGGACACATTCCGACGGATTCTCCGACCGTGTGTACAAGGGATAACAAAAGGGGCATTCTTCTTCCCATTTACCTCCAATTTAAGGGGGCCCACTTCTCATGCTGACCACTACTGTAATGCCATGTACACGATTGGAATTATGGTCGGAAAAAGTTCTGATGGTTTTCCAGATGGAATTCCGATAGAATTCTGCTCAAGCTGTCTGGCCTACACACGGTCACACATCTGATCCCGACCGTCAAGAAGGCGGTGACGTACAACACGTACGACGGGACTAGAAAAAGGAAGTTCAATAGCCAGTAGCCAATAGCGTCCGTCTCGTAGTTGAATCTGAGCAGGCGTGAGTTTTTGCACGTCGAAATTGCATTGAATACGATCTGAAAGTTTTTCCTTCAGGAAAATTGAGAACATGCTCTCAAATTTTTTGTTGGCGGGAATTTGGCCAGCTAAATTCCGATGAAGCCTACACACGGTTGCATTTTCCGATGAAGAGCTCTCATCGGTCTTTTGCTGGCCGAAAATTCAGATCGTGTGCACTCGGCATAAGAGAAACCACCTCCCACTGACCACTAATGTAAGATGCCATTCTTCCTCCCCCTGACCACAAGTAAATAGGGCATTGTTCCTCTCACTGACCATCAGTTCTTCTTCCAACTGACCACCAACGTAAGAGCTGCTCTTCTTCCCAACAGGCATGTACTGGCCATTGGGACTACAGGGAGTTTCCCGGTGGGCCGATGGCTCAGTGGGCCACTCTGATGCAAGGGGGCTGGTGATGGGACACTCTGATGTAAGGGGGCTGGTGATGGGACACTCTGATGTAAGGGGGCTGCTAATGAGACACTCTGATGTAAGGGGGTGCTGATGGGACACTCTGATGTAAGGGGGTGCTGATGGGACACTCTGATGTAAGGGGGCGCTGATGGGGCACTCTGATGTAAGGGGGCACTGATGGGACACTCTGATGTAAGGGGGCGCTGATGGGACACTCTGATGTAAGGGGGCTGGTGATGGGACACTCTGATGTAAGGGCGCTGATGGGACACTCTGATGTAAGGGCGCTGATGGGACCCTCTGATGTAAGGGGGCGCTGATGAGACACTCTGATGTAAGAGGGTGCTGATGAGACACTCTGATGTAAGGGGGCTGCTCAGGGGACACTCTGATGTAAGAGGGTGCCGATGAGACACTCTGATGTAAGGGGGTGCTGATGAGACACTCTGATGTAAGGGGGTTCTGTTGAGACACTCTGATGTAAGGGGGTTCTGTTGAGACACTCTGATGTAAGGGGGCTGCTCAGGGGACACTCTGATGTGAGAGGGTGCCGATGAGACACTCTGATGTAAAGGGGTGCTGTTGAGACACTCTGATGTAAGGGGCTGCTGATGGGACACTCAAAATGTAAGTGGGCCGGTCTGGATGAAGTCCAGGGCCAAATTTCTTTCCCAGTCCAGCCCTGCTTCCCAATGAATATCAATGTTAGGGAGCATTTCTCCACTGACCACTAATGTAAGGGACGCCTCTCATACTGACCACAATAGTAGGGGGCACTTTTCTACTGAAGCAGGGAGGGCAGGAGGTAATGGGACAGCGTACAACTGTTCACACCTTGGCCTTCTGCAAAAACCTTACCTCTAATCTTGTTTTGTAATAATTTCCTATCAACCCCCACCAATAAGTTGAAATTTCCAACCTGGTTGACAGTTCTGCTCTCGTTTTAACCCAAGAAGATTGACACAGCATCTTGCTTGCAGCTCTATCAGTGTCTTATTTCACACGGTGGCACTGGGTGTAATGTTTAGGCAGAACACAAATATCAGCCAGAGGGCTGATCAGAAGCTCCCGAAGAAATAACGTTGGCTCAGAACACAATAGCCAAGCAGCTGTGACTGCTAAAAAAGCTCAAGGTTTCTTTTATCAATGTTCTATCGTTGAACGTAGCTTTGGAACAAGTTGAAAGCGACTGCCTCCATGGTACTGCTAAGCCTGAGAACTTTGATGGTGGGGAACAAATCTTGGGTTGGGTACAAGATCTGCTTGCCAGTTGCTTGGCTTTCCCAATGCGAAGACGCAAAAGCCATACGTCTTTGGCTAGTAATTTGTGGTATTTGGGGGCCATGGGACAAATGGCTGTGGACAGCGAGGATAAAAAAAAAAAAAAAAAAAAAAGCAATAATAACAAAAGCACAAACACATAAGCGGTTTGCCTTTCTCCAGATAAAACAACGCAAGCTCTTGAAAACAGCACTCAAAGACAAAATCCTAAACTTTCTCATATCCTTTTCAGCCTCCGAAGCACTTAAAGACTTCCTAAAAGCCGTTTTTTTTCTTCTTCTTTTCCTTTGTAGTCTATCAAAAGCCGGCATGTTTCAAAACAAGATTTTCCACTCATATAGGCAGACAACAAAAGCCTTGGGAGAGGGCCCTGTCAGCCTGCATGGGCTCCGATTTGATGGAGAGTCTCCAACCATTGCACTTCGTTCGTCACTTTTCACTCAAGCAGAGGTTCAATAAATAGCTCAAAACATGGCCGAACGACCGTGATCCCTTTCACACTGATCTTGTCAATCTTTTTTTTTAGGTTATTTTCTGTATTTATTTGGCGCAAACATATTTTGCTATGCTTTGCAACCTAAACGGAACTCTAACTTGGAAGAGCTTACAGTCCGATGTTCCTTCTACAATATTACAGTCACGCAACATACAAGTGCCAGGAGCTCATCAGAAGGCAGTCAATTCTATATAATTTTATGGTTTAATTTGTTTCTTTTTTTATTGTGTTATATCTATTGTATACTATTTCACTCTATATGTTTTTAGAAGCTTTCAATTCATGGTTCACGTATAACACCTAATTTGCCCATCAGTATGGCTTTCCAATACAGTGCAAGTCAGAATCTGTTTGCCTTCAGCCTCTCTCTCTTTGATTGAAGCTATGGAGCCATCTCAACAGATGGGCAGAGAAGGTCACTCTGCCCGTCTGTTCCTAGATTCTGACCTGTCCTTTCAGCCCCACTTCCAAGGTTTGTAGACTTCATCTCCGTAACGTCACCAAAATTCCCCCTGCCTTCAGCCTCTCTCTCTCTTTGATTGAAGCTATGGAGCCTTCTCAACAGACGGGCAAAGAAGGTCACTCTGCCCGTCTGTTCCTACATTCTGACCTGTCCTTTCAGCCCCACTTCCAAAGTTTGTAGACTTCATCTCCGTAACGTCTCTAAAATTCCCCCTGCCTTCAGCCTCTCTCTTTGATTGAAGCTATGGAGCCATCTTAACAGACGGGCAGAGAAGGTCACTCTGTCCGTCTGTTCCTAGATTCGGACCTGTCCTTTCAGCCCCACATCCAAAGTTTGTAGACTTCATCTCCATAACGTCTCCAAAATTCCCCCTGCCTTCAGCCTCTCTCTCTCTTTGATTGAAGCTATGGAGCCATCTCAACAGACGGGCAGAGAAGGTCACTCTGCCCGTCTGTTCCTAGATTCTGATCTGTCCTTTCAGCCCCACATCCAAAGTTTGTAGACTTCATCTCCGTAACGTCTCCAAAATTCCCCCTGCCTTCAGCCTCTCTCTCTCTTTGATAGAAGCTACGGAGTCATCTCAACAGACGGGCAGAGAAGGTCACTCTGCCCGTCTGTTCCTAGATTCTGACCTGTCCTTTCAGCCCCACTTCCAAGGTTTGTAGACTTCATCTCCGTAACGTCACCAAAATTCCCCCTGCCTTCAGCCTCTCTCTCTCTTTGATAGAAGCTACGGAGTCATCTCAACAGACGGGCAGAGAAGGTCACTCTGCCCGTCTGTTCCTAGATTCTGACCTGTCCTTTCAGCCCCACTTCCAAAGTTTGTAGACTTCATCTCTGTAACGTCTCTAAAATTCACCCCTTTTTAACTAATGGGACCACCAAGTTGCTCATTCACCCCCTTGTTATCTCTCGCCTTGGCTATTGCAATTTCCTTCTCTAATGCCGCGTACACACGACCGGACTTTTCCTCGGACTAGGTCCGACCGTCTTCCCGACGGACTTTCGGTGGAGGTCCGACCGACTTTCTGAATGAAACGGACTTGGCCGCACACGACCGGACTAAGTCAGTTCGAAAGTCTGTTCGCTTTGAACATGATGACGTAAACAGGACTAAACAAGGAAGTTCAATAGCTAGTAGCCAATAGCTGCCCTTGCATTGTATTTGGTCCGTCGGACCAGCAGACAGACGGACATTTTTCCCGATTTTTAGTCTGTCGGATAGATTTGAAACATGTTCTATTTCTAGGTCTGGTCTGACTTTTGGGGGGAAAAAAGTCCTCTGGCGCCCACACACGATCAAATTGTCTGATGGATTTCCGGTCTGCCGGACCAAGTCTGCAGGAAAGTTGCAAGTTGTTCAGTGTCTATCACCCCTCTCTGCCAATCGCTCTGCTGACTTCCAATTGCCCAGCAAAATAAATACTAACGATCACATACAAAGCCACCCACAATTCTGCCCTGAGCCACATCATCAATGTTGCCTCCAAATATCCAAAACATCCGCTATACTTCTCCTGAGAATGCATTTATCAGGAGTATGTAACATCCTGTTGTCAGGAGCACACTCCTGACCCCTGTGCTCTGTATGTTACATAATCCTGACAACTGCACTCTGTACTTTACACACTCCTGGCCCTTGCACTCTTTACGCCACATACCCCTGACCCCTGCGCTCTGTATGTTACATACTCCTGACAACTGCACTCTGTACTTTACACACTCCTGGCCCCTGCATTTTTTATGTTACATACTCCTGACCCCTGCGCTCTTTACGTCACATACCCCTGACCCCTGCGCTCTGTATGTTACATACTCCTGACAACTGCACTCTGTACTTTGCACACTCCTGGCCCCTGCATTTTTTATGTTACATACTCCTGCCCCCTGCGCTCTGTACTTTACACACTCCTGTCCCCTGCATTTTTTATGTTACATACTCCTGGCCCCTGCACTCTGTACTTTACACACTCCTAACCCCTGCGCTCTGTATGTTACATACTCCTGAAAGCTGCATTATGTAATAGGAAAAGAAAATGCCGCTCCAGGTGAGTGATGGAACCAGGTAGGCTGGGGGAATGGACTCCTCCCAGGGGTGTTATCCTGACACCTGCACTCTGTATGTTACATACTCTTGACACCTGCACCCTGTACTTTACACACTGCCGATTCCCTCACTCTGTGTTACATGCTCCTAACACCTGTACATGTACTTTACACACTCCTGACCCCTGCACTCTTTATGTTACATACTCCTGACACCTGTGCTCTGCAATTTACATACTTCTGATTCCCTCACTCTGTGTTACATGCTCCCGACACCAGTACTCTGTACATTACATACTCCTGGCATCTGCACTCTGTATGTTACATACTCCTGGCATATGCACTCTACGTTAGATACTCCTGACACCTGCGCTCTGTATGTTACATATTACTGACACCTGCACTCTACGTTACATACTCCTGACACCTGCACTCTACGTTACTTACTCCTGACACCTGTGCTCTGTATGTCTGTTACATGCTTTCTAAAACCTTCACTTTGTACATTTCATACTCAGGACACCTGCACTCTGTATATAACACAATATATTACATTTAGGTTTAGATGTACTTAAATCTCCTTCACAATGAATCCAAAATCCATAATAAAGAAGCAGCCCATGCATTCGTTTTTTTTCCCCTCCTGCTTTGTTATCATTGCTTTTCATGAGTTTTTTTTGTTTGCTGGCCATTTTTTTTTTTTTTCGTGGAACTCTGGTGGATCTCCAGCGTCACGAAGTTCCACTTCCAACCTTTACGGGGGGGAGAGAGCAGAATTCGCTCGCCGATATTGTCTGATCAACAGCGAGACTTCAAAAGAAAGTGCCGCAAATAAACAGAGAAGAATTCAAAGTGCTGATGGCTGATGAATATCAAAGACACATCTGAGCCAGATAGAGAGGCGGCTCCTAGAGAGCTTGTCAAACTCCATAAGTGTCTTCAACACTTCTAGCGGCTCCTGCCTGAGACGTCCCGCTCACTGATCAGCATGCCAACTCCTCACTGATCAGCATGCCAACTCCTCATCTCCATTATTAAGGGCCCCGGTGGTTCAACAGACAGCCGATTCCTTCCAGAAATACCACTGAATCTCCAGGAGTAACCCAAGACATTAACCCCTCCAGGGCTGGAAAGTGTTCACCCTTAAAGCTAAATATGCCGATCGAATGCATACGCTGGAGCCGTTCAACCCGCCCCAAGGATTTGTATTTCCTTCCATCCAGTCCTGAGATTTACACAGCCTTGCCACTCAGCACAGCCCTTTCTGACAAGGGCAGGAGAGCTGATTTTTTTTATTATGTAACAGGTCTGGTCCCTCCCCTAGCCAGTGATTGGGCAGAGAATCCGTAGACTGATGAGCTCATAGTAGGTTATATAGTAGGCAAGGTCGAAAAAAGTCCTTCAAGTCCAACCTATGTGTGTGATTATATGTCAGTATTACATTGTATATCCCTGTATGTTGCGGTCATTCAGGTGCTTATCTAATATTTTCTTGAAACTATCAATGCTCCTCGCTGAGACCACCGCCTGTGGAAGGGAATTCCACATCCTTATATAATAAGTGAAAAACTGCGCTGGAAGAAAAAAATAACCGTAAAAGAAAAGCTGCAACACAACGTGGGATACACACAAATGCAGGTAAAAACAAAAAATAGTTGCGCTCTAAAGCTAAAACGTGAAATATGGTGACAAATAGGCATGTGCAATCGTTTTCGTCTGAATTTCGGGTATTTTCGTTATCGTTTTAACAGACGATAACGGACGTGCAAGAATCAGGAAACCGAAAGATGCGACATATACAAATGCTTTATTTTCGTTTTCGTCGCAACAGTTCGATAATAGATAGGAGATTCGACATGACGCTGACAATAGCGATCTGTGTCCATCGAACCTGTGGTCGAATGTGCCTAACCTTAGCTCTATTAGTCCAAGATTATTCTATATAGAGAGAAAAGATTCGACATAGAGAGAAAAGATTCGACATAGAGAGAAAAGATTCGACATAGAGAGAAAAGATTCGACATAGAGAGAAAAGATTCCACATAGAGAGAAAAGATTCGACATTATAGAGACAATAGCAAAAAAGGTCGAATGTGCCTAACCTAACTCTATTAGTCCAAGATTATTCGACATAGAGAGAAAAGATTCGACATAGAGAGAAAAGATTCGACATAGAGAGCAAAGATTTGACATAGAGAGAAAAGATTTGACATAGAGAGAAAAGATTTGACATAGAGAGAAAAGATTCAACATTATAGAGACAATAGCAAAAAAGGTTGAATGTGCTTAACCACTTAAGGACCAGGCCTCTTTTTCAGACTCGGTGTTTACATGTTTAAAACTGTTTTTTTTTTTTGCTAGAAAATTACTTAGAACCCCAAACATTTTATATTGTTTTTTTTTTCTAACACCCTAGAGAATAAAATGGCGGTCATTGAAATACTTTTTTTCACACCGTATTTGCGCAGCGGTCTTACAAGCGCACTTTTTTTGGAAAAAAATCACTTTTTTGAATAAAAAAATAAGACAACAGTAAGATTAGCCCAATTTTTTTTATATTGTGAAAGATAGTGGTACGCCGAGTAAATTGATACTCAACATGTCACGCTTCAAAATTGCGCCCGCTCGTGGAATGGCGTCAAACTTTTAGCCTCAAAAATCTCCATAAGCGACATTTAAAAAATTCTACAGGTTGCATTTTTTGCGTTACAGAGGAGGTCTAGGGCTAGAATTATTGCTCTCGCTCTACCGATCGCGGCGATACCTCACATGTGTGGTTTGACCACCGTTTTCATATGCGGACGCTACTCACGTATGCGCTCGCTTCTGTGCGCAAGCTTGTCGTGACGGGGTGTTTTTAAAAATCTTTTATTTTTTTTCTTATTTATTTTAATTGATTTTATTTATTTTTACACTGTTTAAAAAAAAAAAAAAGGATCACTTTTATTCCTATTACAAGGAATGTAAACATCCCTTGTAATAGAAAAAAGCATGACAGGTCCTCTTAAATATGAGATCTGGGGTCAAAAAGTCCTCAGATCTCATATTTGGACTAAAAAAAAAAAAAAAAAAAAAAAAAGAAAAAAGAAAAAATGACATTTAAAAAAAATATACCTTTAAGAGGTATGGGCGGAAGTGACGTTTTGACGTCGCTTCTGCCCTCCTATGGTATAGAGACGAGTGGGGGCCATCTTAGCCTCACTCGTCTCCATACCCAGCTAACGAAAGGACCCGATCACCTCCGCCCCTACCGACGGCTCCGGTAAGCTGCGGGAGGGCGGCGGCACCTCTCCCGCCGCCGATAGCGGTGATCTTGCGGCGAATCCGCCACGGAGACCACCATTATCGTACAGCCGACCGGCGCCTGAAGAGATGGATATCTCGGTTGTGGCAGCAGCTGCTGCCGTTACCGAGATATCCCTCTTCAAAAATAGGACTACATCGGCGTGCGCTGGTCTGCAAGTGGTTAACCTAACTCTATTAGTCCAAGATTATTCGACATAGAGAGGGAAGATTCGACATAGAGAGAAAAGATTCGACATAGAGAGAAAAGATTTGACATAGAGAGAAAAGATTCGACATAGAGAGAAAAGATTCCACATTATAGAGACAATAGCAAAAAAGGTTGCATGTGCCTAACCTAACTCTATTAGTCCAAGATTATTCTACATAGAAAAGATTCGACATGAAGATTCGATGAAGCAGTCGCCGCGAGTGGACATTTATGGTCAAATGCTCCCCTCATAGGCTATAGAAGAGTTCTAATGTTGGTTGACTAGTAATAATAATGAATAAATATAATTATTACTAGTGTCATACAACATTAGAATTCTACTATAGCTTGTAGGTCGGAACATTCAACCGGAAATGTACGATTGCGGCGTCGTACCGTTTAGCTGCTCCGTTGAATCTTCTTAGAACATTCGACAGACACCAATTCGACCTTAATTATTTCGGATTTTCGGAAGAATGCATGTTTTTAACGAAACTAAATAGATAAAAACGAATTTCGGGAGTAACTAAATAAATACATTTTTCGAGCGAAAACGAAATTCCGAAACAAAATATTTCAGTGTGCGCATGTCTAGTGACAAATAATCAAAAAGTGAACTGATATAGTATTGGGTGATAATGAACAAAAGTTCCAATATCGCTCAAATTTCAATTGAAACAGTCTTTATGAATTGGTGAAGATGTCGACTGGTGAGCAATTCCAAAATCAGGGACGTTTCCCCATGACGACGTCAAACCTGTGACGAAATGTGACGGGAGGAGCGACGTGGCGGATGAAAATGTGGCTCGGAAAAAAAACTAATTCAAAAAGCAGCTACAGATAAAACAGGTAATTTATTCAAAAATGTAAAAATACACAGTGCCAATAGGCATAAACAACATGGAATAAAAATAATGCGGCCAGCCGGCTGCAATACACACGCCCGTGCCTCAAAACAAACGGGACGTAGCGCGCGGTGATGTCAGTACGTCGCTCCTCCCGGCGCGCTTCGTCGCAGGTTTGACGTCATCATGGGGAAACTTCACTAATTTTGGAATTGCTCACCAGTCGATATCTTCACCAATTAATAAAGACTGTTTCACTGGAAATTTGATCGATATTGATCGATATGCCAATAGGCATAAACAACATGGAATAAAAATAATGCGGCCGGCCGGCTGCAATACACACGCCCGTGCCTCAAAACAAAAGGGACATCAGTACGTCGCTCCTTCCGACTCGCTTCGTCACAGGTTTGACGTTGTCATGGGGAAACGTCACTAATTTTGAAATTGCTCACCAGTCGATATCTTCACCAATTCATAAAGACTGTTTCACTGGAAATTTGATCGACATTGGAACTTTTGTTCATTATCACCAAATACTATATCAGTTCACTGGTTAATTTTGCGACTTTTTTTGATTCTATTATTCTTTTTGATTATTTGTGACCATGTTTCACGTTTTAGGTTTAGAGCGCAACTATTTTTGTTTTTAATTCCACATCATTGCCGCTCTTACAGTAAAGAACCCTCTACGTAGTTTAAGGTTAAACCTCTTTTCTTCTAATTTTAATGAGTAGCCACGTATCTTGTTAAACTCCCTTCTGCAAAAAAGTTTTCTCCCCATTGTGGGGTCACCAGTACGGTATTTGTATAATGAAATCATATCCCCTCTCAAGCGTCTCTTCTCCAGAGAGAATAAATTCAGTGCCTCTTACCTTTCCTCATAACTAAGATCCTCCAGACCCTTTATAAGCTTTGTTGCCCTTCTTTGTACTCGCTCCATTTTCAGTACATCCTTCCTGATGACTGGTGCCCAGAACTGGACAGTATACTCCAGGTGCGGCCGGACCAGAGTCTTGTAGAGCGGGAGAATTATCGTTTTATCTCTGGAGTTGATCCCCTTTTTAATGCCAATAATCTGTTTGCTTTGTTGGCAGAAGCTTGGCATTCCATGCCATTGCTGAGCCTATAATCTATTAGGACCCCCTGGTCCTTTCCATCCTAGATTCCCCCAGAGGATCTCCTGTAACTCTGCTCTCTCCTCAAGTCAGCATGCTTCTTCTTAGTACATGCAGCACAACTGATTGGCACCTTATGCTGCTTCTTCCTCTCCCAATCTGACTGTATTGAGGCAGATTCCAGGTCAGACCGCGTTAATTTGTGTCTTTTTTTACCTGGCTGGTGTCTTTTTTTACATTTTTTTTATTATTAAGTATTGGTTTAAGAACATTAAAAGTCAGCAGGTACAGATACTAGGGACGAGAGCGTGTAAGGGGGGGGGCGGGGGCAGGGTTATGGGAGGACATCAATAGACGTCCTCCCAGAACTGGGCGACCGTGCTATGCTTGCATGGTCGGCAAGTGGTTAACCGCTTTAGCCCCGGAAGATTTTACCCCCTTTCTGACCAGAGCACTTTTTGTGATTCGGCACTGCGAACGCTTTAACTGACAATTTCACGGCCGTGCGACGTTGTACCCGAATAAAATTGACATCCTTTTTTTTTTTTTGTATAAATAGAGCTTTCTATTGGTGTTATTTGATCGCCTCTGCGGTTTTTATTTTTTTGCGCTATAAACAAAAAAAGAGCGACAATTTTGAAAAAAAACTCAATATTTTTTTTACATTTTGCTATAATAAATATCCCCCAAAAAGATATATAAAAAATTTTTTTTCCTCAGTTTAGGCCGATATGTTCTTTTACATATTTTTGTTAAAAAAAAAAATCTAAAAAAATCCCAATAAGCGTATATTGATTGGTTTGTGCAAAAGTTATAGCGTCTACAAAATAGGGGATAGTTTTGTGGCATTTTTATTATTCATATTTTTTTATTTTTTCAGTAAAGGCGTTGATTTGCGTGACTGTGACATTATGGCGGACACGTCGGACACTTTTGACACTATTTTGGGACCATTGTCATTTATACAGCGATCAGTGCTATAAAATAGCCACTGATTACTGTGTAAATAACAATGGCAGGGAAGGGGTTAAACCCTAGGGGGATCAAGGGGTTAAGTGTGTCCTAGGGAGTGATTCTAACTGGGGGGGTGGGCTACTTCTCGCTTGATAGCAATCACTGCTCCTGATGACAAAGAGCAGTGATCTCTGTCATGTCACAAGGCAGAACGGGAAATGCCTTGTTTACATAGGCACTTCCCCATTCTGCGGCTCTGTGACACGATCGCCGGGAGACTAGTGGACATGGACTCCGCCAGTCCCGCGGGCACGGTCACGCTGTACAAGACGGGTGTGCGTGCCTGCTAACCCCACCAATTAAAGGGGACGTACAGGTACGCCCATTTGCCCACCGCTGCCATTGTGCCGATGTATATTGGCGTGCAGAGGTCGGCAAGTGGTGTTTAGGGATCCAACGCCATTCTCACTCAGGCTGGTTCTTTGTTGGTCTTCAGGTCCCCGGCACCGGCATGTTTCGTGTGGGAAGCCAGGTGTGACTCCTTCACAGCCAGCCTCCCACTGAGCATGCTCTTGAGATGTTGCGTTGACTGAATGGTCCTGCAGCCTCCTGGGACTTGTGACGTGCCTCAGAAGGACAGGGAGGAGGGGAGAACCTCCAATGGAATCGGCTAGATGATTCCAGCAGAAGTGAGGGGCGTGTGCCTGAAAAAATCTAGGCAACCACACAACCCCACACCATAATCCCCCCTCCACCAAATGATTTGGATCAGTGCACAAAGCAAGCTCCATAAAGACACGAATGAGCGAGTTTGGGGTGGAGGAACTTGACTGGCCTGCACAGTGTCCTGACAATCAACCTGATAGGAAACCTTTGGGATGAATTAGAGTGGAGATTGCGAGGCAGGCCTTCCTTCTTGTCCAACATCAGTGCCTGACCTCACAAATGCGCTTTGGGAAGAATGGTCAAACATTCCCATAGACACATCTCCTAAACCTTGTGAACGGTCTTCCCAGAAGAGTTGAAGCTTTTATAGCTGGAAAGGGCGGGGCCAACTCAATACTGGACCCTACAGACTAAGACTGGGATGCCGTCAAAGTTCATGTGCGTGTAAAGGCAGGTGTCCCAATACTTTTGAAAATATAATTGTGTGTATATATATATATATATATATATACACATATACTTTTTTTTATTTCTTGTTTTTGAAGCTTTCCAGTTCCTGCTCAGCTTCTCTTTAGAACATGAGGTTAAACAGTAAAATATATCTAGACAAGGGTGAACTGATAGCATTGTGTCCACAGTAATTCTATTGCTCCTGGTGACTCACCTCTGCCATACAGACAGGCGCCGCCAATGACTTAACGGATCAGTTCTGTCACGCGGTTGATTGACAGGCGATTCAGGCTCCTACCTTACCGGCCGGACATGTTTGAATTTTCAGTGGAGGAAAAAAAAAAAAGGAAAGAAAACCAGCTTGAAATTTAACATGAAACGACAGCATTACTAAGAGTAACTGAAAATAAAATGAATTCCATTTGAAGTATTACCCTTGAGAGGTCAACTCCAAAATGGGTGGAATCACATGCTTTCTTCTTATAATATCTCTTGAAAGGCATAAGTATTTTTTATTTTCTTTTTCCCCTGAAGGGGTGAACAATTACATTGCATAAGAACTGTGCAAAATTAGAATGACTTGATGGGTCAGGCAGGGAATCTCGAAGTAAAGCATTTGGGTAAAGGTGTTCCCAGATCATCAAGTTGTATTTTACGAGACTGCATTTTACGAACCCTAGAAAAAGCTCAGTTAGGGTTGGAGCCCTAAAACAACCCTAGAAAAAGCTCAGTTAGGGTTGGAGCCCTAAAACAACCCTAGAAAAAGCTCAGTTAGGGTTGGAGCCCTAAAACAACCCTAGAAAAAGCTCAGTTAAGGTTGGAACCCTAACTGAGTTTTTTCTAGGGTTGTATGGTGATGTCATGCCACCCTAGTAGACTTCAACAAAATAGTGGCCGACTGCACACAGACACCGACTTCCCTGTTGCATGCAAGTGAATGAGTTGGGTAAAAGATAGCTTCAAAATCCTGTCCTCCACCCGTAGAGAACTCCTCAGACGTGTTTTGCCCCTTTTCTGAGTTTATTTTGTAGAGGCAAAAAAAGTCTGAAGAGTTCTCTACAGGTGGAGAACAGGAGCTGAAGCCATCTTTTACCCACCTCGTTCACATTTATGCAACAGGGAAGTCGGTGTCTGTGTGCAGTCGGCCACTATTTTGTTGAAGTCTACTAGGGTGGCATGACATCACAAAACAACCCTAGAAAAAACTCAGTTAGGGTTGTGTGTAGTCGACCACTATTTTGTTGAAGTCTACTAGGGTGCCATGACATCCCCATACAACCCTAGAAAAAGCTCAGTTAGGGTTGGAACCCTAAAACAACCATAGAAAAGCTCAGTTAGGATTGGAACCTTAAAACAACCCTAGAAAAAGCTCAGTTAGAGTTGGAACCCTAAAACAACCCTAGAAAAAACTCAGTTAGGGTTGGAACCCTAAAACAACCATAGAAAAGCTCAGTTAGGGTTGGTGTTGGGGTTGGGATGGAAGGGTTAGGGTTGGGTTGGAACCCTAACTGAGCTTTTTCTAGGGTTGTTTTGCGATGTCATGTCACCCTAGTAGACTTCAACAAAATAGTGGCCAACTGCACAAAACCCTAACTGAGCTTTTTCTAGGGTTGTTTTGTCATGTCATATCACCCTAGTAGACTTCTACAAAATAGTGGCCGACTACACACAGACACCGACTTTCCTGTTGCATACAAGTGAATGAGATGGGTAAAAGACGGCTTCAAATCCTGTTCTCCACCTGTAGAGAACTCCTCAGACGTGTTTTGCCCCTTTTCTGAGTTTATTTCATAGAGGCAAAACAAGTCTGAAGAGTTCTCTACAGGTGGAGAACAGGAGCTGAAGCCATCTTTTACCCACCTCATTCAGATTTATGCAACAGGGAAGTCGGTGTCTGTGTGCAGTTGGCCACTATTTTGCTGAAGTCTACTAGGGTGGCATGACATCACCATACAACCCTAGAAAAAGCTCAGTTAGGGTTGGAACCCTAGAACAACCCTATAAAAAACTCAGTTAGGGTTGGAACCCTAAAACAACCCTAGAAAATGCTCAGTTAGGGTTGGGGTTGGGATGGAAGGGTTAGGGTTGGGATGGAACCCTAACTGAGCTTTTTCTAGGGTTGTTTTGTGATGTCATGTCACCCTAGTAGACTTCAACAAAATAGTGGCCGCATGCACACAGACACTGACTTCCCTGTTGCATACAAGTGAATGAGGTCGGTAAAAGATGGCTTCAAATCCTGTTCTCCACCTGTAGAGAACTCCTCAGACGTGTTTTGCCCCTTTTCTGAGTTTATATTGTAGAGGCAAAACAAGTCTGAAGAGTTCTCTACAGGTGGAGAACAGGAGCTGAAGCCATCTTTTACCCACCTCATTCACATTTATGCAACAGGGAAGTCGGTGTCTGCGTGCAGACGGCCACTATTTTAGTCTACTAGGGTGGCATGACATCACAAAACAACCCTAGAAAAAACTCAGTTAGGATTGTGTGTAGTCGGCCACTATTTTGTTCAAGTCTACTAGGTTGGCATGACATCACCATACAACCCTAGAAAAAGCTCAATTAGGGTTGGAACCCTAGAATAACCCTAGAAAAAGCTCAGTTAGGGTTCCAACCTTAACTGCGTTTTTTCTAGAGTTGTTTTAGGGTTTCAACCCTAACTGAGCTTTTTCTAGGGTTGTTTTGTGGTGTCATGCCACCCTAGTAGACTTCAAAAAAATAGTGGTCGACTGCACACAACCCTAACTGAGATTTCTCTAGGGTTGTTTTGTGATGTCATGCCACCCTAGTAGACTTCAACAAAATAGTGAATACGACTAGGTAGGTCTGATTTCCAGGATTTCAGATGTTCGGCCTCGTAAAATGCAACTTACAATCTGGGAACACCTTTACCCCAATGATTTACTTAGAGATTGGTTGGTGTGCGGGTGCAGATGGCCACCATTTTGTTGAAGTCTACTGGATCCTGACAAGCCAATTCTGTCTTTCTTGCATCAGTCTTTTCACATACTGATCCGATGGACACAGGTTTGGGGGGGGCATTCGAGCAGTACTATTGTAATTTGTTTTGGGCTACGTCATGACACCCTAGGCAAAAATAAGACTAGAATCTCATTATTAAAGCTGAATCATGGATATATTGGCGTTGGTCATCGGTAGTTAAAACATTCTTTTGTGTGATGTTCTTATTTTAGAAAAGGCTATTGCTAGTACGTGCTATTGAAGACAGCATGGGGTCTGCTTTGTAAACTAGAATAGTTTTCAACGAATTAGTCATCCAAACAAGAGGAATTAAAGACGGTTTTCAAGTTTCCTGAACTATAAACCCATCTCCGTATCCCCTGCACCTCTTCCCGCTACCATTGCTGAATTTAGCCAGCAATGTCGATAGAATAGGAAAATAAAAGCAGGAAAAAGGGTACATTTTGGGGCTATCCCTCTAATCTGGCTTTCCTATGCATTGCCAATGACCACCATTGCTAGGGGTACTATTACTGGAATCCCACTTTTGTTCAAAGCTGCTCAGTTTCCTTTAGCATGATGCATCCAGGTCTGTGGCACCCATTACTTTTATAGGAAGCTTTGAGGCTGAGTTGCACCTGCTTGGCACAGCCCTGCCTTGGATACCCTTGTAAGAGCAATGAGACTTTGGGGCAAGGCAAAATTGTGCAGGCAAAATCAAGCAGATGGGAATGGTGCCAGACTCTGCCAAGGTTGCTTGATGGTGCTGATCAGCAGAGGTTGGTGTGGTCTTTCTGGCCATTGATGAGGCTTTGACTATGGGTGGCTAATGCCAATAAATCTGTAATTCAGTGGGTGGTACGCTCACATAAGCATGATTATACCCCCCTCCACCTGCTTATTTATTGTCCTCTGGTCCATGAGTGACCCTGCTCATTCTCCGACCAAGGTCTTAAAAATGTGATGTCTTTATTTGACTTTGCAGTGGATTGTGGGATGGATTCCCAACCCCCCCTATAATGTCATTACCTAAGCTTGCAGTGGATTGAGGGCTGGATCCCAATGTGATGCCATTGGCTGAGCTGAGTGTGCAATTGATTGTGGGAGAAATTGCCCACCCCCTGTGATGTCATTGACTGCAGGTGCAGTGAATCATGGAGTAAAAATTCCCAACCTCTTTGATGTCATTGCTGAGTGTTTAGTAGATTGTGAGTAAAATGCCCTGACTTGTGCAATGTCATTGCTGGTGTGTGCAGTAGACTGTGAGCTGGGATTCCACAACCATTGCAATGTAGTGTACATTTAATTGTGGGTAAAGATCCCCACTCCCTGTAATGTCATTGTCTAAGTGTGCACTGTGCAGTAGATTGTCGTCTGAGATTCTCCATCCCTTGTGATTTCCTTGTCTATGTGTTCAGTAGATTGGGGGCTGGGATTCCCCAACCCTTGTGATATCATTGGCTAAATGTGCAGTAGATTGTCGTCTGGGATTCCTCACCCCCTGTGATATCAATGCCTAAATGTGCAGTAGAGTGTCTGGGATTCCTCACCCCTTGTGATATCAATGCCTAGGTTCGCAGGCGATTGAGGGCTGAGATTCCCCCAACCCTTGTGAAGTCATTGCCTAAGTGTGCAGTAGATTGGCATCTGAGATTCCAAAACTCCTTGTGGTGTCAATGCCTAAGTGTTCAGTAGATTGCCGTCTGGGATTCCACAACCTTGTGATTTCCTTGCCTACGTCTGCAGTAGATTGGGAGCTGGGATTCCCCAACCCTTGTGATATCAATGAATAATTGTGCAGTAGATTGTCGATTCCTCACCCCTTGTGATGCCAATGCCTAAATGTGCAGTAGATTTTCGTCTGGGATTCCTCACCCCTTGTGATGCTATTGCTAAGGGTGCAGTAGATCAGGGGCTGGGATTCCTCACCCCCTGTGATATCATTGCCTATGTTTGCAGGAGATTGAGGGCTGAGATTCCCCCAACCCTTGTGAAGTCATTGCCTAAGTGTGTAGTAGATTGGCATCTGAGATTCCAAAACCCCTTGTCATGTCAATGCCTAAGTGTTCAGTAGATTGTCGCCTGGGATTCCCCAACCCTTGTGATGCCATTGCCTATGGGTGCAGTAGATTGGGGGCTGAGATTTCCCAACCCTTGTAATGATATTGTCCAAATGTGCAGTGGATTGGGGGCTGGGATTCCCCATTCGTTATTTCATTGTCTACAGTAAGTGTGCAGTAAATTGGGGACTGGGATTCCCGAAACCTTGTGATTGTCATTGCCTAAGTGTGCACTCTTGCAGTAGATTGCCATCTGGGATTCCCAAACCCTTGTGATTTCCTTGCCTATGTCTGCAGTAGATTGGGGGCTGGGATTCCCCAACCCTTGTGATATCATTGGCTAATTGTGCAGTAGATTGTCATCTGGGATTCCTCACCCCTTGTGATATCAATACCTAAGTGTGCAGCAGATTGTTGTCTGGGATTCCTCACCCCTTGTGATGCTATTGCTAAGGGTGCAGTAGATCAGGGGCTGGGATTCCCCAACACTTGTGATGTAATTGCCTATGTACGCAGGAGATTGGGGGCTGAGATTCCCCCAACCCTTGTGAAGTCATTGCCTAAGTGTGCAGTAGATTGGCATCTGAGATTTCAAAACCCCTTGTGATGTCAATGCCTAAGTGTTCAGTAGATTGTCGTCTGGGATTCCCCAACCCTTGCAAAGCCATTGCCTATGGGTGCAGTAGATGGGGGCTGATATTTCTCAACCCTTGTGATGATATTGTCCATATGTGCAGTAGATTGGGGGCTGGGATTCCCCGTTCCTTATGATTTCATTGTCTACAGTAAGTGTGCAGTAAATTAGGGAGTGGGATTCCCGAAACCTTGTAATGTCATTGCCTAAGTGTGCACTGTGCAGTAGATTGCCATCTGGGATTCCCCAACCCTTGTGATTTCCTTGCCTATGTCTGCAGTAGATTGGGGGCTGGGATTCCCCAACCCTTGTGATATCATTGGCTAATTGTGCAGTAGATTGTCATCTGGGATTCTTCACCCCTTGTGATATCAATGCCTAAGTGTGCAGCAGATTGTCGTCTGGGATTCCTCACCCCTTGTGATGCTATTGCTAAGGGTGCAGTAGATCAGGGGCTGGGATTCCCCAACACTTGTGATGTCATTGCCTATGTTTGCAGGAGATTGAGGGCTGAGATTCCCCCAACCCTTGTGAAGTCATTGCCTAAGTGTGCAGTAGATTGGCATCTGAGATTTCAAAACCCCTTGTGATGTCAATGCCTAAGTGTTCAGTAGATTGTCGTCTGGGATTCCCCAACCCTTGTGATGCCATTGCCTATGGGTGCAGTAGATTGGGGGCTGAGATTTCCCAACCATTGTGATGATATTGCCCACATGTGCAGTAGATTGGGGGCTGGGATTCCCCATTCCTTAGGATTTCATTGTCTACAGTAAGTGTGCAGTAAATTGGGGAGTGGGATTCCCCGGACCTTGTAATGTCATTGCCAATGTGTCTAGTAGATTGCAGGTTGGGGGTTCCTGCACCTCTGTCTGTATGTTATTGGCTGAGCAGGCAGTGGATTGTGGGTGGAGCTCCCCACCCCATGTGAATGTTTTACCTATACAGTAGATTATACCCTGGGATTTCCCATTTCCTGATGTGGGGTTCCCCAGTCTCCTGTGATGTCATTGTCCTAGTAAGGAACCACTGAACTTCCTTAGTAAGTACCGGGAACAAGGACTTCCTAAATGAACTATTTAGTGGACCATGACCAATGACCTCTTTACAGGTTCCCAGATTCATTTACCCGGTAGACCAGCAGTCACCGGCAAACCATTTTGGCCAATTCATTATTTTTTTTCACCCAAAACAGGTACAAAACCCCCTTTTAAACCTTCACTTTTGCGTCTCATTTTCCGGATTCTAATAGCGCACAATATCCTGTACAGTACCTCGCCGCCCGAGATCCTTGACTCCCGATTCCTGAGGGGTTCAGCTGTGTTTGTTTAATTTTTGCTCGAGAGCACAGATGAAAAAAAAAAAAAAGCAAATATCTTATGTGGGCCCCTGGCAGGAAATTTAGCTTATTTATAAGTGCACTTGACATTTAAATCTCCTTTAACCTTATTCGAAGTAGTGATATATAATGACTGGAGCCAATTAAGCCAGGAGTGTGACTTAGCCGCGGCAATAACTCAGTGACGAGGGACCGCGCTGCGCATTAGAGACGGTTCCCTGGTGGCGGGCCCATCCGCTTCCCATTCTTAGTCAAACACTAGGCTGATCCGGGCCTGATGCAACAATACATCCAGGCTTTGTTTCACCAGCCGTGTTGTTGGACAAAAAAAATAAAAAATATATTATAGTGCAAAGGGAGAAAAAAAAAAACAGTAACCTCTTGCCGACCTCGCAACATTTCTATGCAGTGGCAAGAAAAAAAATGGCTTTCAACGCCCAACTTCGCATTTGCATCCTTGGCGGCCTGAGGTTGTGTGCTGATTTTGCGTACTCTGCTCTGTCCCCGCACACTGACCACACTGCACACTGACCACTCTGACCACACTGCCGCCAACAGAACTTAGTCATGGCTTCTGATCGGGAGTCAGCAAGGTGAGCTTGTGGTCATGTGACGGCTGTGAGGGTCAATCACAGCAGTCATGTGATACAGAAGCTGCGCCGCCTCCCAGGCCTTAAATCCCACTTAAAGGGCCACCAGGAGGAAGGGTTAAGGAGTTACCCCCGATGTAGACACATGTTTTTTGGTGGAAATTGAAGATCAAAACCTTCAAGTTGTCATTACATAGGTTATGCAAGGGGTCTGGGAACCTCCACCCACAATTAACTATACAGCCAGCTGAAAACACCACAGGGGACGGGGAATACCAGCTCACAATCTACTGCACCCTCGGGTAATGTCCGTAATGACATCACAGGAGTCGGGGAAATCTCAGACCAACTCTGTTACTTACTATTGACATCTGAACTCTGTTTTGCATAGTATTGACCTCTGAATGCTGCCTTATACACTACTGACCCCTGCACTTTGCATTACTCCTGGCCCCTGCACTCTGCATTGCATACTACTAACCTTTGAACTCTGTTTTGCATAGTATTGACCTCTGAATGCTGTCTTATACACTACTGACCCCTGCACTCTGCATTACTCCTGACCCCTGCACTCTGCATTACATACTACTGACCCCTGCACTTTGCATTACTCCTGGCCCCTGCACTCTGCATTGCATACTACTAACCATTGAACTCTTTTTTGCTTAGGTTTGACCTCTGAAAGCTGTCTTATACATTACTGACCCCTGCACTCTGCATTACAAAGTATTGACCTCTTAATTCTGCCTTACTACTGACTATTGCACTCTGTGTCACTTACTTCTGACCCCTGAACTCTGTGTTACATACTGCACTCTGCCTTACTTACTCCTGGCACTTGAGTTCCGCTTTATCTACTATAGTCCCCTGCACTCCACATTATTCCTTACACTTGAACTCTATATTGCATACTATTGACCCCTGCATTGTATATTGCATATTGCTGACCTCTGAGTTATGTACTGCTGACCTCTGCACTCTTCTCTATAAACTACGGAACTTGCACTCTGCATTACATACTACTGACCTCTGAACTCTGTGTTACCTATTGCTGACCCCTGCATTGTGCATTACATACTACTGACCCCTGAACTATGTGTTAACTACTCCTGATCCCTGCACTCTGCATTACTACTACTGACCTCTGCACTCTGTGTTACCTATTCCCGACCCCTGCACTGTGCATTACATACTACTGACCCCTGCACTCTGCATTACATACTACAAAATAATAAATAATGTAGCACTAACCAGTATAACACAAATATGATGACATAAGTGATAAAAAATGATAATACAAATCCAATATACAAAGAGTTCAATGTATATATAAAAAAACAAAAAACTGTGCGGGTAAGAACAAAAAAAAAACATAAACACTAGAAAAATCTGAATCACACCTGTGATAAACAATGTGCGGTATAGTCCAACATAAAAGTGATCATCCAACATGAGGTGGTGAAAAAATCAAAATGTAGGACACTGTCCGGTATGGAGGACATCAAAGATGTAGCATCATCAGCGGTAAAAAGAAATGCATGTGCCCTTACCGGAAATGGTGGACTCCAATGTCAGCGACATGGAATCATACAGACATGATGCCACTAATGGCTGATGTATGGAACTCCAAGGGGTCCAGGACCTCCGGGATGGAATCCAAGGAAGAAGTGGCAAACCTCCAAAAGGACCTCCAATCCTAGGAAAGTCAGAACTGGATCTAGTGGTAGGATCAACAAGTCTCCGGAAGCCACCATTCCTATCTCATAGCTCTGGTTTAGCATCCTTTTTCCTTTTAACTCTTGTATGATCAGCACTATGCTCTCTCACCAATGTGTTCATCTCTAATTACATACTACTGACCTCTGCACTCTGTGTTACCTATTCCTGACCCCTGCCCTGTGTGTTTCAAAGTACTGACCTCTGAACTCTGCATTCTGTACTACACGCTGGCGATCATTGATATTGTTCATATTGTTCAGGTTGCATCTCCACCTCTTCTGGGATGCCTACCCATGGACTAGAGCAGGGTTAGGCAACCTCGGCCCTCCAGCTGTGGTGAAGCTACAAGTCCCATGAGACATTACAAGACCCTGGCAATCACAGGCATGACTCCTAGAGGCAGAGGCATGATGGAATTTGTGGTTTCACCAGAGCCGGAGTGCCGAGGTTGCCTACCCATGGACTAGAGCAGGGTTAGGCAACATCAGCCCTCCAGCTGTGGTGAAGCTACAAGTTCCATGAGACATTACAAGACCCTGACAATCACAGGCATGACTCCTGGAGGCAGAGGCATGATGGAATTTGTGGTTTCACCACAGCCGGAGTGCCGAGGTTGCCTACCCCTGGACTAGAGTAGGGTTAGGCAACCTCGGCCCTTCAGCTGTGGTGAAGCTACAAGTCCCATGAGACATTACAAGACCCTGGCAATCACAAGCATGACTCCTAGAGCCAGAGGCATGATGGGATTTGTAGTTTCACCACAGCCGGAGTGCCGAGGTTGCCTACCCCTGGACTAGAGCAAGGTTAGGCAACCTTGGCCCTTCAGCTGTGGTGAAGCTACAAGTCCCATGAGACATTACAAGACCCTGGCAATCACAGGCATGACTCCTAGAGGCAGAAGCATGATGGAATTTGTGGTTTCACCACAGCCAGAGTGCCGAGATTGCCTACCCCTGGACTAGAGCAAGGTTAGGCAACCTTGGCCCTTCAGCTGTGGTGAAGCTACAAGTCCCATGAGACATTACAAGACCCTGGCAATCACAAGCATGACTCCTAGAGCCAGAGGCATGGTGGGATTTGTAGTTTCACCACAGTCGGAGTGCCGAGGTTGCCTACCCCTGGACTAGAGCAAGGTTAGGCAACCTCGGCCCTTCAGCTGTGGTGAAGCTACAAGTCCCATGAGACATTACAAGACCCTGGCAATCACAGGCATGACTCCTAGAGGCAGAAGCATGATGGAATTTGTGGTTTCACCACAGCCGGAGTGCCGAGGTTGCCTACCCTTGGACTAGAGCATGCTGCCCCCAATATTGCCAGCCTGCCATTGAATGGATTGTCAAGCAAACAGTGATGGCCTTGCAAGGTCATTGTGATGTACATCCAGAATGGTGTCCTCTGGTCGCGACCGATGTTGGGCTCCTTTTGTCTTGCTTTAGAAAAGTTACAATAGAGAACCCTCATCTATCCTTTTCTTCGGTGTTTGCCCCCGCTGTCAACTGTTCATGAAATCTTGATTTTCTGTCAGAGGGAATTAATAATCTGGCCTTCTGAGTGAATTGAGATGCGGTTCAGGAATTGACATGGAATATTTGAATACCCTCTCGCATGCAAATTGTTTTTTCAATTTTACACTAAGCCACTCAAGGGACCAAGGGGGGATTAATTCACTTTATTTGCCAACCCTTCCTCTTAGATTTGTTTCTGTTTAACTAGGTTAAAACGGACAAACACAGTTGTTTTCCTGCAATAAAAATCTATTTTCATCTACTTAGTCGGCTTTTGGTGGGGAAACATGGAGTCTTTCTCTAAACAAGCAATATAGAGGATCAATGATCAGCATTTCATAATATGTTCCTCTACAAATCAAAGAGCGTTTAGCTGCATAACACCAGCATTGATCCTGCTCAAATTTTCGAGATCTTTAAGCAATAAAATCTCACTTTTCCCGCAGCTTTGCGATCTAATGCAGACCTCCGGTCCGCTGGAAAATGCAGGATGTTGTTTTTAAAAAAACGAGGAGCTGGAATCCATTCATCTAAAAAGCCGCACTCCGAGCAGATATAAAAGACACAAGTTGGCGCGACTCTGCATCCTTTAACCACTTTCAGCCCCGGACCATTTTGCTGGCTTAAGACCAGACCGCTTTTTGCGATTCGGCGCTGCGTCGCTTTAACTGACAATTGCGCGGTCGTGCGATGTGGCTCCAAAACAAAATTGGCGTCTTTTTTTCCCCCACAAATTGAGCTTTCTTTTGGTGGTATTTGATCACCCCTGCGGTTTTTATTTTTTGCGCTACAAACAAAAAAAGAGCGACAATAAAAAAAAAAAAACATAATTTTTTACTTTTTGTTATAATAAATATCACCCAAAAATATATTAAAAAAACATTTTCTTTCATCAGTTTAGGCCGATACGTATTCTTCTACATATTTTTGGTAAAAAAATCGCAATAAGCGATTATTGATTGGTTTGCTCAAAAGTTATAGCGTTTACAATATAGGGGATTGTTTTATGGCATTTTTATTAATATTTTTTTTTTTTACTAGTAATGGCGGCGATCAGCGATTTTTATTGTGACTGCGACATTATGGTGGACACATCGGACATTTTTGACACATTTTTGGGACCATTGTCATTTATACAGCAATCACTGCTATACAAATGCACTTCCTGTGTAAATGACACTGGCAGTGAAGGGGTTAACCAGTAGGTGGCAGTGTAGGGGTTAAGTGGTCCTAGGGGCGTGTTGCTAACTGTGGGTGGCTGGGCTTTGTGTTAGTGAACACTGATCTCTGCTCCAGTCACATGGAGCAGAGATCAGTGTCACTTGTTGCTAGGCAGAACGGGGAGATGCTGTTTACAATGGTATCTCCCCGTTCAGCCACCCCGTGAGACGATCGCAGGTATCCCTGAGGCGACCGAGTTCGTGGTACCCACGACCGGACTCACGGGGGTCCCGACCGGCACGCGATGGCAGGGCAGCATATAAAATGGATGTACCTGTACGCCAATATGCCATCCCATGCCATTCTGCTGACGTACATCAGCGTGCGCCGGTCGGGAACTGGTTAATATACTAATAAATCCATTTTTTATTTTTTTAAGCTAGACCTACATTTTTAGTGGCAACAAATGCTCAGTGCTTTTGGGAAGCCTTGTTAACCTTTGGAGGAACCCTGTTTGAAAAAGGCTGTTCTAGACCTAAAGCCCAACTCCAGGAAAGAGACAAAATCTACCCTTGCGATGCCCGCCACCCCATTCTCAGAGCGAAGAATAAGGTTTGTATTTCACCTTATTGCTCTACTCTCTATACCAGCCTTTCTCAACCTTTTTATCATGGAGGAACCCTTGATATAACTTTCAAGTCTCAGGAATCCTCAACCATTATTTAGTATTGTAGCCCACCCCCATAGGGACTGCCTATGAACTTGGATCCCCCACTCTGGCACAACCAGGCACATCAAATTTTCACAAGCTCCCAGGGAACAATCTGTGACTTTGTTTTTGTTATTTTTACATAGTTACATGGTTAGTAAGGTTGAACAAAGACACCAGTCCATCCAGTTCAACCTGAGTGTCTACAATTGTCCCTATCCCTGTACATTGCACACTCACATTGGTCCCTACCCTTAAGGAGCCCACAATCCAAGGTCCCCCTAGAGCCAATTTTGGACAGAAGCCAATTAACCTACCAGCATGTCTTTGGAGTGTGGGAGGAAACCGGAGTACCCAGAGGAAACCCACGCAGGCACAGGGAGAACATGCAAACTCCAGGCAGGTAGAGTCGTGGCCGGAATACGAACCAGCAACCCTTTTTACTGCTAGGTGAGAGTGCTGACCACTACACCGCTGTGTCACCCATTTATTGAGGGTTAATAACTTGGATAGGGATGGGAGGTGTCACGTACCTGGTGGTGAGCCTGACGTGTAGAGGAAGGCCTCCCATGTATCTCCGGCTCAAGGGCCGCTGGTAATGGGACAGCTGGCGCTGGAGCACAGTGGAGTAAGAGTGCCTGGGATAAGCCCTGAAGTCTGTGTAGGTAGTAGCCAGGAATACACAGGTGGAAATCCGGACTTGGCTGCTAGCGGGCTGGAGCGTAGACTGATCACAGGCAGGTCTTGGCAGCAGATGGGCAGATCAGGTACAACAGCAGACAGGAGCGTGGTCAGGTCACAGGCAGGCTCGGCAACAGGTAGGCAGATCAGCTATGACAGCAGGCAGGAACGTAGTCAGGTCACTGGCAGGTTTGGCAACAAGTAGGCCAATCAGGTATAACAACAGGCAGGAGCGTAGTCAGGTTACAGGCAGGCTCGGCAACAGGTAGGCAGATCAGGTATGACCGCAGACAGGAACGTAGTCAGGTCACTGGCAGGTTTGGCAACAAGTAGGCCAATCAGGTATAACAACAGGCAGGAGCGTAGTCAGGTTACAGGCAGGCTCGGCGACAGGTAGGCAGATCAGGTATGACCGCAGACAGGAACGTAGTCAGGTCACTGGCAGGTTTGGCAACAAGTAGGCCAATCAGGTATAACAACAGGCAGGAGCGTAGTCAGGTTACAGGCAGGCTCGGCGACAGGTAGGCAGATCAGGTATATCAGCAGGCAGGAACGAATTCAGGTAGCAAGCCGAAACGGTATTCAGGAACAACACAGGGTAACAAGATTTCAGGTAACGGTGTAGACCAAGCAGCAACCAGACAGTACTGAGTTCTGTGTTTAAACAGGCCGTCTGGCGCCAGTTCTGGTGACAGGCGCGCGCACGCGAAAGCACATGCGCGTCTACTGATGCGCCTGTGGCAGATCTGTGTGTACTTTGTCGGCACCTGCGCACAGGTGAGAATGTCAACTGTACTGCGTGGATGACTTCCCTGACTGGAGGTTATGGGATGCCCACTTGACTTCAGCAAAAACGTCAGGGACATCTTCCTTTATAAAGTCTCCTTCGCTCCCTCCTGCACAGCACTTGCTTGCTCCAGCTGAATCACATTCGTTTATCTGATGGGCTCCCAGTCAGATTCACCATGGCACTTGACGGGCAAGAACTTGTAGCCCCTTGTTGTGTAGCAAAGATGTAGTGAAGCAGCTTGCACATCTCCTGTGGCCACCAGCACCACCTCTTCAGGCACTGCCAACACACCTGGCTGCAGCTGGCCTTTTCATTAGCCCTCTAGACTAACTCTTCACACCAGTCCTTCACAATTACTCTTCACCAGCCCATCCGGCTGACTCTCAGGAGATCGCTTGGGGAAATGGAGGAAGACTTAAGCACACCGCTGTCGTCAGGGAGACTGGCTACATGTGGCAGTCTCCCCCTAGTGTTGATCTACTCACTCTGCCCTTTTTGCTCCCGTTCCTCCAGGAAGGGCTTCCTCCCGTGTGTTATGGTAGGATCCTTCTTGTACCCATGCCCTGGCCCAAGGCAGGATACCCCACCTCCCAAACTAGGGGGTTCCCCTGAGGGCCACTGACAGCCTCCTCAACACTGTATCGACATCTTCCACTTGACTTCCCCTGCTGGCATGACTCATGTATATTTATGGAGTAGTCTCAGCCCCTGCCAGATTACCTCTTAAGATTGGATGAGGCTCCATAAATATTCAAGGCAGGTCCTCCTAACCTCCACCCACTAATTCTAGAATATTCTCCAAACCTCTAGACCAGGGGGAGGCACCAGAGAGCTGCCAGGGTGAGTCACCCAGCCCTGGCCTATAATAACTCTGACCCAATTTCCTGGTTTAGGTTATTCCTGGCCAGAAATATGCTTTTCTCCTGCTCTAAATTTTTTACTCCTCTTTCGAATGCAAGAAAAGAAATTATAGGTCTCAAATGATGGTGATGACCACACAGTGAATGAAAATGTTCATACTGCCTTCTTCCATTCTGCTGCCAACATCTTCTTCTGTTCTGATGAAATTGTTATGATCGGCAACAATGGGATCCACAATATTTATCATAATCATTTATTATATACTGTATTTTTTATAAAAATAAAACATTTAATTAATACAATTTTTTACCTAGTCAAAATTATGAGTTTTAGTCCTCTTTTAAACGGAAGAGAAGAAGTTATAGGATATAAATTATTATAAAAACTACACCAAACAAATGTTCATTCTGTTATGCAGACAATATTTACATTTATTTTAATCAATTTAATTTAACGTTTATATATTTAGTCTACTGTATATACAAATATCTCACTGTAGCATTTATAAAGAAGAACTAGAGATTGTAATGGTGCCACAAATACACACATTTAAATAAAAAAAAATATATATTTTATTCATTCCAAATATTAAAAATAGTAAACAATATTGACTCTCAAGGACAGAGAAAACAGATATTTAAAATTCTCACAACATAATAGAGAACAATATTAAATTGTTCTCTATTATGTTGTGAGAATTTTAAATATCTGTTTTCTCTGTTCTCTAGTATGTTGTGACAATTCTATCTGTGTTTTCTCTGTCCTTGAGAGTCAACATTGTTTACTCTTTTTAACATTTGGAATGAATTAAATATTTTATTTTTCATTAAAAGAAAAAAAAAACCCTCTCAAATTCTTCTTTATAAATGCTACAAAAAGATATTTGTATATACAGCAGACTAAATATCTAAATGATCAATTTAACTTTAAATTAAATTGATTCAAATAAAATAAATATAAATATAATAATAATAATAATAATAATAATAATAATAATAATAATAATAATAATAATAATAATAATAATAATAATAATAATAATATTATATTGATAACAACAAAGTGGTGACTGTGCTAACCCCAGTTTTATATTCCTAAATACACCACATATATCCTTCTAATATTATACCAGTGAAAAAAATAATAAAAATTTATAAAATTTAGATATTTGTACATACAGTAGACTAAATATATAAATGATCAATTTAAATTTAAATTAAATTGATTAAAATAAATATAAATATATAATAATAATATTATATTGTTCTCTATTATGTTGTGACAATTTTATCTGTGTTTTCTCTGTCCTCGAGAATCAACATTGTTTACTCTTTTTAACATTTGGAATTTCAAAAAAATGTTTGTGTATATTTGTGGCACCATTAAAACCTCCCTCTCCGGTTCTTCTTTATAAATGCTACAGTGAGATATTTCTATATACAGTAGACTAAATATATAAATGATCAATTTAACTTTAAATGAAATTGATTAAAATAAAATAAATAAAAATATATAATAATAATATTATATTGATAACAACCGAATGTTGACTGTGCTAACCCCAGTTTTATATTCCTAAATGCACCACTTATATCCTACTATTATTATACCAGTGAAAAAAATAGTAAAAAATAATAAAATTGAGATATTTGTACATACAGTAGACTAAATATATAAGTGATCAATTTAACTTTAAATTAAATTGATTAAAATAAAATATAAATATATAATAATGATATTAGATTGTTCTCTATTATGTTTTGATAATTTTAATTGTGTTTTCTCTGTCCTTGAGAGTCAACATTGTTTACTCCTTTTAACAGTTGGAATGAATAAAATATTTTATTTTTCATTTAAAAAAAAAAATGTTTGTGCATATTTGTGGCACCATAAAAAAAAAAAAAAAATATATATATATATATATATATATATATATATATATATATATATATATATATATATATATATATATATATATATATATATATATATATATATATATATATATTTATTTATATATTTTTTTTTTTTTTGCACATGTGTGTGGCACCATTAAGACCCCCCTATCAAGTTCTTGTTTATAAATGCTACAGTGAGTTATTTGTATATACAGTAGACTAAATATATAAATAATCAATTTAACTTTAAAGTGAATAAAATAAATATAACTATATAATAATAATAATAATATTATATTGATAACAACAAAGTGTTGACTGTGCTAACCCCAGTTTTATATTCCTAAATACACCACTTATATCATACTATTATTATACCAGTGAAAAAAAAAAATAATAATAAAATTGAGACATTTGTACATACAGTAGATTTAATATATAAGTGATCAATTTAACTTTAAACTAAATTGATTATAATAAAATAAATAGAGAAAATTGAGTACTGTCCATTTTTCTCTGTCGCAATTGCACTAATATGGCTACAATCATATTAATAAAGTAAATAAAAAATATATAATAATAATAATATTATATTGTTCTCTATTATTTTGTGTCAATTTTATATGTGTTTTCTATGTCCTTGAGAGTCAACATTTTTTACTCTTTTTAACATTTGGAATGAAAAATAAAATAAAATATATATATATATATATATATATATATATATATATATATATATATATATATATATATATATATATATATATATATATATATATATATATATATATATATATATATATATATAATATACTGTGTATATATATATATATATATATATATATATATTTTTTTTTTTTTTTTTTGCACATGTGTGTGGCACCATTAAAACCAAAACCTCCCTATCCAGTTGTCCTTTATCAATGCTACAGTGAGATATTTGTATATACAGTAGACTAAATATCTAATTGATCAATTTAACTTTAAATTCAATTGATTCAAGTAAAATTAATATAAATATATAATAATAATATTATATTGATAACAACAAAGTATTGACTGTGCTAACCCCAGTTTTATATTCCTAAATACACGACTTATATCATACTATTATTATACCAATGAAAAAAAAATAAGATTGAGATATTTGTATATACAGTAGACTAAATATATAAATAATCAATTTAACTTTAAATTAAATTGATTCAAATAAAATAAATATAAATATATAATAATAATATTATATTGTTCTCTATTATGTTGTGAGAATTTTATCTGTGTTTTCTCTGTCCTTGAGAATCAACATTGTTTATCCTTTTTCATATTTGGAATGTATAAAATATGAACATTTTGTATTTAAAAAATATTTTTGTGTATATTTGTGGCACCATTAAAATCCCCCTCTCTCCAGTTCTTCTGTAATAATTTCTTCGATTTGGGATCTTTGATCTTTTGAATTAGCGTGACTTATTTTGATATATCTCGCTGTAGCAGTTTTGAGAAACGTTTCACATTTCCGCTTTTCGAATCTTCGCCGAAAAAAAAAAAAGAAGCAAGCAGGTCATGTTTTCCGTGTGACATAGTACCTCGCGCCGCCGTATTTATGTAGATAAAATATTCGCAATGGATATTTAGGTATTTCATCATTTCCCCGGCACATTGAGAATTGTGTTTCATTGAAATGTCATGGTTGTCCCAATAAGTCAGTTTTTCATTTTGTTTTCTTAATAATATTGTTTTCTGATTGAAATCTGGCACACGGCGAGGTCAGTTTTTATTGCCAATCCTCCTCTTTGGGGAGGTTTTTTTTATTTTACTATTTTTTTTTTATTATCGTCGAAACACGTTACAAATGGATTGGGAGATTTGCTTGAAAAATTGCTATTTTGAGCCTAATTCAGTAGATTTTATCTTACAGCTTGTACAATATTTCATGTTAACTATAATACAAAGGAACAGCAGAAGAAAAGTCCCTTTGATGAAAATACTCAAACATGGAGTTGAACTTTTCATCAGCTATCTTCATAAACTGAGGTTCTACCTCTTGGGGAAAACAAGGGCGAGATTTTCCCGCCAGCGTCATCCAATATCTGCATTTATTACATAGTAAGAACCCATATTTTCCTGCTTTATTTATCATATACTATATTACCAAAAGTATTGGGACGCCTGCCTTTACATGCACATGATCTTTTAAGGGGTTGTAAAGCTTTGTGTTTTTTCAACTTTATGCATTAAGGTCAACAAACACCTTGCGGTCACCGCCCCCCAGCTTACCTGAAACCCAAATCTCCTTGGGCGCGATCCCGCATTGCTTTCACCGAGCTCTAGTCGGCTCTTCATTGGATGATTGATGGTAGCGCAGCCATTGGCTCCCGCTGCTGTCAATTAAATCAATTCCGGGGCCGAGTCATACACTTGATGGCTATGGGCGCCGAGTGTATCACACAGGAGCGCGCCCACAAGGTAACCCCCTTGGGAGAGAGATTCCCAGAGGGGGTTAGCTCTTGCGGGGAGGAGCCGTGAGAGCTGCCGTGGGACTCCAGAAGAGGAAATTTGGGGCCACTCTGTGCAAAACGAACTGCACAGTGGAGGTATGTATGACATGTTTGTTTTTAAAAAAAATAAAAAACAAACCCATAGTATCCCAGTCTTAGTCCGTAGGGTTCAATATGGAGTTGACCCACCGTTTACAGCTATAACAGCTTCAGCTCTACTGGGAAGGCTGTCCACAAGGTTTAGGAGTGTGTCTATGGGAATGTTTGACCATTCTTCCAGAAGCACTTCTAGAAGAATGGTCAAACATTCCCATAGACACACTCCTAAACCTTGTGGACGGCCTTCCCAGAAGAGTTGAAGTTGTTATAGCTGCAAAGGGTGGGCCAACTCAATATTGACCCCTACGGACTAAGACTGGGATGTGTGTGTAAAGGCAGGTGTCTCAATACTTTTGGTAATATAGTGTATTTATGACATACAGCTGAACATAAGAACGCCGGGCCTCATGTCCTTGCAGAAGTGGCCTGTTGGTGACCAGGAGGTGAGTGATGGCTACAATCCGGATGGGGCTGACATGGGCACGGTCACCACTCAGCTCCCGCTGTCATGCCATGCCTGTATCTTGTCTCCTCTGGAGATGTGCAAGGAGAGTGGGAGTCTTTTCATATTGACAAGCGGGTGGTCACCTGCTTGTTGATGTGATCTGGGTCACTCTGCAGCTTTTGGAGGGGACATGCAGGCTGCCTCTGCCCTGCCGGAGGTGGGACTGTACAGGGGAGGCAGAGATTGGTGTTGGCACTGCAGTTGGGGAGGGGGGGCATGGCTGGGGCCGCTGTGGTGGGGTGCTGTGATTGCTGGGGGCACAGTGGTGTGTAGGGGGCACTGTGGTGTGGGGAAGTGTGCATTGTGGGTGGGGCAATGTAATCATTGTGTGCCCCTTTGTGTCACAGTGCCCCTTTGCAATGCAGTGCAGGGGACCGGCCCCGTTGGTGTCCGGACTCTTCCCTGGTGAATTGCCTGCAAGTCTGCAATGCCCGGGCCTGTATTTTGTCCCAGTCTGGGCCTGCATAAGACAACACGGTTTTCTTTATCTCGCCCCAATCCCTTGTTGGTCCCAGAAAACAGTCCTACCTTGGGGCTGCTGTAAACACAAATCATGCAATCTCTGCAGAAGGGGAGGGCTAGAGTTCAGATTGGACACTACTACTCTACAGCATCATAAATCACATTTGTTATTACTAAAATGATTAACCCCTTCCTGGCCAAACACAGCGTTTCTTTAACAGGGCCCTTATACCCAGGGGGTGGGATGACTGCCTGATCATGTGACCACTGTGACTATGTCAGAAACCATGAAATCAGGCCGAAGGACAGAAGTACAGTTAAATCACACACACAAAAAAGAAAAAAGAACAAACTTAGTCAAAACATAGCCGAAGTTCAGTAACCGGAACGGATAGTCAGCCAAGCCAGAAGTCAGGGATCAATGTGGTGGAACAGCAAGCAGGATCTGGAGCCAGAAGGGAAGTCAGAAAAGCAAGTCTTGAACAGGAATGCAGGAGATAGTCTCTGTGATGTTGACCAAGGTGAAGGCAGAGATCCTCCGGACTGGACGGCTTAAGTAGACAAGTCTGACGAGCAGGATATCATCAACAGCTGAGTAACTGTGGAGAGATAGGAGCTGGCAATTAGCCGACAGCTGAGCGGCCAGCTAAGAGAAGGAAGGGCTGAGAACAGACCTGACAGCTTGGCTGTCACACTGCACATATTTTCCAGCACACCGTAGATCATCAGATATCGTCCAAAACTTTTATTGCAGAAAGATCACATCACAAAGGACCAAGTGCAATGTTTCAGAGCCGAGCAGGACCCCTTCGTCAGGTATGTGATAACATGCCTGACGAAGGAGTCCCGTGCGGCTTCAAAACCCCTCCAGATGTCATCACCCGTTGTCACCATCGGATGATCCGCCCTAAGCAATATCATGCAGGCTTGGAGTGCACGTAGGAGGATGCAGGAAAACAGCAGCACTGAGATGTAACAAAGGATAATAAAAGTGACAACAAGTATTTTATTTAAAATAAATTGTAAGTCTTTATCGTACACTGTGCCAGTGCTGGGACAAGGTCATCTGGAGCCCAGGGTGAGCATGCAAAACTGCGTACCCCCCCCCCCCCAGATGTATGAGCATTATGTGTCAGCAAAAATCCCCCTCCCCTCCAAAAAAAAATTGAGCACTAATCTGCATGCTTACCCCCTAAGCATTCCCCCTCCTCCAAGTACAAATCCGCCCCCCTGCTAAATTCCCCCCTCCCAGAACAAATCTTTGTCCCCCATCTCCCAAATTTCCCCAGCACAAATGCCCCCCCCCCAAAAAAAAATCACCCCTCCTAGCACATGTACCCAGCAATCCTCCCTCCTAGCACAAACCCACCCCCCTCAAAAAAAAACCAATTACCCTTCCCCCGCTACCATAGCACAAACCCCCCCAAATCCTACCTTCTAGCATAAATCCTCTTTCCCCCTCCCAACATGAATCCCCCTAAATGACCACTCCTAACAAATTTCCCCTCCTAGAACAATTCTTATCCCCTGCTGCCCCCCAGATCCCCCCTCCTAACACAAATCCTCTCCCCCAATCTCCTTGTATTGCGCCCCCCCCCACCTCACATGATACAAAAGTGCTCAGAGCAGCCTCCCCTCCTGCCCACCCCTTGTCCCGGCCCTGCACCGTGCACAGAGCGAGACCCGAATATCATCCAGTTATCATTTACTTCTGCTTGAAGTCAGTTCCTCCTTATCGTGCCCAGGTGATATCTACTGAACTCTCCGTCTTTGGAGGAACCTGGTGGGTGGAAACCCACTATTGCCATCCAGTATAAAAGTGTCCGATGGGAGAACAATCTGTAATTCCAGACTACAATGATGGGGGGGAACCTGGTTCATTTGGGCAACAAAACCTGCTTCAACGCTCTGCCCGATCCCCCTGCCAGGGTCTCCACCGATGTTCTAGATCAGGGTTTCTCAACTAGGGTTCCATGGAAGCCTAGGGTTCCTTCAGTAATTGCTAGGGGTTCCTTGAGCAATTCCTACCTCTCAGATAAGTATTCACTGACACCATTAATCTTTTTAGCTATCTGTAAGGAGGTAATTCTTCCCAATGACCACAAGTGTGAGGAACGTTTTTTTCCCACTGACCATCACACTAATGTATCATGACTTGTAGATATAATCATTTTTAGGAGGGGGTTCCCTGAGACCGGAAAGTTATTTCAAGGGTTTCTCTCTCTCTGTGTTGAAAAGGTTGAGCAAGCCCGGTTTAGATGCACTTCAATGAAGTAAGTCGGAAAAACCTCAAAGTTTTTTTTTTTTTTCACTTTTCATATATTTCTATCTTGTAAACACGGCAGCAAGGAGAAATGAAAGGCAGCGATGTATAAAGAAAGGTGGGCAGAGGAGGTGGAAGACGAAAGACATCATTAAAGGACTTATCTGAGGGGCCAGAGCGAGAGATAACTGCCAGGGATCCAACCTTGGGAAATTAAGTCGAAAAAAGATTATGCAGAACGTAGGAAAAAAAAAAAAAAAACTTCCAATATATAGTGTACATTAAAAAGAATAGTAAATCCACGTGTCTGTGAGACTGATCCACGGCCAGGTGTCCGCAGGTCCCGAGCGGTGCGCACCACTTGCATATTTTTGTAGCTGCCCTTCGTAGGATGGTCGGCGGTGACTTGGCAAAACTCTCAATCCATCAATAGCATTGCGAAGTTTGCAGAAACTTTATAAAAAAAAAAAGAAAAAAATAACTTTATGGAGAAAAAGACGTGACATGCAGTTTGACATCCTGACTACAAGCACAAAAACACCATTTTAAAAACTATTTTTTTTTCAATTAAATGAATGTTCTTAGGCTATTGTTTTAATTGTTTTTTTTTCTCTTCTGGTAAAATGTTCTTATGCTATTGTTCTAGGCTGTTTTCTCTTCTGGCTGCATGTTTTTGGGCTATTGTTTTAAGCTATTTTTTAGTTGAATGTTCTATTTTCTCTTCTATTTGAATGTTCTGGGGCTGTTGTTTTAGGCTATTTTTGGTTGAATGTTCGGGGGCTATTGTTTTAGGCTGTGTTCTCTTCTAGTTGAATGTTTTCAGGCAATTTTTTTAGGCTGCTTTTGTTTGAATGTTCATAGTCTATTGTTTTAGGCTATTTTATCTTCTGGTTGCATGTTCTTTGGCTGTTGTTTTAGGATATTTTCTCTTCTGGTTGTATGTTCTCAGGCAATTGTTTTAGGCTGTTTTCTAGTTTAGTTTATTAGGCTATTGTTTTAGGCTATTTTATTTTCCAGTTGAATGTTCTTAGGCTATTGTTTTAAGCTATTTTCTCTTCTAGTTGAATGTTCTTAGGCTATTGTTTTAATTTTTTTCCTCTTCTGGTAAAATGTTCTTATGCTATTGTTTTAGGCTATTTTCTCTTCTGGTTGTATGTTCTTGGGCTGTTGTTTTAGGCCATTTTCTTTTATGATTGTATGTTCTTCGGCTATTGCTTTAGGCTGTGTTCTCTTCTAGTTAAATGTTCTTAGGCTATTGTTTTAAAAAAAATTCTCTTCTGGTAAAATGTTCTTATGCTATTGTTTTAGGCTATTTTCTCTTCTGGTTGTATGTTCTTGGGCTGTTGTTTTAGGCCATTTTCTTTTATGATTGTATGTTCTTCGGCTATTGCTTTAGGCTGTGTTCTCTTCTAGTTAAATGTTCTTAGGCTATTGTTTTAAAAAAAATTCTCTTCTGGTAAAATGTTCTTATGCTATTGTTTTAGGCTATTTTCTCTTCTGGTTGTATGTTCTTGGGCTGTTGTTTTAGGCTATTTTCTTTTTTGATTGTATTTTCTTCAGCTATTGTTTTAGGTTGTGTTCTCTTCTATTTGAATGTTTTCAGGCAATTTTTTTAGGCTGTTTTTGTTTGAATGTTCTTAGTCTGTTGTTTTAGGCTATTTTACCTTCTGTTTGCATGTTCTTTGGCTGTTGTTTTAGGATATTTTCTCTTCTGTTTGTATGTTCTTGGGCTTTTGTTTAAGGCTATTTTCTTTTTCTGATTGTATGTTCTTCAGCTGTTGCTTTGGGCTGTGTTCTCTTCTAGTTAAATGTTCTTAGGCAATTGATTTAGGCTGTTTTCTAGTTGAGTTTTCTTAGGCTATTGTTTTAGGCTATTTTCTCTTCTAGTTGAATGTTCTTATGCTATTGTTTTAATTTTTTTCTCTTCTGGTAAAATGTTCTTATGCTATTGTTTTAACTTTTTTCTCTTCTGGTAAAACGTTCTTATGCTATTGTTTTAGGCTATTTTCTCTTCTGGTTGTATTTTCTTCGGCTGTTGTTTAAGGCTATTTTCTCTTCTGGTTGTATGTTCTTGGGCTGTTGTTTTAGGCTATATTCTCTTCTGATTGTATGTTCTTCAGGTATTGTTTTAGGCTGTGTTCCTTTCTAGTTGAATGTTCTCAGCCAATTGTTTTAAGCTGTTTTCTCTGCTAGTTGAATGTTCTTAGGCTATTGTTTAAAAAAAAATTATCTTCTGGTAAAATGTTCTTATGGTATTGTTTTAGGCTATTTTCTCTTCTGGCTGAATGTTCTTGTGTTATTGTTTTAGGCTATTTTCTCTTCTGGCTGAATGTTCTTGTGCGATTGTTTTAGGCTATTTTCTCCTCTGGTCAAATGTTCTTGAGCATTATGTAATTTTATGTTTGTCCTCCACTCCTTCTTCAACCTACTTATAGATTAATTCTCAAGTTCATGTGTATAAACTCCGGATAAGTGTACGTTGACCCTTTTTTTTGCAGCTTACACTGGGTTAATGATTTTTCCCTCACTTGACAGTATTTTGGCATTATGATTGGCTACTCAAACTCAGGCATTAAGGAGTTTTAGCCACATACCGTTATTTCTCAGCTCTCCCACAGGCAAAAGGAGCAGCGGGGGAGCATGGCAAAGGTGAGAATAGGTTTGGTGGGGATGGGTAGCCACTTCCTGTCTACATGCACTCGCTACAATGCCGGCTGCAGATATTATTCTGGACTGACTTCCTAACAGAGACAACAGTGGACCATGTCTGCACAAAGTGTGTTTGTGTTGCTTCTTGCAGGCTCCATCACGGGTATATATGACAAGGTGACAAAACATGCATTAAGGAAACCAAAAAAAATAAATACAAAACATGTAGAAGAAAAACAAACAAACAGACTCGATGGACTACATGGTCTTTTTTCTGCCATTATTTTTCTACAGTGCCTTGAAAAAGTATTCATACCCCTTAACATTTTCCACATATTGTCACATTACAACCAAAATCGTAAATGTATTTTATTGGGATTTTATGTGATGGACCAACACAAAGTGGAACATAATTGTGAAGTGGAAGGAAAATGATAAAATGGTTTTCAAAATGTTTTACAAATAAATATGTGAAAAGTGTGGGGGGGCATTTTTATTCAGCCCCCCGGAGTCAATACTTTATAGAACCGCCTTCCGCTGCAATTACAGCTGCAAGTCTTTTTGGGGATGTCTCTACCAGCTTTGCACATCTAGAGAGGGACATTTTTGCCCATTCTACTTCTTTGCAAAATATCTCAAGCTCTGTCAGATTGGATGGAGAGCGTCTGTGAGCAGCAATTTTCAAGTCTTGCCACAGATTTTCAATTAGATTTAGGTCTGGACTGTGACTGGGCCATTCTAACACATGAATATGCTTTGATCTAAACCATTCCATTGTAGCTCTGGCTTTATGTTTAGGCTGATTGTCCTGCTGGATGGTGAACCTCCGCCCCGGTCTCAAGTCTTTTGCAGACTCTAAAGCCCCATACACACTATCAGTTTTTTTCTGCTGAGTTTTTCCTTCAGATTTACCAAAACCATCTAATATGAGGTCAAACCTTAGGAGTTTCAATTTGTATGCAATCAGGCAGGCCCTTGCACTACATGGTTTTTGTATGGGGCTTTACAGGTTTTCTTCTAAGATTGTCCTGTATTTGGCCACATCCATCTTCCCCATCGACTCTGACCAGCTTCCCTGTCCCTGCTGAAGAAAAGCATCCCCACCACATGATGCTGCCACCACCATGTTTCACAGTGTGTTCACGGTGAAGTGCAGTGTTAGTTTTCCCCCACACATAGCGTTTTACTTTTAGGCCAAAAAGTTACATTTTGGTCTCATCTGACCAGAGCACCTTCTTCCACATGTTTGCTGTGTCCCCCCACATGGCTTCTCACAAACTGCAAACAGATCTTCTTATGGCTTTCTTTAATCAATGGCCTCCTTCTTGCCATTCTTCACACACCTGCCTGGTGTGTTCATTGGCCTTCATGATGCTGTTTGTTCACTAAGGTTCTCTAACAAACCTCCGAGGGCTTCAAAGAACAGCTGTATTTATACTGAGATGAAATTACACACAGGGGGACTCTATTTACTAATTAGACTTCTGAAAGAGGGCTGAATACAAATGACCCCCCCCCCCACACACACACACACACACACACACACACACACACACACACACTTTTCAGATATTTATTTGTATAAAAATGTTGAAAACCATTTATAATTTTCCTTCCACTTCACAATTATGTGCCACTTTGTGTTCACTCCCTAGGGCACACATTTAACCCCTTGATTGCCTCCTAGTGTTAACCCCATTCCCTGCCAGTGTCATTTACACAGTAATCAGTGCATGTTTATATCACTGATCGCTGTATAAATGACAATGGTCCCAAAATAGTGACAAAAGTGTCCGATGTGTCCGCCGCAATGTCGCAGTCCTGATAAAAATCGCAGATCACCGCCTTTACTAGTAAAAAAAGTATAATAAAAATGCTCTAAATCTATTCCCTTTTTTTTCTAGATGCTATATCTTTTGCGCAAACCAATCAATATACATATATATATATATATATATATATATATATATATATATTTTTTTTTTTTTTTTTTTACCAAAAATATGTAGAAGAATACGTATCGGCCTAAACTGAGGGGGAAAAAAAATTCATATATTTTTGGAGGATATTTGTTATAACAAAAAGTAAAAAATATAGCTTTTTTTTTTTTCAAAATTGTCAGCCATTTTTTGTTTATCCCCTTCCCGCCGAGCGTACGCAGATGTGCGTACTCGGCTTCTGGGGGGTTATCATCCACCGTTTTTCACAGTGGGCGATCGGCTATCCAGCCATAACAACCAATGCTGCTAAAAGCTGCTTGGCTGTTATACTGGAGGAGTGGGAGAGGACGTCCCCCCCCCCTCCCGCCGCTCTTACCGGGGCTCCCGTTCAATCAGGAGTGCCGATGCACGATCGGATGCCTCCGGCTGCTGGGCAGGGACTGGAATGAAGCCGTAAGCGGCTTCATTCCAGTCTCCTAATAGTAAACACGAAAAAGGGATGTCATGACGTCACTTCCCGTTTACTCGGCTGCCAATGGCGCCGGTTTAAAAAAAATATACAGTATTCAGAATCGCAGTTTTCGGCGATCTGAATACTTTGAAGTGTAAAGGAGGGATTGGAGGTCTTTTAGACCCCCCGATCCCTCCATAAAGAGTACCTGTCACCACCTATTACTGTCACAAGGGATGTTTACATTCCTTGTGACAGCAATAAAAGTGATCACATATTTTTATTTTTTTTAAATAATTTATTAATTTTAAAATAAATAAACAATTATTATTTTTTTAAAGCGCCCACCGTCCCCGCGAGCTCGCGAAGCAAAGAAAATGCATACGGAAGTCGCACCCGCATATATAAACGGTGTTCAAATCACACATGTGAGGTAACGCTGCGATCGTCAGAGCGAGAGCAATAATTCTAGCACTAGACCTCCTCTGTAACTCTAACCTGTGACCATACAAAAAAATTAAAGCGTCACCTATTGAGACTTTTAGGTACCGTAGTTTGTCGTCATTCTACGAGTGCGTGCAATTATAAAGTGTGACATGTTTGGTATCTATTTACTCGGCGTAACATTATCTTTCACATTGTGCAAAAAAATTGGGCTAATTTTACTGTTTTAATTTTTTTTTAATTCATGAAAGTGTCCATTTTCCCAAAAAGTTGCGTTTAAAACACCGCTGCGCAAATACCGTGTGACATAAAAAATTGCAACAATCGCCATTTTATTCTCTAGAGTCTCTGCTAAAAAAAAAATATATATATATATATATATATATATATATATATATATATATATATATATATATATATATATATATATAATGTTTCGGTGGTTCCAAGTAATTTTCTAGCAAAAAAATATGGGTTTTAACTTGTAAACACCAAATGGCAAAAATAGGCTTAGTCATGAAAGGGTTAAAGCGTAAAAAAAAAAAAAAAAACGCAGAGGTGATCAAATAGCACCGAAAGAAAGCTCTATTTGTGGGAAGAAAAAGGACGGCAATTTTGTTTGTGAGCCACGTCGCACGACTGCGCAATTGTCAGTTAAAGCCGCCGAATCGCAAAAAATGACCCGGTCAGGAAGGGGGGTAAATTCTTCCGGGGGCCGAAGTGGTTAAATTCCACTGCAGATTATTCTTGAATTGCAGTGCACATGAGAAACAATAAGGGGAATGTACAAAGTCTTTACAGCTCCGATCTTGAACTTGTGCATTAAGTAAATAGTGGCCAAGCGCGCAAATGTTACAACCGAGGCCACGAGGTGTACGGTTTGTGTATTTCAGCCGCGGGGTGAACAGATTTTTTTCCATCGGTAATGTATGCACGGCCTCCCTCTTACTCCTGAACTACCTGTCCCGTGATCCTATCCGCAGATTATTGCAAATTAATGCATCGCAGGATCCTCTAGCAACTTTAATTGGAGTAAGAAAGCAGAAGTGGGTCAAGGATGCGCGGCGGAGAGGTGCGATGTTGTCCTGTGGATAAATAATTAAGGCAAGGTGCCATCTGTCAGTTCTCAGCGGATGATTCACTTAGACTTTGTCTAGAAATCAAAAGCTTTTTACGGGCACTGGCCTGTCTGGGCTCAGCTACCATCCAAGCTCAGGCAGAGAAAACCGGATGACAGCTCATCTCTTGCCGATCGACTCTCATCCTACATGCCCCCGTACGTTGCTGCGGCATGACCGCCACAGCCGGGAAAGACAATAACAAGAATAATCCCTTCCAAGTATTTCACTTTTTACAGATTTTAAGAACTATCCTTGATCAGGCTTGGGGACCAGTAGCCAGCGCCGGGACAAGGGGTGGGCAGGAGGGGAGGCAGCCCTGGGCGCTGTGGTATCATGGGAGGTGGGGGAGGCGGAACACCACAAGGAGATTGGAGGGGGGATTTGTTATGGGTGGGGGGGGATTTTGGTGGTGACAGGGGGTAAGAATTGCTCTAGGAGGGGACATTTTTGGAGGTGTGCTTCGGTGATTTGGGGGGATTTGTGTTGGGAGGGGAGATGGGTTAAGGGGATTTGTGCTAGAAAAGGTAATATGGTGGGAGGGGGATTAAAGTGGTTGTAAACTCTTACAAACCACTTTGACCTACAGGTAAGCCTAGATTAAGGCTTACCTGTAGGTCCAATAAATATAACATGCGCCGTAGACAGAGGCGCCTGTTTTTTTGTAAATATCTCCTAAACCGTGTCGATTTAGGAGATATTTTTTGGACCTACAGGTAAGCCTTAATCTAGGCTTACCTATAGGTCAAAGTGGTTTGTAAGGGTTTAGACAGCAGCGCGCAGGCGCACTGGACATGCCGCTGCTAACGGCGATATGCCGTTAGTGGAGGCTACCATGCGCATGCGCGGGAGTGACATCATTGCTGTTCCGGCGTTGTGAGTGGCCGGAGCAGCAATACCCAGAAGAAGATGGACGCTCCGTACTACAGGGGACAGCGGTGACTTTGCTGGCTCCTGTGTCAGGTAAGTGACACATAATGGGCTACTATGCGATGCATAGTAGTCCATTATGCTTTACCTTTGCAGGGAGACAAAGAAGAAGTTAAACCCATCAGGTTTACTTCCTCTTTAAGATCAGTGCTAAGATTTTTTTCTGTGGAGATTAATGCTAGTAGGTATGATTGGGGGTTATTTGTGCTAGGAAAAGGGGTGAAAGAAATTGTGCTCGGGGGGGATTTGAGGGGTAGAGGATTTGTGCTTTGAGGGGAATGTTTTTTTTTTGGGGCGGGGGGGATTTGTGCTGGGGGCATATGGGAAAAGAGTGGACTTGAGCTGAGGGGAATGGGGGGGCAAAGATTTGTACCAGTAGGGGGGATTTCAGCATGGGGATGAGTTTGTACTGGGAGGAAGGGGGGTTTATGCATAGGGGGGGCATGTAGGTTAGTGCTCAATTTTTTTTTGGGGGGGGGGGGGGATTTTTGCTAACACATAATCATACAGCTGATCTAGATGACCTTGTCCCAGCACTGCCAGTACCTATAGCAGTAGAGAGGCTCCCACCAGCCAGCAGGATAGGTATGGACCTTTCTTTGTGCACTGGTGCGCAGTCATGTTGGAACATCCTTAAACTGTTCCTACAAAGTTGGGAACATGAAATTGTCCAAAATGTCTTGGTATGCTGACGCCTTAAGAGTTCCCTTCACTGAAACTAAGGCCGCGTACACACGCGGGGACTGTTCGCCCAACTTTGTCCGCTGAACAGTGTTTCGGCGGACAGTCCGCCCGTGTGTGGGCTTTCAGCGGACAGTTTCAGCGAACAGTCCGCTGAACAAGGTTTTTCGGAAATTCCGAAAAACTGTCCGCTGAAACTTTGTTTCAGCGAACAGTCCCCTCGTGTGTAGGCTTGTTCGTCAAACTAAGTTCCGCGCATGCTCAGAAAGGATTTACACGCCGAAAGTTATAATGCAGTGTATAGGACGTCGTATTTTTCGTCCCGTCGTACGTGCCGTTCACGTCATCGCGCACGGTTTCAGCAAACTGTTCGTTCGTCGTGTGTGGCCATGTCCGTCCATGCTAATTTTGAGCGGACTGTTTGCTGAAACTGTTTGACGGACAAAGTTGGGCGAACAGTCCCCGCGTGTGTACGCGGCCCAAGGGGCCAAGCCCAACCCCTGAAAAACAACCCCCCACCATAATCCCCCCTCCACCAAATGATTTGGATCAGTGCACAAAGCAAGGTCTATAAAGACATAGATGAGCGAGTTTGGGGTGGAGGAACTTGACTGGGTCCTGAACCTGATAGAACACCTTTTGGGATGAATTAGAGCGGAGACTGCGAGTCAGGCCCGCTCATCCAACATCACTGCCTGACCTGACAAATGCTCTTGCGGAAGAATGGTCAAACATCCCCATAGACACACCTCCTAAACCTTGTGGACGGCCTTCCCAGAAGAGTTGAAGCTGTTATAGCTGCAAAGGGTGGAACAACTCAATATTGAACCCTACGGACTAAGACTGAGATGCCATCAAAGTTTGTGTGCGTGTAAAGGCAGGTGTCCCGATACTTTTGGTAATATAATGTCGATTGTCTGTCTAGTTGTAGTTGGTCACATTTAACTGGACTTGTTTTGTAATGTTGAAGATGTTTGGTAGCGTCTCAAAGCCACTTCTTCAGTTCTAGTAAGTGTCAGGAATATACTCCAAGTTGTATGGCCACACAGCCAGCACAGACACCTTAATCCAACCACTATGGAATGTGTCAAGGCAGATCTTAATTGTCCAAGGTCAGGGTGGGACGTGTGAAAACCCCCCACCCTTCCATCAACTAAAATGATACAATGAGTGCCCAAACCTCCTGTCCTTCCATCAACCAAACTCATACAATGAGTGCCCATACCTCCCGCCCCTACATCAATTAAAATACAATGAGTCCCCATACCTCTCTTCCTTCTATCATCTAAAATGGTACGATAAGTGCCTAAACCCCCCATCCTTCCATCAACTAAAATAATAGGATGAGTGCCCATACAACCCATCCTTCCATCACCCAAAATGATACGAGTGCCCAAACCTCTTGTTCTTCCATCAACCAAACTCATACAATGAGTGCCCATACCTCCCACCCCTACATCAATTAAAATACAATGAGTCCCCATACCTCTCTTCCTTCTATCATCTAAAATGGTACAATAAGTGCCTAAACCCCCCATCTTTCCATCAACTAAAATCACCCAAAATTATATGAGTGCCCAAACCTCCTGTCCTCCTGTCCTTCCATCAACCAAACTCATACAATGAGTGCTCATACCTCTCATTGTTCCATCAACCCAAACAATACAATGAGTGCCCAAACCTCCTGTCCTTCCATCAACCCAAACAATACAATGAGTGCCCAAACCTCCTGTCCTTCCATCAACCCAAACAATACAATGAGTGTTCATACCTCCCATTTATCTCCCTATTTAATGATAAATAAATCAGGAAATATGGGTTCTTACTATATAATAAATGCAGATATTGGATGACATTGGCGGGAAAATCTCACCCTTGTTTTCTCCAAGAGGTAGACAATGTAGTGTCCTGTATATGAATGGTTATCATTGGAAAAACATGGGGAATTACTTCTCATGCGACTTTGTCCAAAGTTGCATGACAAGTTGCACACGGGTGAATGGAGCTGCGTTGCACACAGGCCATTGATTGAGGGTAGCGATCAGACCGACGTTGGAATGTCTGTAGTCGATTTTGCCTTGTGAATTAGGCAGCTGTCTGAGAATCATACAGGTGAGTGCTGAACATGGGCAGCACAGCGGTGTAGTGGTTAGCACTCTCTCCTAGCAGTAAGAAGGGTTGCTGGTTCGAATCCAACCATGGCACTACCTGCCTGGAGTTTGCATGTTCTCCCTGTGCCTGCGTGGGTTTCCTCCGGGTACTCCGGTTTCCTCCCACACTCCAAAGACATGCAGGTAGGTTAATTGGCTTCTGTCCAAAATTTACCCTAGTATATGAATGGGGACCTTGGATTGTGGGCTCCCTGAGGGTAGGGACTGATGTGAGTATACAATGTACAGGGATAGGGACAATTGTAGACACTCACTCAGGTTGAACTGGATGGACTGGTGTCTTTATTCAACCTTACTAACTATAAACTATAAAATCAAGTTTCCTAAAAGACAAACGCTGGAAACATTTAGTTTGTTGTGGTGAAGTTCTTGGCACGGTGACGCAACCTTTGCCCGCCAGGTGACGTCCTCTCCATCTGCTCCCCCCCCCCCCCACCTCCAACCCCACGGCAAAGTCTGCCGCCAGCCGGAGAATTTCCATATCTTGTCCGGCTGGCGGAGGCGACGGCCGGGTCACTTTATTCCTCTATAACTCGTGAAAACAAAATTAGGCGGCAAGCTCTCGAGGCCACGGGTTAATTGCGACAGTAAACTCTGTGTACACAGTGCGGCGTTTAAAAATAAATTTGTGTTATGACTCAAGGCGAAGCCTTTCATTTTTATGTGGCAGGGGACTTTCCAACCGTAAATTAGATATATTTTTGTTTGGCTTCTCTGTAAAATTGAGCTTCCGTAATTGATTTAAATATTTACAATGTATGTTTTCTTGTGTGGGCGAAATCTCCGAGGGATAGTCTTCGTTTTTCTCTTTTTAAAGCTGAACTCCAGCCTTCCCTTCAGTCTTGAACAGTTGGTACCGGCTCCTCTCCTGGGCTGAGCTCCTCACGGGGGTCAACAGAAGCTGCAGAAAGTCAGATAGAGCTCCGCCTCATTTCCTGGTAGGAGGACGTCCCCAGCAGTTCCGGGACAAGGTCATCCAGCGCCCAGGGCAAATATGCCAGACTGCGCCTACTCCCCCCCCCCCCCTGTTCACTATGTGCAAGCTTAGGGGATCCTATGCTTTGCAGTCACTTGCTTGTCTTAATCACTACTCCTGTCAGTCTTGTAGCAGAAGAAAGGTGCTCCCATCCCTACGGTAAACCATTGCGCCCGGGGCAGATGTCCCTTCCGCCCACCCCCCCTCCATTGACCCGGCCCTGGTCCCCAGCCTACCTGCCCCCATCCTACCCCTTTCATTGGATTTTATTTCTTGCAATCATGGAGGCTCATCATCACATGTAGGCGCTACCTGGGGCGATCTGCACGCAATCTTCCTAGGAACAGCCATCCACCAAGCAGGGGCGTCGGGAGGGAGTGGCTAGGGGGGCTGAAGCCCCGAATGTGACCCCCTGAAGCCCCGAGTGTCAGCTCTGCAGGGTCTTTATTGCTAGCCCCGAGTGCCATGGCGAGCGCCGGGACCAGTCTGATCCCGAGTGCGGCCGAGTGCCAGAGCAGGTCCCGCCTTCTGGAGCCTGCACATCTATGATGGACGTCCCACTGGTCCAATGCCGGGGCCGCGGAACATGTGACGTCCATCATAGGCGCTGTTGGCTCCAGAAGGCAGGAATTACAAAGCGGCTGCCGCGCCACATCCCCGCTTGGCACTCGGGCGAGCCGCTCTCCTCTCCTCCTCGGCTCCTCCTCTGAGGACTGGCTGCTGTGACACTGCACACCACGGCTGAGACAGGCCAGTGTGTGTTAATGTCAGTGTGTATTAATGTCAGTGTAGGTAGGTCAGTGTATGTAAATGTCAGTGTATGGTAATGTCAGTGTAGGTAGGTCAGTGTATGGTAATGTCAGTGTAGGTAGGTCAGTATAGGTAGGTCAGTGTATGTGTAGGTCAGTCAGTGTAAGTAGGTCAGGCAAGTCAGTGTAGGTAGGTCACTACCGTTAGTGTATGTAGGTCAGTGCATGTATATGTCCAGTGTATGTAGGTCACTATCGTCAGTGTAGGTAGGTAGGTCACTACCGTCAGTGTAGGTAGGTAGGTCACTACCGTCAGTGTAGGTAGGTTAGTGTATGTAAGTCACTACCGTCAGTGTCACGGCCCAGCCAAAAAAAACCTGCGTCGTGTACACCCCCCCCCCCCCCCATTTCCAGCTTTGGACTCCAGGCTGAAGCCCCTGGTCCTTTTGCCACCTAGCAACGCCCCTGCCACCAAGCCAAATTAATACCCGCATAACTCCTCCCAAGAGCCAGCCCACTGCTTGTATAAGGTCTAAGCCCTTGTACACACAGTCGGACATTCTGACGGAAAATGTACGATCGGACCGTGTTGTCGGATAATCCGACCGCGTGTGGGCTCCATCGGAATTTTTTCTGTCGGAATGTCTGACCAACAAAGTTTGAGAGCTGGATATAAAATTTTCCGACAACATGATCCCATCGGACTTCGTCCGATCGTTTGTAGAGAATTCCAATCGGACAAAGTGCCACGCATGCTCAGATCAAATTCCTAGACCAAAGCTATTGGCTACTAGCCTGAACGTAGTCCCGTCGTAACTAAATTACGTCATCACGTTACGAACGATCGGATTTTCCGACAACTTTGTCCGACCGCGTGTATTCAACACCAGTTTCGGTCAAAATCCGTCGGAAAAAATCAGACGGATTTTGTTGTCGGAATGTCCGACCGTGTGTACAAGGGCTAACAGAGTACTGGGCAGTGGCGACTCACACCTATTAGGGGCACATGGGTGCCACCTCCCCCATCCATGCATCTGGCGCACCCTGTATGTAGATCGGAGGGGCGGCGCCCCTAATGGACAGGTTGCCACTGCCTAGTACTCTGTCAGATCTTATACAAGCAGTGGGCTGGCTCTTGGGAGGAGTTATGGATTTTTTCGACGCACATGACTAGAGTCAGAGGCTGTAATAGGCTTCAAAAAAGGGTGGGCTTGGGGGTGGCGGCTGGTGGATTGTTTGCTGGTCCCCCCCCCCTCCCAAAAATAAACACTGGTACTGGGGAATCCAAAGACATGCTGGTAGGTTAATTGGATCTGGTCTAAATTGGCCTGATGCCCCATACACACAAGCGGATTTTCTGTTGGAAAAATCTTGAATGGTTTTTCCAACGGAATTCCGCTCAACCTTGGCTTGCATACACACGGTCACACAAAAGTTCTCTGACCTTTCGACCGTCAAGAACGCGGTGATGTACAACACTACGATGAGCCGAGAAAATGAAGTTCAATGCTTCCGAGCATGCGCCAAATTGTTTCCGAGCATGCGTAGGAATTTTGCGCTTCGTAATCTGTACAGACGATCGGAATTTCCAATCTGAACTTTTTCCAACTGAAAAATAGAGAACCTGCTCTCAATCTTTCACTGGCTGCAATTCTGCTTCAGTCCGATGGAGCGTACACACGGTCGGAATTTCTGACCAAAAGCTCACAGCCGACTTTTGCTGGCAAAATTTCTGATCGTGTGTACGGGGCTTTAGTATGTGTATGTGTGAATGTGAGTTGGGGACCTTAGATTGTAAACTCCTTGAGGGCAGGGACTGATATGAATGTACAGTATATACATGCAGTGCCTTGAAAAAAGTATTCATACCCCATATTTTCCACATTTTGTCAGGTTACAACCAAAAACGTGAATGTATTTTATTGGGATTTTATATGATGGACCAACACAAAGTGGCAGATAATTGTGAAGTGGGAGGAAAATGATAAATGGTTTTCAATTTTTTTTTTTTTACAAATAAATATGTCAAAAGTGTGGGGGGGCATTTGTATGGCGCCCCCCAGAGTCAATACTTTGTAGAACCTCCTTTCACTGCAATTACAGCTGCAAGTCTTTTTGGGGATGTCTCTTAGCAATGGATTTGTATATCTGTCCATCCAGTTCTGAGAATTGCACATCTCTGCCAAACAGCAGCCTGTTATCCCTGACTTTTTTTTTTTCTACTGCATTTAAAGTGATAATAAAAGCATTTTTTATTTATTTTTTTTTAAAATAACAAATATGTTATACCTGCTCTGTGCAGTCGTTTTGCACAGAGTAGCTCCAAACCTCCTCTTCTTGGGTCCCCCCCGCCGGCGCTCCCCGGCCCCTCTCTCCTGCCAAGTGCCCCCAGAGCAAGCAGCTTGCAATTTCCGGAGGTGAATTGGTTAACCAAACATAAGTTAGTTCATTAGTCCCTAACACCTTGGAGTTTTTGACCTCGGTGGGAACTGGCTCCAGGATAGCAGCGCTGCAAGAAAACAGCGCTAACTACTTCCTGAAAATAAAACAGTGACCCGTCTCCTCTGACAGAATCAGACACTCCATTATTGTTCTTAGACAGGCTGAAAACTTTTTTTTTTATTTCTTTTTTTTTTTTATTTCTTTTTTTTTTTCCCCTATTAATAGCAAAGAAAAAAATAATTGCTACAGTAAGTCCCGGGGTTTCAATTCTGATAAATCGAATAATTTACTCATCTCCTCCGACAATACGAATCAAGGGAGAAGCGCCAATGATTTATCCTCTCAGTCACCAAACATAAATTTAAATTATTGAAAAAAGTGTCACTAAAAATAATGGTTAAAAAGACAATCGGCGCAAAAGAGAGGGGGGGGGGGGGAAATATTTATAGGCCCGATAAGTGACAAATAGCTGCAAGCGGAAAACGGTCGTCTACTTTTCATGACAAATAACTGCATCAAACAACAGTTGTCACAGCGCATAATTTACAGCAAATTTTATTGCGTTCCCTGTGATTTATGCTTTTATTATGACTTAGAGTGCATTTAAGTGGATCGTTATAATTGTTTTTACATAATAATCACAAAAAAATGAAATTTTTTTGGGGGAGAAAGAAGTAGCGGAAGCCGTGCATAATTAGGCAATAAATTCCTGCCACCAAGCTCATAATTTGCAACGCATATGGTAAATTTTTTGAGAATGAAACTCAGACTAGAAAAAAATAAATGTACAGAGAAAAAAAAAAAATAACTCGTTTCAATTTGATCGATAGTTTGTATGTTCTGTAGACCACAAGTGATGATTGAAAGGAATCTCCTTCAATGTTAAACTTTGCAGGATATCCAATGCAAATCCTAACTATCTAAGTAGTCAGTATTTTCATAGGGTAAGGCACTTCCACTGGAAATGGTCTGTGTTATGGCGCCCCCTGACAAGTGATGAGGGCTTACCTGAGGCACAGAGCATAAGTGACAGTTGGCCTTGACTAGAGCTTTTGATGGTGGAGATGAGACGGAAACTCTAATGGTCTTGGTCTTCTTTGGTGCAAGCTGTCATGGCCCTCAGGACTGCCTCAGCAAGAGGGTAACTGGAACAGAATGGCTAAAGCATTAAGACTGTACAGGAAACACTAGTCAGGTCTGGGCTTGGGTCATAGGCAGGCAGCAGGTAAAAGAAGGCAGGGCTTGGACAGGTGACAGACAAGAGAGTAGGCAGGTTCAGGCATTGGTTGTGGGTAGGGGGCAAGTAAGAACAGTAATCAGGTACAGGCAGTGGTCAGGGGCAAGTGGCAGGTAAGAGAGTAGTCAGGTCCAGGCAGTTATCGTGGGCAGACAGCAGGTAAGAGAGTAGTCAGGTCTTCACAGTAGTTATGGGTAGTGGCAGGTAAAAGAATAGCCGGGTCTAGGCAGCGGTCATGGGCAGGTGGCAGGTAAGAAAGTAGTCAGGTCCAGACAGTGGTCATGGACAGGGAAGAGAGTAGTCAGGTGCAGGCAGTGGTGAGGAGCAGGTGGCAGATACGAGAGTAGTAAGTTCCAGGCAGAGGTCATTTGCAGGCAGCGGGTAAGAGAGTAGTCAGGTCCAGGCAATAGTCATGGGCAGGGAAGAGAGTAGTCAGGCCCAGGCAATGCTCATGGGCAGGGAAGAGAGTCATCAGGCGCAGACAGTGGTGAGGTGCAGGTGGCAGGTAAGAGAGAAGTTAGTTACAGGCAGAGGTCATTTGCAGGCAGCAGGTAAGAGAGTAGTCAGGTCCAGGCAATAGTCATGGGCAGGGAAGAGAGTAGTCAGGTCCAGGCAATGGTCATGAGCAGGGAAGAGAGTCATCAGGCGCAGACAGTGGTGAGGTGCAGGTGGCAGGTAAGAGAGAAGTAAGTTACAGGCAGAGGTCATTTGCAGGCAGCAGGTAAGAGAGTAGTCAGGTCCAGGCAATAGTCCTGGGCAGGGAAGAGAGTAGTCAGGTCCAGGCAATGGCCATGGGCAGGGAAGAGAGTAGTCAGGTCCAGGCAATGGTCATGGGCAGGGAAGAGAGTAGTCAGGTGCAGGCAGTGGTGAGGAGCAGGTGGCAGGTAAGAGAGAAGTAAGTTACAGGCAGAGGTCATTTGCAGGTGGCAGGTAAGAGAGTAGTCAGGTCCAGGCAGTGGTCATGGGCAGCCAACAGGTAAGAGAATAGTCAGGTCTAGGCAGTGATCATGGGCAGGGGGCAGCTAAAAGACCAGTTGGGGCGACCATCATCATCAGGACAAACATGGTTGAATCTCCCTTATGGGGACACAGACAACAATAAAAACTCAAGGGTTTTTAATTGTTCAACGTGCCATTCAAACCCCCCCCCCCCCCCAAAAAAAAAAAGTTTGGGCTAAAGGTACACTTAAAGTAAAAATCATTACTCGTTGAATGGTGACAACCCCACCGGAAAAAAAACGGGCCGACTTCACAAAGTCACAGTTTATATTTAATTAACTTTTAAAATATCCATTCCGTTCCAACGCGCTTTGGAATGGCGCAGCTCGCAAAAAAAAAAAAACACTTCTTATTAAGACCTCCACAGAAAAATCTCCCGCTCTCCCGATGAAAGGGGGGCTTTTGCGTTTGATGCCATAAGATGAAATGTCCACGGGCTTGACCTTGGACGAGCCACTTTCTCCATGACGCTCCAGGCAACATAGGAGCGGGCTGCAAAGTAAAGTATGTGTTTTATGTGCGTCTCCAGCCAGGCCGGCACAAAGTTATTACGCCGCAAAGCCGAGGAGCCCGAGGAACGTGAAAATGATGATATTTAGACATATGCAGAGCGGAAAAAAAAAAAAAAACGGCTTCCAATAATGCCAAGCTGAGCGATTCTTCCCGGAGTCAGTGTGTCGTCGCGCTTACCTCTGACGGGGAAAATGGAAAAGTGTTGTCATTGATTCATTTTAACCTTCACAATCTCCCCACCTCTTTCTTCCCGAAGCCACATGTGACCGGCGAATATTGTTTTCACGCTTTTCTTCGTCGCCTTCTTCACCGGCTCGGTTTATTCTTTCCACTCCGCATGACCTTTTTGTGTTTTTTATTTTTTTTTTTTTTTTAGGGAGGGAACGAACGTCCCTCTGGTATCGCCCATTCTTTAGCTTTGAGACTAAAATGGACTTGGATAAAAGCACCCCGCAATCGTTTTTTTTTTTAAGTCGTAAAACAAAATAAATGATTAAAAAAATAAAAATAATCAAAATTACTTGTAACTATCCCGGTCTTCATTATCATGTCTTTTGCAAAGCCAATTTTTTAACTTGCGCCCAACCGCAACGTACTATAAACGGGCGGCCCGTAAAGGCAAAGGGACGTACTGGTACGCCACTGCACGCTTCCGGGTTTAGGGCACGCATATGCACGCTCCCCCCGTCAACATCCACTGTGGTTGTACACATCGCGAGGCTATCAGCAGGTCCCGAGCCAAGGATTAATAGCCGGGACCTGCTGATAGGCTGTGTCCAATCACAGCCCAAAGCCCTGTGTTGACAATCAACACAGAGCCCTGTACAGAAGGGACGATCTGTGTTTCTTCTCCCTGCATCACAGGGAGAAGAAACAAAGAGTACTTTAGTAAAGAATCAACACACGTTACACATAGGCACACATTTAACCTTTTGATCACCCCCAGGGACGGACTGACCATTCAGCAACTCGGGCACTGCCCGAGGGGCCCCGGGCCACTAGGGGGCCCCATCAGGGTTGCCAGCCTCAGTAAAACCAGGGAGAGTATGTAAAAATCTGTGTTTTTTTTTTTTACATCTGCCATCTGAAATGTCCCTTACCGACATCCTTTTGGTCTAAAAATCACGAGATTATAGCTGCCCCACCTCTCCAGTACCTTCTCAGCCAATAGAAACATATCTGTGTATACTGTGTGTACATATATGTGTAACCTGTGTGATTTTATACTGTGTGGCCCCATAATCTCTGATTGCCTGGGGGCCCCATAATCTCCTATTGCCCGGGGGCCCCATGAGTTGTCAGTCCGCCCCTGGATCACCCTAGGTTTTAACCCCTTCCCAGCCAATGTCATTAGTACAGTGACAGTGTATAGTATTAGCACTGATCACTGTATTAGGGCTAGTTTACATTTGCTTCAAAACATAGCTTCGGAAACGCTTTGTTAAAGCTCTCAAGCCCCCATCACTAAATAAAATGGTTAGCTTTCAGTCCTGTTTACACCTTGCTTTTGCTTTGCTTCGGCTTTGCTTCAAAAATGATTCCCTATGTTGCTTCAAAGTGTCTTCATAGAAGTCTATGACAAAGCTCACTTGAAGCACCACCGAAGTATCATCGAATCATAATCGAAGCACCACCGAAGCATCATCAAAGCATAATCGAAGCACCACAGAAGCATCATCAAAGCATAATCGAAGCACCACAGAAGCATCAAAAGCACATAAAAAAAAGCGTGTTGAAGCGGTGGGCGCTTTAATGTGTGTCAAAGCCCAAGCAAGTCTGAACACCAGTCAAAGCCAATGTCATTAGTACAGTGACAGTGTATAGTATTAGCACTGATCACTGTATTAGGACTAGTTTATATTTGCTTCAAAACATAGCTTCGGAAACGCTTTGTTAAAGCTCTCAAGCCCCCATCACTAAATAAAATGTTTAGCTTACCGTCCTGTTTACATGCTTGCTTTTGCTTTGCATCAAAAATTATAACCCATGTCGCTTTAATGGTGCTTCAAAGTGTCTTCAAAGCCTCCATAGAAGTCTATGACAAAGCTTGCGTGACGCACCACCGAAGCATCGTCGAAGCACCACAGAAGCATCAAAAACACACCAAAAAAGCGCGTTGAAGTGTGTCGAAAACCCAAGCAAGTCTGACCACCAGTCAAAGCCCCCGTCACTAAATAAAATGGTTAGCTTACCGTCCTGTTTACACCTTGGTTTTGCTTTGCTTCCGCTTTGCGTCAAAAATTATAACCCATGTTGCTTTAGTGGTGCTTCAAAGTGTCTACAAAGCCTCTATAGAAGTCTATAACAAAGCTTGCTTGAAACACCACCGAAGCATCATCGAATCATAATCAAAGCACCACCGAAGCATCATCAAAGCACCACCAAAGCATCAAAAACAGATAAAAAAGCATGTTGAAGCGGTGGTCGCTTTAATGTGTGTCGAAGCTGAAGCAAGTCTGGACGTCAGACAAAGATCCTGTCACTAAATAAAATGGTTAGCTTACCGTCCTGTTTACACCTTGCTTTTGCTACGCTTTGCTTCGGCTTAGCGTCAAAAGTGATACCCCATGTCGCTTTAGCGGTGCTTCAAAGTGTCTTCAAAGCCTCCATAGAAGTCTATGACAAAGCTCGCTTGAAGCACCACCAAAGCATCATCGAAGCACCACCGAAGCATCAAAAACACACCAAAAAAGCATGTTGAAGCGGTGGCCGCTTTAATGTGTGTCGAAAACCCAAGCAAGTCTGAACACCACTCAAAGCCCCATCACTAAATAAAATGGTTAGCTTACCGTCCTGTTTACAGTATAGTGTTTGCGTCAAAAATTATAACCCGTGTCGCTTTAGTGGTGCTTCAAAGTGTCTTCAAAGCCTCCATAGAAGTCTATGACAAAGCTCGCTTGATGCACTACCGAAGCATCTTCGAAGCACCACCAAAGCATAATTGAAGCACCACCGAAGCATAAAAAACACAGCAAAAAAAGCGCGTTGAAGCGGTGGGCACTTTAATGTGTGTCAAAGCCCAACCAAGTCTGACCACCAGTCAAAGCCCCCGTCACTAAAAAAATGGTTAGCTTACCGTCCTGTTTACACCTTGCTTTTGCTTTGCTTCGGCTTTGCGTAAAAAATTATAACCCATGTTGCTTTTGTGGTGCTTCAAAGTGTCTTCAAAGCCTCCATAGAAGTCTATGACAAAGCTCGCTTGAAGCACCGCCGAAGCATCATCGAAGCACCACAGAAGCATCAAAAACACACCAAAAAAGCGTGTTGAGGCGGTGGGCACTTTAATGTGTGTCGAAAACCCAAGCAAGTCTGACCACCAGTCATGGTTAGCTTACCGTCCTGTTTACACTTTGCTTTTGCTTTGCTTCGTCTTTGCGTCAAAAATTATAACCCATGTTATAACCCGTGGTGCTTCAAAGTGTCTTCAAAGCCTCCATAGAAGTATATGACAAAGCTCACTTGAAACGCCACCGAAGCATCATCAAAGCACCGCCGAAGCATCAAAAACACATAAAAAAAGCATGTTGAAACGGTGGGCGCTTTAATGTGTGTCGAAGCTGAAGCAAGTCTGAACGCCAGACAAAGATCCTGTCATTAATAAAATGGTTAGCTTACCGTCCTGTTTACACCTTGCTTTTGCTTTTGCTTTGGCTTTACTTCAAAAATGATACCCTATGTCGCTTTAGTGGTGCTTCAAAGTGGCTTCAAAGCCTCCATAGAAGTCTATGACAAAGCTCGCTTGAAACACCATCAAAGCATCATCAAAGCACCACCAAAGCATCATTAAAGCATAATCAAAGCACCACCGAAGCATCAAAAACACATCAAAAAAGCATGTTGAAGCGGTGGGCGCTTTAATGTGTGCTGAAGCCGAAGTAAGAGTAAATGAGCCTCAGTGTCACTGCTGATGTCAGTGTCGCTGATTACCGCCATAAGTAGTATAATAAAAACAAAAAAAACACAAAACAAAATCCAACATATATACCATAGTTTGGAAAAGCTATACCTTTCACGCAAACCCCGCCATGTATACAGGGCCCACCAAGTAAAAAATGAAAGTTACACCCAAGCACATAAAATCTCCCCCAATAAATGTTTTGGAAGCCCCCTGCCACCACCACATACCCCACCCCCACCATATATGTAGGTACGATTGTAAACACATGCGTTCCAGGCCTCTGCCTGGAACTTACTATTCTCTTATCTGACACCTGCTTCCGAGCACTGCCTGCACCTGACTACTCTCTTACCTGCCCATGACTACTGCCTAGACCTAACTATTCTTTTACCTGCCACCTGCCCATGATCACTGCCTAGACCTGACTACTCTCTTTCCTGCCCATGACCACTGCCTAGACCCGACCACTCTCTTACCTGTTGCCTACTTATGACCACTGCCTAGAACCTAACTATTCTTTTACCTGCCCATGACCACTGCCTAGACCTGACTACTCTCTTACCTGTTGCCTGACCATGACCGCTGCCTAGACCTGACTACTCTCTTACCTGTTGCCTGACCATGACCGCTGCCTAGACCTAACTATTCTTTTACCTGCCACCTGCCCATGATCACTGCCTATACCTGACTACTCTATTACTTGTTGCCTGCCTATGACCACTGCCAGGATCTGACTACTCTCTTCCCTGCCCATGACCACTGCCTAGACCTGACTACTCTCTTACCTGTTGCCTGCCCATGACCACTGCCTGGACCTGACTACTTCTCTTACCACAAAGTTGGGAGCATGAAATTGTCCAAAATGTCTTGGTATGCTGATGCCTTAAGAGTTCCCTTCACTGGAACTAAGGGGCCAAGCCCAACCCCTGAAAAACAACCCCCCACACCATAATCCCCCCTCCACCAAATTATTTGCACCGGTGCACAAAGCAAGGTCCATAAAGACATGGATGAGTGAGTTTGGGGTAGAGGAACTTGTCCTGACCTGAGATTGTCCTGACCTCAACCTTGATCTGAACTTAGAGCGGGGACTGTGAGCCAGGCCTTCTCATGCAACATCAGTGCCTGACCTCACAAATACACTTCTGGAAGAATGGTGAAACCTTCCCATACACACACTCCTAAACCTTGTGGACGGCCTCCCCAGAAGAGTTGAAGCTGTTATAGCTGCAAAGGGTGGGGCTAACTCAATATTGAACCCTACTGACTAATGCCGCGTACATGCGGTCGGATTTTCCAACGGAAAAATTTGGATGTGAGCTTGTTGGCTGAAAGTCCGACTGTGTGTGTACGCTCCATCAAACATTTGTTGTCGAACTTTCCGCCAACAAATGTTGGCTAGCATGTTCTCAAATTTTCTGCCAACAAAACTTTGTTGTCAGACTTTTTCCGATCGTGTGTACACAAGTCCGTCGCACAAAAGTTCACGCATGCTCGGAATCGAGCAGAAAGAGCCCAAAGGGTGGCGCACTGGCTATTGAACTTCCTTTTTATCGACTCGTCGTACGTCTTGTATGTCACCGCGTTCCCACCTTTCGTAATTGTTGGCCGAACATTTGTGTGCCCGTGTGTATGCAAGACAAGTTGGAGCCAACAATCTTCGAAAAAAATAAATCCACGGTTTTGTTGGGCGGAACGTCCAATCGTGTGTACGGGGCATTAGAGTTGCCTTCACTGTATCTGAGGGGCCAAGACTACTCTCTTCCCTGCCCATGACCACTGCCTAGACCTGACTACTCTCTTACCTGTCGCCTGCCCATGACCACTGCCTGGACCTGACTACTCTCTTACCTGTCGCCTGCCTATGACCACTGCCTAGACCTGAATACTCTCTTACCTGTCGCCTGCCCATGACCACTGCCTAGACCTGACTACTCTCTTACCTCTTGCCTGCCCATGACCGCTGCCTGGACCTGACTACTCTCTTACCTGTCGCCTGCCCATGACCACTGCCTGGACCTGACTACTCTCTTACCTGTCGCCTGCCCATGACCGCTGCCTGGACCTGAATACTCTCTTACCTGTCGCCTGCCCATGACCGCTGCCTGGACCTGACTACTCTCTTACCTGTCGCCTGCCCATGACCACTGCCTAGACCTGACTACTCTCTTACCTGTCCCCTGCCCATGACCACTGCCTGGACCTGACTACTCTCTTACCTGTCGCCTGCCCATGACCGCTGCCTGGACCTGACTACTCTCTTACCTGTCCCCTGCCCATGACCACTGCCTAGACCTGACTACTCTCTTACCTGTCGCCTGCCCATGACCACTGCCTAGACCTGACTACTCTCTTACCTGTCGCCTGCCCATGACCACTGCCTGGACCTGACTACTCTCTTACCTGTCCCCTGCCCATGACCACTGCCTGGACCTGACTACTTCTCTTACCACAAAGTTGGGAGCATGAAATTGTCCAAAATATCTTGGTATGCTGACGCCTTAAGAGTTCCCTTCACTGGAACTAAGGGGCCAAGCCCAACCCCTGGAAAACAACCCCCCCACACCATAATCCCCCCTCCACCAAATGATTTGGTGGACCAGTGCACAAAGCAAGGTCCATAAGGACTTGGATGAGTTTGGGGTGGAGGAAACTGAGTTCTGACCTCAACCTTCTTGTGCAACATCAGTGCCTGACCTCACAAATGTTCTTCTGGAAGAATGGTGAAACCTTCCCCATAGACACACTCCTAAACCTTGTGGACGGCCTTCCCAGAAGAGTTGTTATAGCTGCAAAGGGTTGGTCAAATCCACATTGAACCCTCCGGACTAAGACTGGGATGCCAATAAAGTTCCGATACTTTTGGTAATATAGTGTAATATTCAATGCGGCGGTCCATGTTGAGGAATAGCAAGCAATGGGTTGGCACTCGTCAATTCTCCAAACACCGCACACCTTATTGATGGCGGTGTTTGCGGATTGATGGATATCATGAGATGAAATGACTCGTAAGAACTCAGCGGCTGTTTTGGAATCTGATGTTGCCGGCGACTTTCTTGAAGAACGCCCCCCCTTCCGCACCTTTGCTTTTAATAAACACCCCCATAATTATTTGCCTAATAGGACTCGAATTGCCTCGGAGGGATGGTGACATTTACAGAGAAGGCGCCTGCATGCAGCAGACATTTCAGCGCTGCCTCCCGTGTCATCTCTCTCCCCCCCTCCCCCCGCTGGGTTTTGGCGGCAGCGGCCGCGTACGCACAGAGGTGTCGTTATTAAAGAAGATCTAAACCCAATCACCGAAAACCTCGTGTAAGCCAGGACTTGATAACGTGATTTCAAAAGGCTCTTTCCATCTTTTTTTTTTTTTTTTTAAGCTGAACTCAGATATAAAAGATGCAAACGAATGCAGCTCTGTAATCATTAACCCCTCGCCGACCAAATTTGTGCACTCAGGCAACTGTGGGGAGCGCGCGTGCACGCGCATGCACGCACCGCCCCGTGACGCGATCGCGCGCTGATTGGACGCACGGGGATGCCAATCAGCGGGACTGTTCCCGCCTCTCTGGGGAACGATCGTGGTGTTGACCGGCGGACATCGGGTCCTGCCGGTCACCCGCGATCGTTCCCCAGAGAAGCGGAACGGCGATGTGCCCATGTAAACCAGGCAGATCGTTGTTCCCGACAAGGAAAAAAGATTGAGATGTTTGTGTTCCCGCTAAGCAGCAACACCGATCTCTGTCTTCACCCAGTCCGACCATCCCCCCCACACCGTTGGCAAGCGCCAGCTAAGCACACATTTATCCCCTTGATCGCCCTAGATGTTAACCCCTCCCCTGCCAGTGCCATTAGTACAGTGACAGTGCATGTTTTTAGCACCGATCGCTGTATCTGTGTCACCGGTCCCCCAAAAAAGTTTCAAAAGTGTATGATTTGTCTGCTGCATTGTCGCAGTCCCACTAAAAATCGCTGATCGCCATTATTACTCGTTAAAAAAAAAAATCTATAATAACCCCTTCCCTGCCAGTGTCATTAGTACAGTGACAGTGCATGTTTTTACCTGCTGCCCAATACCGCTCCATTTAGAGAATGCGGAACCAACAATAGATCCCCCAGCAACAATAGAACCCTCTGCAACAATAGAACCCTCTGCAATAATAGATCCCCCATCAACAATGGTACCCTGTGCAACACTAGATCTCCCATCAACAATAGATCCTCCAGCAACAATAGAACCCTCTGCAACACTAGATCCCCCATCAACAATAGAACCCTCTGCAACACTAGATCCCCCATCAACAATAGAACCCTCTGCAACACTAAATCCCCCATCAACAACAGAACCCTCTGCAACAATAGATCCCCCAGCAACAATAGAACCCCCAGCAACAATAAAACCCTCTGCAACAATAGATCTCCCAGCAACAATAGAACCCTCTGCAACACTAGATCCCCCATCAGCAATAGAACCCTCTGCAACAATAGATCTCCCAGCAACAATAGAACCCTCTGCAACAATATATCCCCAAGCAACAATAGAACCATCTGCAACAATAGACCCCCCCAGCAACAATAGAACCATATGAAACAATAAATCCCCCAGCAACTATAGAACCCTCTGCAACAATAAAACCCCCAGCAACAATAGAACCCTCTGCGACAATAGATCCCCCAGTAACAATAGAACCCTCTTCGACAATAGACCCCCCAGCAACAATAGAACCCTCTGCAACAATAGAACCCCCAGCAACAATAGAAACCTCTGCAACAATAGATCTCCCAGCAACAATGGAACCCTTTGCAACAATAAATCCCCCAGCAACAATAGAACCCTATGCAACAATAGATCGTCCAGCAACAATAGAACCCCAAGCAACAATAGAACCATCTGCAACAATAAATCTTGCAGCAACAATAGAAGCCTCTGCAAAAATAGAACCCCCAGCAACAATACAACTCTCTGTAACAATAGATCTCCCAGCAACAATAGAACCCTCTGCAACACTAGATCCCACATCAACAATAGAACCCTTTGCGACAATAGACCCCCCAGTAACAATAGAACCCTCTTCAAAAATAGACCCCCCAGCAACAATAGAACCATCTGCAACAATAGAACCCCCAGCAACAATAGAAACCTTTGCAACAATAGATCCCCAGCAACAATAGAACCCTCTGCAACAATAGATCCCCAGCAACAATATAACCCTCTGCAACAATAGAACCCCAAGCAACAATAGAACCATCTGCAACAATAAATCCCACAGCAACAATAGAAGCCTCTGCGACAATAGACCCCCCAGTAACAATAGAACCCTCTTCAAAAATAGACCCCCCAGCAACAATAGAACCATCTGCAACAATAGAACCCCCAGCAACAATAGAAACCTTTGCAACAATAGATCCCCAGCAACAATAGAACCCTCTGCAACAATAGATCCCCAGCAACAATATAACCCTCTGCAACAATAGAACCCCAAGCAACAATAGAACCATCTGCAACAATAAATCCCGCAGCAACAATAGAAGCCTCTGCAAAAATAGAACCCCCAGCAACAATAGAACCCTCTGTAACAATAGATCTCCCAGCAGCAATAGAACCCTCTGCAACACTGGATCCCACATCAACAATAGAACCCTCTGCAACAATAGATCCCCCAGCAACAATAGAACTCTCTGCAACAATAGATCCCCCAGCAACAATAGAACCCTCTGCAACAATAGATCCCCCAGCAACAATAGAACCATCTGCAACAATAGATCCCCCAGCAACAATAGAACCCTCTGCAACAATAGATTCCCCAGCAACAATAGAACCCTCTGCAACAATAGAACCCTCTGCAACACTAGACCCCCTGCAACAATAGATCCCCCTCAACAATAGAACCCCCACCAATAATAGAACCCTCTGCAACAATAGATCCCCCAGCAACAATAGAACCCCCTGCAACAATAGATCCCCCAGCAACAATAGAACCTTCTGCAACATTATACCCCCAAACAACAGTAGATCCATCCAAGCAAGAATAGCAGCCACCATGAATAAACCCTCCACCCTGGAGGTGCCAGAACTGCATTGTCCTATGTCCCTGCTCCAAAATAGGCTTATATATATATATATATACTCCTGCCTCTGCTTGACCCAACCCCCTTCCCCTGCTGCTATTACTGGGAGTTGCCAACTGTCAAAATGACAGCCGGGAATTGCTTTGTATCACACAGTAGGAGCAGCTGTGCAAATGCAGATAGCAGTTATAACACAAAGCAAGGTCCATAAAGACACGGATGAGCGAGTTTGGGGTGGAGGATCTTGACTGGCCTGCACAGAGTCCTGACCCCAACACGGCAGAACACCTTTTGGATGAATTAGAGCGGAGACTGCGAGCCAGGCCTGACAAGCGCCTCAGTGTGAAAGTGCTCTTATAGCTGCAAAGGGTGAGCCAACCCAACATTGAACCCGACGGACTAAGTCTGGGATGCCATTAAAGTTCATGTGCATGTAAAGGCAGGTGTCCCAATACTTTTGACGTCAGTGTAAGTTGATAATTTGAGACTGGTAAAGTGGTTAATTGTTTGCGGAATAATATATTAGAAGATGTGTGAGCAGTATTATTTTAGGGCAATTTTTTTGTATGAGATTATGTAAAATATAAAAAAAAAAAAAAAAAAAATTGCTGACAATGTAATAAAAATTATAATATGAAAAAAAAATAAATAAAAAGGGTCATAGAGATATGAGAGCTGAAGTGGTTAAAATAACGTAAAATTGGGTTTATTTCTACTTTAAGCCAATCGCTTTCACATGCAAATTGAAAGAAACAAAACAAACAATCCTCCAGTTTTCAAGTCGTTCGTTGAAGAGATTTTATTTTTATTTATTTTTTATTTTATTTTTTTAACCTGAAGTGCATGCTGGTCTATTACTGAACGTTCCTGTTTACAGCAGCAGAAAAACCTTCGTCTTTGCAGACTTTATAATCCTCCACCTAATCAACAAACACTGTATAAAAAGAACACGCTGTTGCACTAAAAAATAAAAATAAATACAAATTTAAAAAAAAAGAAAAAAAAAAGTTAAAAAAATAAATGCACTAAAAAAAAAAAATAAAAAAATAAAATAATAATTAAAAAAATACATTTAAATAAAAAAATAAAAATAAATAAATAAATATATATATATATATATATATATATATATATATATATATATATATATATATATATATATATATATATATATATATATATATATATATATATATAAATAAAACATTTAAATAAGCTGGCAAACTGTTATTGAACACTCTTGTTTACTCTTGAAAACCTTCGTCTTTGCAGACTTTATAATCCTCCACCTAATCAACAAACACTGTATAAAAAGAACACGCTGTTGCACTAAAAAATAAATAAATACAAATTAAAAAAAAAAGAAAAAAAAAGTTAAAAAAATAAATGCACTAAAAAAAAAAAAAAAAAAAAAAAAAAGAAATATGAATAAAAAAAAAATACATTTAAATAAAAAAAAAAAAAAAAAAAAAATATATATATATATATATATATATATATATATATATATATATATATATATATATATATATATATATATATATATATATATATAAAAATTAAATAAGCTGGCAAACTGTTATTGAACACTCTTGTTTACTCTTGAAAACCTTCGTCTTTGCAGACTTTATAATCCTCCACCTAATCAACAAACACTGTATAAAAAGAACACGCTGTTGCACTAAAAAAAATAAAAAAATAAAAATAAAAAATACAAACAAAAAAATGAATAAATATAAATAAAAAAAAGTAATAAAAAAATAAATGCACTAAAAAATAAAACATATAAAAATACAGAAATATAAATAAGTAAATGTAAATAAAAAAAATACAGAAATAAATACAAATAAAATAAAAATAAATACACAAAAAAATAAGAAATAAAAAAAATAAAGAAATATGAATAAAAAAAAAAAATTAAATAAAACAAATTATATAAATACATTTTTTTAATAAGCTGGCAAACTGTTACTGAACACTCTTGTTTACAGCAGCTGAAAAACCTTCATCTTTGCAGACTTTATAATCCTCCATCTAATCAACAAACACTGTATAAAAAAGAACACGCTGTTGCAACTAAAAAAAAATAAATACAAACAAAAAACTAAATAAATATAAATAAAAAAGTAATAAAAAATGCACTAAAAAATAAAACATAAAAAAAATACAGAACTATAAATAAATAAATGTAAATACAAAAAATAAATAAATACAAATAAAATAAAAATAAATACACAAAAAAATAAGAAATAAAAAAATAAATATGAATAAAAAAAATAAATTTAAATAAAAAAAAAATATATAAATAAAAAATCTAAATAAGCTGGCCAACTGTTACTGAACACTCTTGTTTACAGCAGCTGAAAAACCTTTGTCTTTGCAGACTTTATAATCCTCCATCTAATCAACAAACACTGTATAAAAAGAACACACTGTTGCACTAAAAAAAAAAAAAATACAAACAAAGCACTAAATAAACATAAATAAAAAAAGTAATAAAAAAATGCACTAAAAAATAAAAATAAATAAATATAAACAAAAAAATAAATATAAATAAAAAAAGTAATAAAAAAATAAATGCACTAAAAATAAAACATAAAAAAATGCAGAAATATAAATAAAAAAGAAATAAATGTAAATAAAAATAAATAAATAAATACAAATAAAAAAAAGAAACAAATAAAAAATGAATGAATTAATTAATGCACTAAAAAAGTAAAAAAAAAAAGAATAAAAAATAAATTTAAATAAAAAATAAATATAAATAATAAAAAATAGAAAAATAAGCTGGTAAACTGTTACTGCACACTCTTGTTTACAGCAGCTGAGAAACTTTCGTCTTTGCAGACTTTATAATCCTCCATCTAATCAACAAACACTGTATAAAAAGAACACGCTGTTGAACTACAAAATAAATTAATTATTTTTTTTGGGGGGGGGGAAATCACACAAAAACTGACCCGAGCCTTATGTTACTATGCCAAGGAGAGACGACTCCTCCAGCACTAGCAGCCGGTAAACGATTCCTTATTTTTTGTCTGTGCCTATTTACAGGATTTAATGGGCCACCTTAGGCTGTGTAACCTTTCCGTATTATTCCGCAGACCGCTCAGGGACTGAAAAAAACAGAAGGCTGGTGACAAACGACTCTGATATGCTTTACTGCCAAAATGAATCAAATTGCGTGTTCCTTTGTGGTACAGCAAGGCTGGGGGCACTCGTCACCGAGTCCGGTCACGTTCCGAGGGGGTCACAGTGAAATTTGATACACTTTATTGACACGGGCAGGTGACTGATAATTGGTTTTGTCAATAAAGCGAGGGAGGGGAGGAAAAAAAAAAGAAGAAAAAAAGCTGCACAATAAAATGATAAATTGCATTTAAAGTGCTAGTGCAGCATAGTAAACTTTTCAATGTCACCTTTGAAAGAAAATAATTTTTCTTTTTTTTTTCGATTTTTTTTTTCTTTTGATCATTTACGCTGCTTTACAATGATCAGCCATGACTTTATGACCACTGACAGGTTAAGTGAATAACATTGATTATCTCGTTACAACGGCATATGTAAGTCAGCAGGATATATCAGCAGAAAGTGAACATGTTGTTCCTGAAGTTGATGTGTTCAAAGCAGAAAAAAAATAGGCTTTGCCGTTTATTGTGTATGGAGCTGTGTAGCTACAGACCGGTCAGGGTGTCCATGCTGACCCACGTCCACAGCTCAAAGTGCCTATAATGGGCACGTGAGCATCAGAACTGGACCAAGGAGCAATGGAAGAAGATGGCCTGGTCTGATGAATTCAAGAAGGGTTTGATGAGTACAGCAATGAGATTTGAGGTGTTGACTTGGACTCCAGATTCTCCAGATCTCAATCCAGTTGAGCATATGCATAATGTGCTGGAAAAAGCGTCAACAATGGGCACGTGACCATCAGAACTAGACCAAGGAGCAATGGAAGAAGGTGGCCTGGTCTGATATATTCAAGAATGGTTTGAGGAACACAGCAGCGAGATTGAGGTGTTGACTTGGCCTTCAGATTTTCCAGATCTCAATCCAGTTGAGCATATGTGGGATGTGCTGGAAAAAGTGCCAACAATGGTCCATGTGAGCATTAGACTTGGACCATGGAGCAATGGAAGAAGGCGGCCTGGTCTGATGAATCATGTTCTCGTGTTAATGGTCGGATGGGTGTTTCCTGTTAATGGTCGGATGGGTGTGTCCTGTTAATGGTCGGATGGGTGTGTCCTGTTAATGGTCGGATGGGTGTGTCCTGTTAATGGTCGGATGGGTGTGCGTCACTTACCTGGGAAAAATATGGCACCAGGATGCAGTATGGGAAGAAGGCAGGCGGTAAGATACTTTGGGCAATGTTCTGCTGGGAGACCTTGGGTCCTGCCACTCATGTGGATATTACCTGACACGCACCACCTACCTAAACATTGTTGGTGACCATGTACACCCCTTCATATACAACAATGAGTTTGACATGTTGACTTTGCCTCTAGATTCTCTAAGTCTCAATTCAATCCAGCATCTAGGGCAGTGATGGCGAACCTTGGCACCCCAGATGTTTTGGAACTACATTTCCCATGATGCTCCACTACACCGCAGAGTGCCAGAGCATCATGGGAAATGTAGTTCCAAAACATCTGGGGTGCCAAGGTTCGCCATCACTGATCTAGGGCATGTGCTGGAAAAACAAGTCTGATCCATGAAGACCCCACCTCCCAACTTACAGGACTCAAAGGATCTGCTACTGATGGCTTGGTGCCAGATACCACAACATACCTTTAGAAGTCTAGTGGAGTCAGCGCCTCAACGGGTTATGGTGGGTGGTCATCATGTTATGGCTGATCTGTGCCCACAGCCAAAAGAGCCTACAATTGGCTTGCGGCCATAAGAACTGGACCATGGAGCAACAGAAGAAGGGGGTCTGGTCTGATGAATTCAAGAATGGTTTGAGGACCACAACAACGAGTTTGAGATGTTGACTTAGCTTCCAAATTCTCCAGATCTCAATCCAATCAAGCATCTGCGAGATGTGCTTAAAAAACAAGTCTGATCCATGGAGCCCCCACCTGAATGAATGAATGAATGAATGAAATACTTGTATAGCGCACAATGCAAATTGAATCTCCTCTAGACCTTGCAACTTACAGAACTTAAAGGATCTGCTAGTGACAGCTCGGTGCCAGATACCACAGCATAATCTTCAGAGGTCTTGTGGAGTCCATGCCTCGATGGGTCAGGGCTGTTTTGGCAGCAAAAGGGGGACTTAATATTAGGTGGGTGGTCTTAAAAGTAGACTTGTGCACAACGGAAAATTTCGTTTAGTTTCGGTTCGTTGTCATTCGTAAAATACATCATTTCGTTCTGTTATATTCGTTATGTTACGTTAATACGTTTTCGGATAATTCGTTATTATTCATAGAGTGTCGAATTCATTTGTTCGTATTCGTTGAAATTCGCTATTTATGTATGTATAGACATTTCGTGATAATGATTCGTAGTTTGGAAAGTCGTTTGTTTATTGAATCTTTTAACACACACAATGACAACGTCTCTTCTCCTCGGCTCAAATACAATACAACACCCTTCTAACTCAGTTCTCAGGAATGCACTTTGCCTGTAATCCATCCTCCGGCACAAAATTAATTAGCTGATTGGACTATAAGATTTACTTTGAGCTGACCTTTTGTTTCATTAGATCTTTAAAGAATTACAGAATCATGTCGAATTCATTCGAATTCATTTGAATCCATTCGTTATAGTTCTTTCGTATTCGTTGTAATTCGTTATTTTTTTATTCGGACATTCGGATGCATTCGAATGTCCGAAAGATGCAAAATTCGGCCGAATTTCGATTCTTTACGAAACGAATTGCACAAGCCTACTTAAAGCGGGAGTCTGCCGTTTTTTTTTTAAAAGCCAGCAGCTACAAATACAGCAGCTGCTGACTTTTAAAATAGTGACACTTACCCGCCCAGTGCGCCCGCGATGTCGTCACCCGAAGCCGATCTCTCGATCGTCTCTCGGGTGCTGCCACCGCCATCTTGGGTATAGGAATCAGGAAGTGGAGCCTTTCGGCTTCATTTCCCGGTTCCCCACTGCGCAATGCGCGAGTCGCGCTGCGCAATAAGGATGGTCCCCGCTGTCTCTGGGATCCGTGTGTTTCCCAGCAGGCAGCGGTTGACTTTCGGAAAGGGGCGTAGATTCTGCGGAACGGGGCGTACCTTCTGCAGAATCTACGCCGGAAGTGGGTGCAGATACCTGTACTGTACAGGTACCTGCACCCCCCTCCCCCCTGAAAGGTGCCAATTGTGGCGCCGGAGGGGGGGGGGATTCCAATGAGCGGAAGCTCCACTTTAGGGTGGACCTCCACTTTAAAAGTATGGCTAAATTTATAGCTTTGAACCTGGTGGGAAGGGAGTTCTTTGTAGCTCTCTTGCTTGTGGAGGGATGTTGGGTCTGTTGGTCCCTTCAAAAAGTGATGATCGTTGTTGGAGACTAGAAATACTCAAGAAATAGTCAAGAAAAGTCTGATAGTTATAAATCTCCTTCATTTGGAAACCTGTAAATAGAAAGATATCCAACACATTTCTTTATTAGACCTTTGCTTCTTCTTGGCCGAGAGCTTAAAACTGTAGGTCGTTGGTGGTAGGTTCTTGAATGTGGCTTATCTTAAATGCAGTAGGTTCGGGTAAAGAGCACCATAAAGATCTTTCTTTATGGTGCACCTCACCGTCAAAACAATCATTACTTATATATTCTTTAGAGTTGATGTGAATATATGAGGTAGCTTTGAACTTGGTTACAAGGGAGTTCTCCGTAGCTTCTTTACTTATAGAGGGATCCAGGATCTGTTGGTCCCTTCAAAAAGTGATGATTGTTGTCATGGGTGAGGAGCACCAAAAACAAATACCTTAGGAGCTTCTTATATTTATACAGCTCCTTTATTTGGAAATATCTAAACAGAAATCTATCCAATAGAATTACCCCCCCCCCCCGCCCCTTCATCAGGGCTAAATATTTGGAAGGGCTAAAGACTTGGAGCAACACAGTTTGTAGATGATAGGGCCAAGTGGGGATCTTAGACATAGCTGAGCTTAAGCCACTCAATAAAGATTTTTCTTTATGGTGCACTCCACTTTTGACGAGATCATTACTGATACTCTATAGTTTTCAGCTCCGGGGGAATTCCTGCTAAAAACAATTCTTTGAGGGTCAGTGTGAAACTGCCACCTTACAATTGTGGTGAGTGGGAAGCATGCCCAATCATACAGAAAGCTAAAATGATCGTTGATGTCATGTCACTGGCTCTTCTACGTGGTATTGGCTCCAGAATCATGCAGACACTATCAAATAGGAGACCAATTAGCCACAGCTCAAAGAACCCCCAGCAACCACCGGAGGAACCCTGGAGCTCCATAGAACCCTGTTTAGTAATGGCTGTTCTATAGTATTGGCGTCCCCTCTAAAAGTGATGATTGCTGTTGGGGTTGAGGAGCACCCTAAAGAAAAGTCTCAAGAACTTCTGATATTTATTAGATCTACTTGGAGGCCTTGGACATGGCAAAGCTTGAGTGCTGTAAGCTCAGGTGAAGAGCACAATAACGTATTTAGATTATTCTTTGTGGTGCACCTCACCATCAACAACAGTCGATACTTCTCAATTCTATAGTACTGATGTGAATGAGTGGAGGTAGTATTGATCATAGTGAGAAGGAGTTCTCTGTAGTTGCTTTGCTCGTGGGGGGGGGGGTTCCTGGGTCTGTTGGTTTCTTCAAAAAGTCACGGGCAAGATGCACCGTAAAGAAATATCTGAAAAGCTTGTGTCATGTACCTGGATCGTGAGCCTGACGTGTAGAGGAGAGCCTCTCTTGCCGCACCGGCTTGTGAGCTCCTGAGGTTGGAACAGCAGCCACAGAAGCACAGTGACGGTGGAGTGCCTAGGATCAGTCCAGTATCGGTATGGCTGGATGCTCGTGGCTGGAGGTGCAGCAGGCAGACCGGTAGACCAGAACCGTGGCAGACTGGATCGCAGATGGAACAGGAACAGGTGCGATTCGCAGAGCAGAGTCGCAGCAGGCTGGAGGAGTAGATGCAGAGTCAGGCAGGCTGGTAACGTTCTGGTGGATCGGACAGAACAGCAGGCAAAAGAGAAGTCCACGAAACAAGTCGGAGTCGGGGTATCAAGCAGATAGGGTTAGTAAGAGCAAGCCGGCTCAAGGATCAGAGGTCAGTACGGATAACAGGTTTCAGGACACACAGAAGCTGCAGACCAAGCAGCAAGGAGTCTTTTAGTGTATTTACTTTAAATAGCCCCTTTGGCGCCAACATTGGTGACCGGCGCAGATGTGTGTGTGGGTGCGCTTATGGGCGTGCGCGCCGACGTGGCGTGAATATGCGCATCTGTCGTGCAATTCCTGCTGCACGGTCACGCCTTCCCTGGCAGCTTGTTAGACGTATAAATCTCTTTTATCTGCAAACCTGGAAACAGAAATATATCCAACACATCCCAGGGTCAGACCCCCTTCTTCAAGGTCGAAGGCTTGGAACTGTAGACCAGTTTGGGGCCTTGGGCATAGCCAAGTTCAAGTGCTGTAGGCTTAGGAGAGGAGTGCAATAAAGATATTTCTTTATACATTTCAGAAACCCTTGAGTCTTGTTAATTGGTGTGAAGCTCATCGATGGCTTCACACAGACTTTTAGGTTAATGGAAGGTCCTCTTTAAAGGCGAGAGACTACAGAAAAGAAGGCTTCAGGTTGAGTTTTCCCTTTAAGTCTCCTTCCATACATTCTATAGATCAGCAGAAAACCAGCTCTCTAGGAAGGGTTCCAGGAGTACACAGCTTGTTTATGCTCCTGCATGCAGGTCATACAGTGCAGGCTCATCGAAACCAATAAATGAACGCAGAGTATTCAGCGACCCTTAACAAGTACGTGAAAAGATGCCGTCGCTACGGATGTCCATAATGGGTTCAACAACTAGGCGCTAATGGCTTCTGCTAACACGGTGCCTGCAAGGGCGAATAGGGTTCAGCTTTGATGTGAACGCATTCAAACGGCTCACATATTATGAAGCCGCAAAAGCCAACTTAACCATGAACCGCGATCTCAGGACTGGATTAACAGGATAATAATATTTATGTATTGCCGCCACATTAAGCACATCGGTGACCCGGCAGGTTACGTACATCTCGGCAAGATTTCTTGGAAATTTTGTTCCACGAGGCTAAAGAAGAGGGAAGATACTACAAGTGATTAGAGGGGAGTTCTCTGTAGTATAATAAAAACATAAAACACATGCAAATGTATACCTACTAAAAATAGACGTAGAGCTTTATCAAAATAGCATTTTCTTTGCTAAACCGGGGTCTAATATACAACCTCAATTCCTGAAAAGTCGAGATGAGGCGTAAAATCAACATAAAAACCGAATACAATGATCTGCCAATCTCGTAAAAAAAGCCATATTTTATTGACCATAGAAAAAAGAAACACACAGTGCTGGGACAAGGTCACCCAATGCCCAGGGTGAAGGTGGCAGACTGCCGCCCCCACCCTCACCCCTATACAAATCCCCCCTTACCCCCTCTTCCAACGCAAATGCGCAACGCAATCCCTCCCCTTCATCCGCCCTGTCCCAACCCAAATCCCCCTCTCAGAACGAATCCATCCTCATATCCTCCATTCCAGCATAACCCCTCCCCCCCAAAACCTTCCTTCTAACAAAATTTCAGCTACCCCACCCCCCCAAACCCCAAATCCCACCCCCCTCAGCACAACCCACCCCCCATATCCTTCCTTTTTACACAAATTCTCTTATACCCCCAAAACCCCCTCTCATATGCACCCCCCCCATATCCTCCCTTCAAGCACAAATCCCTCCAAACCCTTCCTTCTTACTTACACAAATTCTCTTAACCCCCCCCCCCCCCAAAAAAAAAAAAATCTGCTCTTCTCAGCACAGACCTTCTTTTGATCACTTTTATTCCTATTACAAGGAATGTAAACCATTGTAATAGGAAGAGTGTGTGACAGGTCCTCTTTATCTTTTCCAGGCTGGAAAGACCAAGATTAAAAAAAAAATGAACTGTCTCGGACTTTCCAGGCATGTCCCCAGCTTTGTTTATGTCCGCCGGCCCGAATGTGACGTCACAACGTCGCGCCCAAGGCTCCCAGGGTCAAAGACAAGACTGGGGACCAACTGGTCACCAGTAATCTCTATGATCAATGGCGACCGATTAGTTCTCCGGCTCAACGATCGTACAAGCGAGCCCAGAGAAGCACCGGAGCGCGACGGGACGGGGGGGAATGTCTCCTCCCACGATCTATAAGAACGATCAAGCGGCTGAACCGCCACTATGATTGTTCTTCCGGTACACGGAATCACCGGCTGAAAAAAATTATATCTGGATGATGCCAATCATTCAGATATCCCCACTCAAAGTCCAGGACTTCATATGACGTCCTTGGGCTGGAAGTGGTTAAGGAGACAACAAAATTGCAAATAAAAATAATAATAAACAAAAAATAAATAAAATAAAATAAAGGAAAAAGATAAATTGGAGTTTATCAGATTTTTTTTTTTTTTTACGTCCGCACCTGACCTGCTCTCCTTTCCCAGAAGCCCCCACCTTTCCCGTACCGAGTCCGTTTTTATTTTTATTTTTTTTCGCAGACGTCCACGTAGTGTCACCGGCAGCGACTCACGCGGACGTCTCGCAGACTGATGGCTGACGGCAGGATTTGCCCCGGAGGGGAGAGCTGGTGCCGGTCTCCTGCGACTCGGCTGGGCTTTTTAAAGCCGCGGATCAGATTGAGAATTGATGGCAATCAGAACGGACGCGAACACCGTGATTGGCGCTTCAGCAGACGCTCCATATCATTAGCCGGTGGAGGCGAGGGGAGCTGAGACCATTTTAATGTCACTTTAGCTTCTTTTTAAGAAGAGACTCCAGAGGCACGGAGGAATTACTTGTGTTAAGATTGTTTACTTCAGCTTTTTTTTTCTTTTCCCTTCTGGATTGACTTACACAAGAACGGCGCACTCAGATAGAAGGATGCCCCTGTTTCTTTTTTTTTTTTAAAGGGTCAGTCCACCCAGATCTGATGTTTCAGTAGAGAATTAAAGCGGTATTATACCCAACAGAAAACATATTGCAGCATACCAATTATTAGATGTGACGGCTGCATTTCTTTTTTCTTTTTTAGGCTTGCATTCTTCTATTTCCATTGTGTGATCCAGCCAGCAAGTCTGTTTTTTTTCCCAAGAGAACAAGCTCTCCAGCAGAATGTGCCGGGTACAGGGATTAGACAAACCATTTAACACTGGCAGGGGTGTGCACAATGATGAGCTTTTATTTATTAAAAGGAACACAACTGTTTGCTCTAACTGATTATAAGATATTAGCTGGAGCCTTGAGCTTGGCTTCAGTTTGCTTGTGTATTTAAATCTGCTAGTCCATCTAACACTCTTCACCCCCACACTGACAATGCTACTGTTCAAAGGTGCCTCCCGTTCTCCTTCATCCAGAGTGTGGGGGTGCACTAATACAGGAGGTGCGTTACTGGCCGGATCACCAGGTGAAAAAAATAAAATAAAATAAAAAATAAAATAAAGAAAAACGAATGCAGCCACCACATATAATGATAGGTAAGCTGTAATATATTAAGTTTTTAGTTTTAGATTTAATACCGCTTTAAAGTGTGTCAGGGTCCCCTCCCAAAGAGGAAGGACCCCTCCCTGATGCTCCAGGGGGGCATGGCTACTGATAGGGCAATGCATACTGAGGCCGCGTACACACGCGGGGACTGTTCGCTCAACTTTGTCCGCTGAACAGTGTTTCGGCGGACAGTCCGCTCGTGTGTGGGCTTCAGCGGACAGTTTCAGCGGACAGTCTGCTGAACAAAGTTTTTCGGAATTTCCGAAAAACTGTCCGCTGAAACTTTGTTTCAGCGGACAGTCCCCTCGTGTGTAGGCTTGTTCGTCAAACTAAGTCTCGCGCATGCTCAGAAAGAAATTACACGCCGAAGGTTGCATTGCAGTGTATAGGACGTCGTTTTCTAGTCCCGTCGTACGTGCCGTTCACGTCATCGCGCACGGTTTCAGCGGACTGTTCATTCGTCGTGTGTGGGCAAGTCCGTCCATGCTAATTTTGAGCGGACTGTCCGCTGAAACTGTTTGACAAACAAAGTTGAGCGAACAGTCCCCGTGTGTGTACGCGGCCTTAGGTCCACCTAGACCTCATCCCCCATGATCAGCCAAAGCTGGCCAACGAGTACTGGGTAGTGGGCTCTCCCAAAGAGAGAACCCCCAGAGAGAAGCAAGGGAAGAACCTAAATGCCACACATACGCTCTCTAGACTTCATGGTAGGCCTGAAGATCCAATCTCCATTGCCTCTTGTGGTGGCAGAGTCCCGTTAAATGTTCCCTTGATGTGTGGAAAGCAAAAGTGTGTCATGGTTAACTTCCAAAGAGGAAGGACCCCTACCTGACCCTCTAAGGCTCAAGACTCCTGATGGGAGCATGATATACTCAGGTCCACCTAGACCTCACTCCTCATGGTCAGCCGAAGCTGACCAACAAGTACTGGGTAGGAGGCTCTCCGGAAGAGAGACCTCCCAAGGCAGAGGAGGAAGGAACCTAAGGGCTACACATCCTCCACCTAGACTTCATGGTAAACCCGAAGATCCACACCCAGGTAGACCCGAAGATCCATCCTCTTGTGGTGACAGGGTCCCTTTAAACTTTCCCTTGTTGCATTTAAAGCAAAAGTGTTAATTAGGTTCAACTTCTTTCTTCCGACTTTAAGAAACAAAGTGACTGATTCTTCTTTCACTTGGTCCCATTCCACATCACGCAGACCAGAAAGTCACACTTCCTACCTTCCACCGATTGTCATAATTAATTCGGTCTGGTTTACAAATGGTGGATGATTCCTGATGGGGGCAAGGAATGCTCAGGTCCAACTAGACCCGCTCCTCAGGATCATCTGAAGCCGACCAACAAGTCATGCTTCCTACCTTCCACCAGTTGACATTATTAATCCAGTCTGGTTTACAAATAGTGGATTACTCCTTGAGGGGGCAAGGCACGCTCGGATCCACCTAGACCCCGCTCCTCATGATCAGCTGAACTTGACCAACTAGTACTGGATCGGAGGCTCTCCTGAAAAGAGACTCCCCCAAGGCAGGGGAGGAAGGAACTTGATGGCCATACATTCTCCACCTGGACTTCATGGTAGGCCAGAAGACCAACACCCTGTTGTCTCTTGTGGCGACAAGGTCTATTCATGCGTTCTCTTGATGTATGGAAAGCAAAAGTTTGTCGTGTTCCCCTCCTGAAGAGGATGGACCCCTTAGTGGCCCTCTGTGGCTCAAGACTCCTAATGGGGGCAAGGCACACTTGTGTACACCTAGACTCTGCTCCTCATGATCATCCGAAGCCGACCAACCAAGACAGGGGAGGAAAAAATCTATGGACCAAACATCCTCCACCTAGACTTCATTTTTGGCCCGAAGAACCACACCCTGTTGCCTCTTGGTGAGAGGGTCTCTTTAAATGTTCCCTTGTATGAAAAGCAAAACGGGTAATTCATCTCAACCTCTTTCTTCCGACTTTAAGGAACAAAGTGACTGTTTAATCTTTCAGTTGGTTCCATTCCGCATCACGCAGACCAGAAAGTCACACTTCCTACCTTCCACTGATTGACATAGTTAAGTCGATCTGGTTTACAAATGGTGGATGACTTCTGATGGGGGCAAGGCACGCTCAGGTCCACCTAGACCCGCTCCTTAGGATCATCTGAAGCTGACCAACGAATATTGGTTAGTGGACGCTCCCAAAGAGTGAACCTGCCCCCAAAGTAGGGGAGAATTGAACCTACAGGCCACACATCCTCCACCTAGACTTCATGGTAGGTCCGAAGACCCACACCCTGTTGCCTCTTGGTGACAGGGTCTCTTTAAATATTCCCTTGTATGAAAAGCAAAACGGGTAATTCATTTCAACTTCTTTCTTCTGACTTTTCCATTCTGCATCACGCAGACCAGAAAGTCACACTTCCTACCTTCCACTGATTGACATAGTTAAGTTGATCTGGTTTACAAATGGTGGATGACTCCTGATGGGGGCAAGGCACGCTCAGGACCACCTAGACCCGCTCCTTAGGATCATCTGAAGCCGACCAATGAGTATTGGTTAGGGGACGCTCCCAAAGAGTGAACCCACCCCCAAAGTAGGGGAGAATTGAACCTATAGGCCACACATCCTCCACCTAGACTTCATGGTAGGCCCGAAGACCCACACCCTGTTGCCTCTTGGTGACAGGGTCTCTTTAAATGTTCTCTTGTATGAAAAGCAAAACTGTTAATTAGTTTCAACCTCTTTCTTCCGACTTTAAGGAACAAAGTAACTGATTCTTCTTTCAGTTGGTCCCAGTTGGTCCCAGAAAGTCACGCTTCCTACCTTCCACCGATTTACATAATTAAGTCGGCCTAGTTTACAAATGGTGGATGATTCCTGATGGGGGCAAGGAATGCTCAGGTCCACCTAGACCCGCTCCTCAGGATCATCCGAAGCCGACCAACGAGTATTGGTTAGGGGACGCTCCAAAAGAGTGAACCCGCCCCCAAAGTAGGGGAGAATTGAACCTATAGGCCACACATCCTCCACCTAGACTTCATGGTAGGCCCCCGAAGACCCACACCCTGTTGCATATATAAATGTTTCCTCGTATGGAAAGCAAAAGTGTTAATTAGTTTTAACCGCTTATTTCTGACTTTAAGGAACAAAGTGACTGTTTCTTCCTTCAGTTGGTCCCATTTGGCGCCACGCAAACCAGAAAGTCACGCTTCCCACCTTCCAGCGCTTGACATAATTAAGTCGGTCCGGTTTACCAATGGCGGGTGTAGAATAATGAAGTCGCTCCAGCATGCAGACCAAGTGGGAATCTGAACTCATTCGAATAGGAGATGTAATAATTGTCCGGGGCTTCTGTACATGGCCGTGTTCATCAGACTCGCATTAAACTTTTAGGGGAGCTGCATCCCAGCGCAACGCTCCACACTTCCTCCGCTGTTATTCACCGCGAGGGGAAGAGGTTTTATTTTTTAGCTGGGAATATGTATAATCTGATGAGCTGCGCAGGTTGTCACGGAATGCTTTACTCAACAGCTTAAAGGACGAGCGTGCTTCTCTAAGGCCTTCTGCTCCTCAACCAGGCAGACAACAGGGTCAGCCAACAGAGAGACGCGGGAGGTAGTGATGGACGAACTTCCGACGGGACGTTTCGCGAACGCGAAATGCGAACGGACCCAAACGTTCGCGAAACCGACCGTTCGCCGCGGGCCCCATTGACTTCAATGGGAGGCGAACTTTGCAAACCTTCATGTCGAATTTGCGGCCACGTGGTAATTATTAGGGGGTAAAACGTAGTCCCACCATCTGGACAATGACATAATACATGTATGAGGTGAATTTGGGATCGATAACTACAAGCATTTTTATTTTATTTGGGAAATTGTTCTAACAATTCAGGACTATGGAGCTAATGAAGGCAATGGAGGAGAGGGAAGGTCAGGGACCAGGGTAGGCAAAGAAGAGGGTGCAGGAGATGATCACCAGCAGCGTGACATACCGGAATGACACATGCACCGTGATAGAGGCATCTGACAGCAGCACCGTAATACAGAGCACTGACAGCAGCACCGTGACATACAGCGCTGACAGCAGCACCGTGACATACAGCGCTGACAGCAGCACCGTGACATACAGCGCTGACAGCAGCACCGTGACATACAGCGCTGACAGCAGCACCGTGACATACAGCGCTGACAGCAGCACCGTGACATACAGCGCTGACAGCAGCACCGTGACATACAGCGCTGACAGCAGCACCGTGACATACAGCGCTGACAGCAGCACCGTGACATACAGCGCTGACAGCAGCACCGTGACATACAGCGCTGACAGCAGCACCGTGACATACAGCGCTGACAGCAGCACCGTGACATACAGCGCTGACAGCAGCACCGTGACATACAGCACTGACAGCAGCACCGTAAGCAGCCCCAGGAGGAAGTCAGCACAGCACAGGGATGGTGTGATCCCCTCATAATAAGAACCCCCAGGAGGAAGTCAGCACAGCACAGGGATAGTGTGATCCCTTCATAATAAGAACCCCCAGGAGGAAGTCAGCACAGCACAGGGATATCATAAGCAGCCCCAGTAGAAATATGACACCGCTCAACCTCTTCAAAGAGGAGGGTAGGGGCATATAGTACGGTGTGCTTTTTTGGGTCAAGGAAGTGAGCCAAATGAATTAAGAAGGTCTGTGTGCTTGATTAAAAAAATAGTTTATAGACATATACATGGTCTACTGGTCACATGTGTTGAATTCCTCCGAGATCCATGCCTCATTCATTTTTAGAAATGTGAGGTAGTTAACACTGTGGTGAGCTAGGCGAGTACGCTTATCGGTCACAATCCCCCCTGCTGCGCTGAACGTCCTTTCGGACAGGACACTGGATGAGGGGCAAGCCAACAGTTCGATTGCAAATTGGGCAAGCTCTGGCCAGAGGTCAAGCCTGCCCACCCAGTAGTCTAGGGGTTCATCACTCCTCAGAGCGTCCACATCGGCCGTTAACCCAATGTAGTCGGACACCTGACGGTCTAGGCGTTCCCTGATGCTGGATCCGGATGACACCTGTCGATGGGTCGGCTGAAAGAATGACCTCATATCCGAAGTCACCAACACATCTTCAAACCGGCCTCTTCTTGCAGGCGCTGTTGGATTGGTACCCGCAAATCCTTCTCTGGGAGTGGGAATTGCTCCTCTGCCAGCGCACGCAAAAGCAGAATGCAGCATTTCTCGAAGCAAGGCCTGGAAGTGCTGCATTCTGACAGCCCTCTGCGACGGCGGTAACATTTCCGCCATTTTGTGTTTGTACCGGGGGTCTAAGTACGTTGCCACCCAGTACTGGTCCTTGACCCTCATGCTTTTTATACGGGGGTCCCTATTAAAACACTGGAGCATGAAGGCCCCCATTTGCACTAAAGTGGAAGCGGTGTGGTGGCCTGGCTCCTGCTCATCATCCAGGATAATGTCGTCCTCTTCATTCTCCTCTCCCCATCCTCGCACAACAGGGATCCCAGAAAGGTTTAAAGCATGCTCTTCTTGCTCCTGCTCATCCGCCCCGGCACCATCCTCCTCTGACTCCTCATCAGACTCCTGTTGTTGACTTGTCTCAGATAGAGTAGCCCCCCCTGGGAATTCATCCAGCATTGCGACTTCCTCATCTTCCCGCTCCTGCTCCTCCACAGCCTGATCAATGACACGACGCAATGCACGCTCCAGAAAGAAGGCATAAGGTACCATGTCACTGATGGCGCCATGGCTGCGACTGACCAGTTTGGTGATCTCCTCAAATGGCCGCAGAAGTCTGCATGTGTCGCGCATGAGCAGCCACTGGCGCGGTGAAAAAAAACCCAGCTCCCCAGAACCGTTTCTTTCGCAGAGTTCATACAGGTAGACGTTAACTGCACGTTTCTGCTGGAGCAGCCTATCAAGCATATAGAAGGTTGAGTTCCATCGCGTCGGGCAATCGCAAATAAGACGTCTGACCGGCAGATGGTGTCGCCGCTGAATGTCAGCAAGGCGAGCCATGGCCGTGTAAGATCTTCTGAAATGGGCCGAGATTTTCCTTGCCTGCCGCAAGATGTCCTGGACCCCAGGGTATTTGACAAGGAATCGCTGCACGACCAAGTTTAAGACGTGTGCCATGCACGGCACGTGCGTGATTTTGCCCTGTTTCAATGCGCTAAGCAGATTGGCACCGTTGTCACACACCACTTTACCAACTGTCAAATTGAGCGGTGTTAGCCACTCATCTGCCTGTGAACGCAAAGCTGAAAGGAGTGCCGGGCCAGTGTGGCTCTTTGCTTCCAGGCACAACAGACGCAGCACGGCATGGCAACGTCTCACCTGGCATGTGGAATAGGTTCTGGGGAGCTTGGGCGGTGCAGTGGAAGAGACGCTAGCAGCGGAAAAGGAGGAGGCAGCTGAGGAGGAGAGGGAGGAGGATGGAGTAGGAGGAGGAGAAGAAGAGTCAGGCCTGCATGCAATCCGTGGCGGTAAAACCAAATCTACACGGGTGCCACGGGTTACATGCTTGACGGCCGTCAGAAGGTTCACCCAGTGGGCAGTAAAACTGATATACCTTCCCTGCCCGTGTTTGCTAGACCACGTGTCTGTGGTCAGATGTATCTTGGCACCGACACTGTGTGCCAGAGATACATTCACTTGCCGCTGAACATGGCCATATAGCTCTGGGATGCCCTTCTCTGAGAAATACTTCCTTCCTGGGACCTTCCATTGTGGTGTTCCAATGGCCACAAATTTGCGAAAGGCCTCCGAGTCCACCAGTTTATATGGCAGTAGTTGGCGGGCTATGAGTTCTGACAAGCCAGCCGCCAACCGTTGGGCAAGAGGGTTATCCGGCATCATCATTTTTTTACGCTCAAACATTAGGCCCACGGAAGCCTGCCTTTTTGCAGAAAAATGTGAGCTTGGCGTGATGGAAGGTGGAGTGGAGGACAATTGTGAGGAGAGAGGAGAAGGAGAAGTAGAAGACGAGGCTGGACGGTGAGAGCCTGCAGTGTGGCTTTGTGTGTTCCGTTGCTCCCACTGGGCTCGGTGATGGCTGCTCATGTGCCTTCTTAAGGCGGTCGTCCCTAGGTGAGTATTGGGCTTACCGCGACTAACGCGTTGACTGCAAAGATTGCAGATGGCAACGCTATTGTCAGCAGCGGACACGTTAAAAAAAGCCCACACTGCGGAGCCATGTGCCGGTGTCCTGGGAGCGCCAGATGTGACCGTACATGGTCGATGACTCGCTCCTGATACATTTGCAGTCTGCTTTGTCCCTGCTGTGCAATGTAAGTCATTGCTGCTTCTCCTCCCTATCTGCTGGTCCATATCTCCCTCTGAACTCCCCTCCTCTTCCTCTCTTGTGGGCACCCACGTGACATCACTAGACACGTCATCATCAACGTCACCTTCCCCACCGCTATAAGTAGAGATCTCGGAGTAGGCAGCAACACCGGGGACCAACCTCCTCCTTGGGCTGATCTGGGTACTGGCGTCAGACTGCTGAGTAGCGCTTGTTGCTACCTCCTCTTCCTGATCCAATACCAAGAGTGGCTGCGCATCAGAAATGTCCTCTTGATATGGATCGGAAAATAATTCCAGTGACTCAAGCGGAAGGTATGTGGTGGTGGTGGTGGTGGTCGTGTTGTTGGTGGTAGTGTCTTTGGGGGTGCACATAGCAGAGAGTGAAGAAGAGGGTGCAGATCGAGAGGATGAGGAGGGTGCAGAAGAGTAAGGCTGAGCGAGCCACTCAACCAAGTCTGGTGCATCCTTTAAAGTAATTGAACGCACCTTCTGCAACTTCCCACTTTGGCTCAAGCCTGTTGCTCCTGCCCTACCCCTACCACCCCTGCGGAAGGGCCTGCCTCTTCCTCTGCATGTCATTTTTTAAATGACCCTGTGACAAAACTCTTAGTCCCTATACCGCTGAAGGACTGCTGCAGTATAGGTGAGCGGTCAGCAGTGGTGCACGTCAACCCTATCTATTGTGGACCGATAGCGGTCCTTACAGAACAGCAGACTGTACCGCACTCAAGCCTATGTACCGTAGCACCCTATACCAAGTTACCAGTCCTTATAAGAACTTTTGTGGAACAAGCAGGTTGTGTATTAGTGTTTAGCAGACTGTACGTCAGTCCCTATACCGCTGAAGGACTGCTGCAGTATAGGTGAGCGGTCAGCAGTGGTGCACGTCAACCCTATCTATTGTGGACCGATAGCGGTCCTTACAGAACAGCAGACTGTACCGCACTCAAGCCTATGTACCGTAGCACCCTATACCAAGTTACCAGTCCTTATAAGAACTTTTGTGGAACAAGCAGGTTGTGTGTTAGTGATTAGCAGACTGTACGTCAGTCCCTATACCGCTGAAGGACTGCTGCAGTATAGGTGAGCGGTCAGCAGTGGTGCACGTCAACCCTATCTATTGTGGACCGATAGCGGTCCTTACAGAACAGCAGACTGTACCGCACTCAAGCCTATGTACCGTAGCACCCTATACCAAGTTACCAGTCCTTATAAGAACTTTTGTGGAACAAGCAGGTTGTGTATTAGTGTTTAGCAGACTGTACGTCAGTCCCTATACCGCTGAAGGACTGCTGCAGTATAGGTGAGCGGTCAGCAGTGGTGCACGTCAACCCTATCTATTGTGGACCGATAGCGGTCCTTACAGAACAGCAGACTGTACCGCACTCAAGCCTATGTACCGTAGCACCCTATACCAAGTTACCAGTCCTTATAAGAACTTTTGTGGACCAAGCAGGTTGTGTATTAGTTTTTAGCAGACTGTACGTCAGTCCCTATACCGCTGAAGGACTGCTGCAGTATAGGGCAGCGGTCAGCAGTGGTGCACGTCAACCCTATCTATTGTGGACCGATAGCGGTCCTTACAGAACAGCAGACTGTACCGCACTCAAGCCTATGTACCGTAGCACCCTATACCAAGTTACCAGTCCTTATAAGAACTTTTGTGGAACAAGCAGGTTGTGTGTTAGTGATTAGCAGACTGTACGTCAGTCCCTATACCGCTGAAGGACTGCTGCAGTATAGGGCAGCGGTCAGCAGTGGTGCACGTCAACCCTATCTATTGTGGACCGATAGCGGTCCTTACAGAACAGCAGACTGTACCGCACTCAAGCCTATGTACCGTAGCACCCTATACCAAGTTACCAGTCCTTATAAGAACTTTTGTGGAACAAGTGAGTTGTGAATGTTTAGCAGACTGCAGCAGAAGGGCAGCAGTCAAGTATAATATCCTTTCTATATTTGGAAGAAAGAATATTATACATGTACAAGCCTATTACTGTACCACTGATACCAGTCCTGAAAAGAACCTTTGTGGAACTAATAATAACAGCAAGTCTTTAAAATTACCCTCACTGCCTGACAACACTGCTTCCTTCCTGTCCCTATACAAATTGGCAAAAAAAGAGAACGATTAGTGGTTACTGGAACAGCTCTTTTGTGGACCTTGATAGTAACAGCTAATGATGATGATGATGATGATGATGATGAAAGACTAATCTGGCTGTCCCTGTAGCATACACCGTCCTTTCCCTTTCTCTAAACTAACAAAAGACACTCAGGCTGCTGCAAGAATCAGCAGCACAGCAAACCTATCAACACCTAACACCTATACCAGTCCTGAAAAGAACTTTTGTGTACCAAATAGCTAGTGGTTTATCTCTCCCTACTCCACACAGGAACCTGTCCCTATCTTAACAGAAGAAAGAATGTAAAATGGCCACCGGATCGGGTGTATTTATAGGTTAGGGGGAATGTACAAGTGTCCATGTGCTGTCATGTCTCAATTGGCTGTCCTGTATCACATGATAAACGTGTCACCAAAGGTTAAAGTTCTTGTATACATTAAACACGTAAGTCCGCCGCGGCGAACGACGGAAAAAGGCGTTCGAACGTGCGGACCGCGAATGTCGGAAATTCGCCGCGAAACGACCGCCGGGCGAACCGTTCGGCCATCACTAGCGGGAGGTACTCAAATACGTTCCTCAATTCACGCCGTAATGGCTTTTATTTGATGTGAAGGTGCAATTAACAAATATCACTTTCTTGTATAGGATCGTTCTTTTTCTTTTCCTTTTTTTTTTTTCTTTTTTTACATGTAATGTATATTTATTCACTTGACCTCTAGAAGATTTACCCCCCCCCCCCCTCCTTGACCAGACCATTTTTTGCTATATAGCACTGCTGTACTTTGACAATTTTGCGGACATGCAGCCCTGTAAAACGAAAAAAAACCTAAAGTGGGGGGTACAGATACCTGTACAGTACAGGTATCTGCACCCACTTCCGGGATAGCTCTCTGCGGAAAGGGGCGTATATTACGCCCCTTTCCGCAAGTGCCCTCCCCTTTCCGCAAGTGCCCCGCTGCCTGCTGGGAAAACACACAGATCCCAGAGGCAGCGGGGACCATCCTTATTGCGCAGCGCAGGTCACGCATGCGCAGTAGGGAACCGGGAAATGAAGCCGAAAGGCTCCATTTCCTGATTCCCATACCCAAGATGGCGGCGGCGGCAGCACCCGAGAAACGATCTATAGATCGGCTTCGGGTGCCGACATCGCGGGCGCGCTGGACAGGTAAGTGTCACTATTTTAAAAGTCAGCAGCTGCAGTATTTGTAGCTGCTGGCTTTTAAGAAAAGTCTCGGCGGACTCCCGCTTTAACCACTTGTCTCCATTTTTCAGCTTTCAGCGCTGTCACACTTCGAATGACAATTGTGCGGTCATGCTACACTGTACCCAAATGAATATTTTTTTATCATTTTCTTCGCACAAATAGAGCTTTCTTTTGGTCATATTTAATCACTACTGGGTTTTTTCTTTTTTTACAAAAAAAAAAGACTAAAAATTTTGAAAAAAATTATTTTTTCACTTTTTTTTCTGTCAGTAAATTTTGTAACTAAGTAATGTTTCGTCTTCACTGATGAGCCCTGATTAGGCGGCACTGATAGGCTGAACTGGTGGGATTTGATGAGGTGGCACTGATGAGGTGGCATTAATATGCCGCACTTATGGGCACTGATAGGTGGCACTTATATGTGCCACTGATGAGCACTGATAGATGGCACTGAGGGGCACTAATAGGCGGCACTGACAGGCGGCACTGGTGGGCATGGATAGTCGACATGGATAGGTGGTACTGATGGGCACTGATAGTCTGAACCGGTGGGCATCGATGAGGTGGCACTTATGGGCATTGATGAGGAGGCACTAATATGTCGCACTTATGGGCACTGATAGGTGGCACTGATATGTGGCACTGATGAGCACTGATAGGCAGCACTGGTGGGCACTGTTAAGTGGCACTGATGGGCAATAATAGACGGCACTGGTGGGCACGGTTAGGCGATACTGATGGGCACTGATAGGCTGAACTGGTGCACTGATGAGGTGGCACTGATGAGGTGGCACTGATGAGGAGGCACTAATATGCCGCAATTATGGGCACTGATATGTGGCACTGATGGGCACTAATAGGCGGCACTGGTGGGCATGGATAGGTGGCACGAATAGGCAGCACAGATAGGCGGTACTGATGGATACTGATAGGCTGAACTGGTGAGCATTGATGAGGTGGCACCTATGGGCACTGATGAGATGGCACTTATGGGCATTGATGAGGTGGCACTGATGAGGAGGTACTAATATCCCACACTGATAGGTGACACTGATTTTTGGCACTGATAGGCGGCACTGATGGGCACTGTTAGGTGGCTCTGATGGGCACTAATAGCTGGCACTGGTGGGCACTGATAGGCGGCACTGGTGGCCATTGATAATTGGCACAGATAGGCGGTACTGATGGGCACTGATGGGCATTAATGGGTGACACTGATAAAGAGCCGCACTGCCCCGGCCGTCATTTGATGTTGGGCGGGCGTTAAGCAGTTAATTGCAGTACTGGGGATGTGTTTCCAGTCCTGTGAAGTGTAAGAAGACAATGACTTGTCTAAGCCCCGTCTCTTTGTGAATTACTAACACTGACTGAAGGAACATGGAAGAATTGGAGAGGGTCTAGCTGGGACTGAACTAACTAGCCCTAAACAGGAGGGGAGGACAAAGGGAGAAACCAAATGACATAATAAACATGTTGCAGCAGCCCAAAGCCTCCACTAGAAGGCAGCACACTACAAACATTAATAAACCCACTGCAATTCAATAAAACACAGAAAAATTACACAGAAGTGACAAAACAGTTCCATTATTTTTTCCACTTGTACATGTACCAGGCCAAGCTGTCCAGCAATAGTTCAATTACTGGGATTGGGACAAACCATTTAGGGTTTTATTCACACTTATGACCGGTGGGTGAAAAAGCAGATGGTTGAGCTGCAGTTTTACTGCCCCCCCAACCCCCCCAACTCCAACCTTCCCGTACCCCAACCTCCTACCTGAATACTGACATACAGCTGCCCCAGGCTTCACATATGTCACAGCTGCAAAGCACAGCAACCGCCACCAGCTGTGACCGATGCAAGTCTATGGGGCCGCCCTGCAATGCATGTGCTGCGGCGGGGTGGTGCGCCATTTGCCGGGTGGAATCAGGTGGTGAGGAGACGACGAAGTCTTTGCTGTAATACAAAGAGATTGAAGCCCAACTCCACCTAACACTTTGTAACTGAAGACAACATATGAATAAAAGTCCATCTGTGTATTCCCATCCGGCTCTGTCCGGGCTCATTCACACGTTCCTCTGAAGAGCAGTCTAGTGCTTTTCAGTGGCGTTTGATAGGCGTCAAGCCTTTCAATTGTCATCACATTACCTTATTTTAGACTTGATGATGTCATCACTGGGTCTCTGTGCTTCTCTATGCAATGCAGGCAGATCATGGCTGGTGGGTGGGAGGGGCGGCAGGGTGCTGCCCGTACAATACCGGGCACTTTCACCCCCTTCTTGCCCAGGGCAATTTTCAGCTTTCAGCGCTGTCACACTTTGAATGACAATTACTCGGTCATACAACACTGTACTCATATGACATTTGATATTTTTATCACACAAATAGAGCTTTTCTTTTTATGATATTTAATCACCTCTGGGGATTTTTATTTTTTGCTAAACAAACAAAAAAAGACCTAAAAATGTAAAAAAAAAAAAAAAGTTTTTCTTAGTTTGTTATAACATTTTGGAAATAAGTAATTTTTCTCCTTCACTGATAAGGCTGCACTAATAGTCGGCACTAATAGGCACTGGTAGGCTACACTGATGGGCACTGATCAAGCTGCACTGATGGGCACTGATGAGGAGGCACTGATGAGGCTGCAGTGATATGCAGCACTGATGAGGCTGCAGTGATATGCAGCACTGATGAGGCTGCAGTGATATGCAGCACTGATGAGGTGCCACTGATGGGCACTGATAGGCTGCACTGATGAGTAGGCACTAATGAGGCAGCACTGATGAGGTGCCACCGATGGGCACTGACAAGGCTACACTGATGGGCACTGACAAGGCTACACTGATGGGCATTGATGTGGCGCCACTGATGGGCACTGATAAGGCTGCATTGATGAAGAGGCATTGATGGATACTGATAGGCGGCACTAATATGCACTGGTAGGCTGCAATGATGAGGTGACACTGATGGACACTGATTGGCACTGATAGGCACTGATGGGCATTGTTGGGGCTGCCCTGATGATCAGTGTAGATGCCCCCTGCACGGTTTGAACTTACCGGCTCTCCTCTACTCTCCCCACCCACTGTCAGTGTGAGGAAAAGACTGCCCATAACCGGAAAATCCTGTTTACACTGTGATCAGCTGTGATTGGCTCTTTACCCCCATCTGTGATCAGCTGTGATTGGCTCCTTACCCCGATCTGTGTTCAGCTGTGATTGGCTCATTAACCCGATGTGTGATCAGCTGTGATTGGCTCATTAACCCGATCTGTGATCAGCTGTGATTGGCTCTTTACCCCCATCTGTGATCAGCTGTGATTGGCTCCTTACCCCGATCTGTGATCAACTGTGATTGGCTCTTTACCCCCCATCTGTGATCAGCTGTGATTGGCTCCTTACCCCGATCTGTGATCAGCTGTGATTGGCTCTTTACCCCCCATCTGTGATCAGCTGTGATTGGCTCTTTACCCCCCATCTGTGATCAGCTGTGATTGGCTCCTTACCCCGATCTGTGATCAGCTTTGATTGGCTCTTTACCCCCCATCTGTGATCAGCTGTGATTGGCTCTTTACCCCCCATCTGTGATCAGCAGTGTCTGAAGGACCCAGATCCCTGCCGGTGCGCACAAGAAGCGCCATCACAGGAGATGGCCAGTAGACGCCCTTTACGGAAATGTGTGACGGTGCTGTAGCCTTCATTGGGCTATATCCAGGTCGGGAGGAGGGTAGGTAAGCAGTGGGTGGGCTCTTGGGAGGAGTTATATAAACATCAAAACCATGGGTGGATATCAGTCTGGGGGAGTGGGTGGTCCTAGACAGGATTCATTTGCATGGTAAAGCCCACAAGCGGTTCTGAATTGATCCTTCATGATTGAAGGAGCTGAAATCCAATGAATGGAAGAGGCGGGGCCAGGAAGAATTTGGTAGGGGAGGAAAGTGCTAAATGATGCTGGATGGCATCCGGCCGAAGAAATGAGGCGGGGCTCTATCAGGCTTGCTGCAGCTTCTAATGCACGCTGTGAGAAGCTCACAGTGTTCAGTGGAATCGGAGGAAGCCATTTCAGTCCAGAAGAGGAGACGGTACAACTGTGGCAAGACTGAGCGGAAGGCCGGGGGTCAGGTTTAACAAGGACACAACGTCTAAGTGTCGTTGATATGACACACCATCCCCCGCCCGCCTCCTCCGGGGGAAGGCGCTTATGTGTGATTAAGGAGCAGAATAAGACCGGGGACTCTGATCCCGGTGCCACCACATTGACTGTCATTTCCCAGTGCGTTTTAGAGTTTGGCTCCCCCTGGAGGAGGAGGAGGTCAAAGTGGATTGATTTGTAGAGAGCCCCCGGGGGCCGGCGTCTGCCCCGCTAAAATTACCCTTTTAACGACAACCTCAGTCTCATCACCGAGATAATATACAGAGCCTGCGTTACCACCGGTGGCACTTCTATACGCGGAGCCCCTCCCGGGACATATCCAGCCAAATGATTAAATAAACAGCTCAAATGCAAAAATAAATAAATAAAAAACACTTAAAAGTTTGTTCCACCTTGCGAGGTGGGTAGTTGATTTGCTTTTTTTTTGTTTTTTTTTGTCTGTAAAATGGAAAAATTATTAGAATTTTTATGAATAAAATCTGAATTAAAAAAAAATAAACAATTCCCCAATTCTTCTGCATATAAAGAGAGGGACAACACTATGGCAAATATACATGCTCTCGGAAGGATAATGAGGAAAAAAAAATAAAAAATGTAAAAAGAAATAGAATGGGGGAATTAATTAAGGCTGAATAGGGTTAACTAGGGGTTAATATTGAGTTAAACAATAATATATTGTATTCATTAGTTTTTTTTTTAACTATAAATAAATAATAATAAATATATATATACATTTATAAATATTTATTTGTGTGATGTCATATGGAGATGGAAGGTCACAACTTCGATCTAACGAAATAGTAAACACAATGAAACAATACATAGTTACATTGTATTTATTTAAAATGGTGCTAAACCCAGGATAATTGTAATAATTATTATTAATTAATTTTTTTTTTGCTAGAAAATTACTTAGAAGCCCCAAACATAGTATATATATATATATATATATATATATATATATATATATATATATATTTTTTTTTTTTATAACACCCTAGAGAATAAAATTAGCGGTTGTTGCAATACTTTCTGTCACATTGTATCTGTGCAGCGGTCTTACAAGCGCATTTTTTGTGGAAAAAAGTAAATTTTTTTAATTAAAAAATAAGACAACAGTAAAGTTAGCCCAATTTTTTTTTATATTGTGAAAGATAATGTTACGCCGAGTAAATTGATACCCAACATGTCACGCTTCAAAATTGCGACACGCTCCTGGAATGGCAACAAAAAGAGTAAATATAATGAAACAATACATAGTTACATTGTATTTATTTAAAATGGTGGTAAACCCAGGATAATGGTAAAAAAAAAAAAAAAATATAGAAATAAAAATATATTTTTTTCCCCTAGAAAATTACTTAGAAGCCCCAAACATTATATATATTTTTTATAATACCCTAGAGAATAAAATGGTGGTTGTTGCAATACTTTCTGTCACATTGTATCTGCGCAGCGGTCTTACAAGCGCACTTTTTTGGGAAAAAAATTACACTTTTTTAATTAAAAAATAAGACAGAAGTAAAGTTAGCCCAATTTTTTTATATTGTGAAATATAATATTACGCCGAGTAAATTGATACCCAACATGTCACGCTTCAAAGTTGCGCCCGCTCGTGGAATGGCGACAAACCTTTACCCTTAAAAATCTCCATAGGCGATGTTTAAAAAATTCTACAGGTTGCATGTTTAGAGTTACAGAGGAGGTCTAGGGCTAGAATTATTGCTCTCGCTCTACCGATCGTGGCCATACCTCACATGTGTGGTTTGAACACCATTTCCATATGCGCGCGCTGCTCACGTATGCATTCGCTTCTGCGCGCGAGCTCGTCGGAACGGGACGTGTTAATATTTTTTTTTATTATTATTTAAATTTTTACTTTTATTTTTTTTATTTTTTATACTAAAAAAAAAAAAGTGTTACTTTTATTCCTATTACAAGGAATGTAAACATCTTGTAAACATCTTGTAGAAATCTGTAAACATCTTGTAAAAAAGGTAAATTTTCAATAAAATCAGAATTGAGAAAAAAAAAAAAGCATGACAGGACCTCTTAAATATGAGATCTGGGGTCAAAAAATACCTCACATCTCATATTTACACAAAAATGCAAAAAAAAAATAAAAAATGTCGTTTGGAAAAAACTAAAAAAAAGTCGCTTTAAGAGCTATGTGCAGAAGGGACATTTTGACGTTGCGTCCACCCTGCTATGGTATGGAGACGGGTAGGGGTCATCTTCCCCTCACTCAGCTGCACGCACAAACAGGGGACAAGATCTGATCGCCTCCGCTGCTGCATCGGCGGAGGGAGGAGGAGGGGCCCTCTCCCGCCACCGATAAAAGTGATCTTGTGGCGAATCCGCCGCTGAGACCACTTTTATCTGAAAACGGACCGCCCGCTGAAGAAGAAGGTACCGGGGTTATGGTAGCCAGCTGCTGCCATAACAACGATATTCCACTTCAAATAGCCACCGTATAATGTCAGCGGGAGGTCCGTAAATGGTTAAAGTGTGACATGTTAACATGGAAAGGTTCCCCACTGTTTTTTTTTTAAGCAGCAAAATATACCACGTATATATTTATAAAAAACTAATTACTTTATTTCATGGAAAAAAAAAATCAAATATACAAAGAGTTTAAAATATGAGCTCTGGTTGATGGCATAGTAAACAACATTGATGGTCTTCTTCAGGTTTTTTTTTTTTTTATTGTCCTAGAAAATACATAAAAGGAGTTTTTTACTATTTAAATTTTACATTTTGGCAACATACAGTGAACGTAAAAAAAAAAGGCAATCGTGGCCGTCACCCACTGCCCCACAGAGACAGGGTAAGTGCCAGGCAGACGGCGGGCGGGTGGAGGGGGGGCACAGTGGCATCATTTGATGGCACAGTGGGAGCTTTTGATGGCACAATGAGAGAATTTTATGGCACAGTGGGAGCTTTTGATGGCACAATGAGAGAATTTTATGGCACAGTGGGAGCTTTTGATGGCACAGTGGGATCTTTTGATGGCACAGTGAGAGCTTTTGATGGCACAGTGAGAGCTTTTGATGGGGCACAGTGGGATCATTTGATGGGGCACAGTGGGATCATTTGATGGGGCACAGTGGGATCATTTGATGGCACAGTGGGATCATTTGATGGCACAGTGGGATCATTTGATGGGGCACAATGGGATCATTTGATGGGGCACAGTGGGATCATTTGATGGGACACAGTGGGATCATTTGATGGGACACAGTGGGATCATTTGATGGGGCACAGTGGGATCATTTGATGGCACAGTGGGATCATTTGATGGCACAGTGGGATCATTTGATGGGGCACAGTGGGATCATTTGATGGGGCACAGTGGGATCATTTGATGGGACACAGTGGGATCATTTGATGGGACACAGTGGGATCATTTGATGGGGCACAGTGGGATCATTTGATGGGACACAGTGGGAGCTTTTGATGGGGCACAGTAGGAGCATTTGATGGCATAGTGGGAGCATTTGATGGGGCACAGTGGGAGCATTTGATGGCACAGTGGGAGCTTTTGATGGCATAGTGAGAGCATTTGATGGGGCACAGTGGGAACTTTTGATGGCACAGTGGGAGCTTTTGGTGGCACAGTGGAAGCTTTTGATGGCACAGTGGGATCATTTGATGGGGCACAGTGGGATCATTTGATGAGGCACAGTGGGAGCTTTTGATGGGGCACAGTGGGGGCATTTGATGGCACAGTGGGGGCATTTGATGGCACAGTGGGAGTTTTTGATGGCACAGTGAGATAATTTTATGGCACAGTGAGAGCTTTTGGTGGCACAGTGGGAGCTTTTGATGGCACAGTGGGATCATTTGATGGGGCACAGTAGGATCATTTGATGAGGCACAGTGGGAGCTTTTGATGAGGCACAGTGGGAGCTTTTGATGGGGCACAGTGGGAGCATTTGATGGCACAGTTGGAGCTTTTGATGGCACAATGGGAGCTTTTGATGGCACAGTGAGAGAATTTTATGGCACAGTGGGAGCATTTGATGGCATAGTGGGAGCATTTGATGGGGCACAGTGGGAGCATTTGATGGCATAGTGGGAGCATTTGATGGCATAGTGGGAGCATTTGATGGGGCACAGTGGGAGCATTTGATGGCACAGTGAGAGAATTTTATGGTACAGTGGGAGCATTTGATGGGACACAGTGGGAGAATTTGATGGGCACAGTGGCGGCCATTGATTTGAACGGTGGCTGCGTTTGATGGGCATAGTGGCTGCGTGTGATGGCACAGTGAGGCTGCAATTGATGGGTTTTTTTTTCAGTTTGTTTGCGCCCCCTCCCAAAAAGAAAAAAATTGAGCACCAGCTGCCACAGGTTTGGGGATTCTGACTAATCTAGCAAAAGAATTATGATTTTTACGTGTAGGAGAGAAGTGTCAGAATTGGCCTGGGTGGCAAGAGGTCAATTACCATAAATTTGTAATATACAAATAATTATTATATATTACATTTAAGGTAATTGTTTCAAAATCTGTACTCAAGCAGGTGGCTTAACAGACAAATTACTGAAGTTTGAAGTTATAACTTCCAACCAGTAATATCACAGTAAATAGATAAATAATAAATGATTATCTTATACTATATAGCATAATAATATATGATTTAGCTTGTACCTTTTCAGCTTGTACTGGCCATTCTGTATGTAGCTTCTGACAGGCTGCTCAAGGAGCCCACGTATCTCCGGAACCATAAATGTTAGGAGCCCCAAATTTTGACCAGTGGTGGGTTTGGACTTCAGCTGGTTACCAAGCTACAACCCTCAAAGTTGATTTTTTTTTTTTATGCTTCTGGCAGGTCAGGCTCTGCCCCATCTGCCTCCCCTGACTGCATGTCCCTGGTTTGGACATGTTCCTTTCTCTGTCTAAAACAAGAGAAAATGAAACCTGCTACATCACAGTTGTGTCAGTTGGTATTTATAGTGACCACTCTGTATTTAGTTTTTGACAGGCTGTGCAAGGAGCCCCATATCTCTGGAACCATAGGTCCCAGGAGCCCCATATCTCTGGAACCATAGGTCCCAGGAGCCCCATATCTCTGGAACCATAGGTCCCAGGAGCCCCATATCTCTGGAACCATAGGTCCCAGGAGCCCCATATCTCTGGAACCATAGGTCCCAGGAGCCCCATATCTCTGGAACCATAGGTCCCAGGAGCCCCAAATTACCAGTGGTGGTGTAGCACTTAGGCTACATACCCCCTAAATTTGGGGTCTCTATGACCCCAGGTAGCCGAGCTAAGACCCTTGAAGCTCGATAACATTATCACCACCAGGAACGTGCAGTCAGGGGAGGCAGGTGAGGCCATGCCTCACCTGCCTCCCCTGACTGCACGTCCCTGGTGGGGATAATGTTATGGCTTATCTCTGTATATTGTAGATAGGCAGTCTATAGGTCACCCTTTCTCAACCTTCAGAAAACAGAGTAACCTTTGAAATAACCTTCCGGTCTCAGGGAACCCCTAGCAACTTCTGGAGGAACCCCAGTGGAGAAACCCTGCGATAGAAGAAAGAGAATGAAATGAAGGCTCTGAGTGCCTGTATTCCTCTTCCTTTGTCCTATATGGAGGTGACGGGGGAAGAGTTGTCATTTGTTAAATCCTTTCGACAGTTTCCCAGCCGTCCCACCAGCACTGCCAGCTCCTGAACTGAGATGAGGACAGACAGGGAGCCCTCTCCCTCTATAGCGGCGTTCCCTTTTAATTACTGTGATTAATGCGGTCACATCTGGATGTGGCTGCTGGACTGGTAAATGTCATCATCCGTACAAGCCAACAGTCAGATTCCCGCACATTAACGTATTTAATTGTCAGTTAAATGACTTACACAACAACAATCTGACCCCGAGCAATAATTCTCAATGCAGCCACTTGCATATTCAGTGGCTTGTGTTTTTTGTACAAGGTTCCAGATTAATCTGCCACGATGTTACCGTCCTGACGAGACGCATAATGCCGGCAGAGCGCATCGCGCTTTAAAATCTGGGAAAATGTCAATTAAATTGATTATTTCCTTTATGGGGGGAACTCTGATCGATTTAGAAAGCAGGGCATTGTCTTTAAAACAAAGAGCAGATTTTTTGCACAGTTTCGAGGGCAGATATTTGCCTCCATAGTGCATCAGTATCAAAACATTTAAAAAGGAGGTTACAGCTCCATCTGCTGGCTTGCTTTAGAAAAATAAATGGCACCAAATCGTTAATTTTTCTATATTAGGCCAGCAGATGGAGCTGTAGCCTCATTTTCATATGTTTTCTGAGCTGGTCTGAGATTTTTTGCCTCCATACAGCATCACTACCAAACATTTGAAAAGGAGGCTACAGCTCCATCTGCTGGCTTGCTTTAGAAAAAATGAATGGCACCAAATTGTTAATTTTTCTATATTAGGTCAGCAGATGGAGCTGTAGCCTCCTTTTCATATCTTTTCTGAGCTGGTCTGAGATTTTTGCCTCCATACAGCATCACTACCAAACATTTGAAAAGGAGGCTACAGCTCCATCTGCTGGCTTGCTATAGAAAAATGAATGGCACCAAATTATTAGTTTTTCTATATCAAGCCAGCAGATGGAGCTGTAGAATCATGTTTCCAATGTGTTCTGAGCTGGTCTGATATATTTGCCTCCATACAGCATCACTACCAAACATTTGAAAAGGAGGCTACAGCTCCATCTGCTGGCTTGATGTAGACAAAATGAATGGCACCAAATCAGTCATTTTTCTATTTTAGGCCAGCAGATGGAGCTTGTAGCTTCCTTTTCAAATGTTTTCTTAGCTGATCTGAGATAACATTTGAAAAAAAGGAAGTTACAGCTCCATCTGCTGGCTTACTATAGAAAAATCAATGGCACCAAATCGTTAATCTTTCTATATCAGGCCAGCACATGGAGCTGTAAAGTCATTTTTCCAATGTGTTCTGAGCTGGTCTGATATATTTGCCTCCATACAGCATCAGTACCAAACATTTGAAAAGGAGGCTACAGCTCCATCTGCTGGCTTGATTTAGAAAAATGAATGGCACCAAATTATTACTTTTTCTATATCAGGCCAGCAGATGGAGCTGTAGAGTCATTTTTCCAATGTGTTCTGAGCTAATCTGATATATTTGCCTCCATACAGCATCGGTATCAAACATTTGAAAAAGGAGGCTACAGCTCCATCTGCTGGCTTGATTTAGAAAAATGAATGGCACCAAATCGGTCATTTTTCTATTTTAGGCCAGCAGATGGAGCTGTAGCTTCCTTTTCAATTGTTTTCTGAGCTGGTCTGAGATAACATTTGAAAAAAAGGACGTTACAGCTCCATCTGCTGGCTTGATGCAAAAAAATGAATGGCACCAAAATTGTTAATTTCTTCTATATTAGGCCTGCAGAAGGAGCTCTAGCCTAATTTTCAAATGTTTTCTGAGTTGGTTCTTACGTCCTTAAAAAAATAAAATAAAACCTAAAATGATAGACGGACAAGCCTAAACAGCCAAACAGGCCACATATAGATAGTAAAACGTTCAAAAGTACCTTGAGTGTACTACTATACATATACATATATATATATGTATATATATATATATATATATTGTATGCATATAAAGTTATATAACAATAATAAACAAAAAAATTATATATATATATATATATATATATATATATATATATATATATATATATATATATATATATATATATTATAGATATAGATCTATCTATATCTATCTATCTATCTATCTATCTATCTATCTATCTATATATATATATACAGATACATTTTTTTGTTACTATTATCATATAACTATATATGCGTACAGTATATATGTGTCTGTAATATATATAGTGTTATATATAAATACAATTTTTTGTTACTATTATCATATAACTATATATGCGTAAAGTATATATGTGTGTATATATATATATATATATATAGATGTCTAGATATATATATATATATATATATATATATATTTATATATTTATATATATATATACATTTATTTTATAATTGTTATTTTTATTTTCATATAACTATAAATCTCATATAGTTTTATATATATATATATATATATATATATATATATATATATATAATATACAATATACTTTGTTTATATATATACTGTGTGTGTATATATATAAAATATTAAAATACGTTCCCCTTTAATACATTCATAAAGGCCCTTTCATAGCGACCGCCAATCAAATTCTTCCATTCCCGTTTTTATCTAAATGTAGTCATCTGATTGATCGGAGTGTTTCTGATTTCCCAAACAGACGCGCGCTTTTCTTTTGTCTCTATATAATAGATTTGACGACTCTCGCCGCTCGCACAAATACACCTTGATTTATCCCAAAATGATCCTCTAACACTTCAAGCTGATTTCCTTTTAAACAAGAAGGACTAATGTAAGCCTGTCGGTCTTAAAGAACGGGGAAAAAGCACATTTGCCTCCCTTAAAATGTCTTTTGATCTCAGCTTTCGGCGCGGGTTTCTTCAGTCCGCAGTCAATCTGTTATATTCATGGCGCTTCGCAGACGCGGTAAAAACAACTTTTGTTCCCATTACCCACCAGGAGCTCGAATCAAAGGCGGTATATTGGCTGATAAAATCTCAAAGGTGTTTGGGAAAAGTTGATTTCCAATGCATTTCCTTCCAATTTCGGAAGACGTGCACTGATATTTGTTTGCGGCATTAAAAGTTTGTCAAATTTCAAATCCCGCCGGCGGCAATAGACTGGAGGTAATAGAAAGAGGTGCCTCCTGATGGTATACTGGTACTCGCATTACCAGGCCTAAAGACCGATCCTGACCTATGGGAGGGAGCATGCAAAAATTGGCTTATGCATGACCCCTGTACTAATTATCCAATGAACTACAGATCCCCCAGCAGCAATAGACCTACCCATCAACTATAGATCTCCCAGCAGCAATAGAATCCCCCCCCCCGGGCGGCAATGGCCCTCCCCAGTAACAATATATCCCCCAATCAGCATTAGACCTCCCCAGCAACAGTAGATGCCCCCAGCAACAATAACCCCCCCCCCCCCCCCCCGCAGCAATAGATCCCCCCAGCAGCAATAGAACCCCCCCTCCAGCAGCAATAGACCTCCCCAGCAACAATAAGTCCCCCAACAGCAAAAGACTTCTCTAGCAACAATATTTCCCCCCCAACATCCATAGATCTTTCCAGCAAAAATAGATTGTCCGAGCAGCAATAGATCCCCCATAAGCAATATACCCCCCCCCCACCAGCAATAGACCCCCATCAGCAACAATAGATCCCCCAGCAGCAATAGACCTCCCCACCAACAATATATCCCCAAGCAGCAATAGAACATCCCCCAACAGCAATAGACCTCCCCAGCAACAATATATCCCCTAGCTGCAATAGACTTCCCCAGAAGCAATAGGTCTCCCAGAAGCAATATATCCCCCCAGAAGCAATAGATCTCCCCCAATGGCCATAGACCTTCCCAGCAACAATAGATTGCCCAAGCAGCGATAGAACTCCGCCTGGCAGCAAAAGACCCCTCAGTAACAATAGATCCTCCAGCAGCAATAGATCCTCTCAGAAGCAATAGACCTAGTTAGCAACTATATATCCCCCCCCCCTCCCGCCAAGCAGCAATAGACCTTATAGCAAAAATGTACCTCCTCAGCAGCGATAGATCTCACAGCAGCCAGCAATATTAGGCCCCTCCCTCCACATTAAATTCCTCCCAGCAACATAAAACCCCACCTGCAAGAATAGACCTCCCCAGTGGCAATAGATCCACCCCAGCAACAATAAACCCTCTGCCAGCAGCAATAGATCTCCCAGCAGCCAGTAGCAGTAGGCCCCTCCCTCAACAGTACATTCCTCCCAGCAATTGACCCCCCAGCAACATAAGGAAGAATAGACTACCCTGCAACAATAGATTGTGCTGGCAGTCAGCATCCATAGACCCTCGGCACACTCCAGCGCTTCTTGCCATTACATGCAATTCGATCTGGAGGTGCCGGAGCTGTGTTCCTTCACGTTCCCGCTGAGAAAAATCCCTGAGTAGGATTCATTGTTTGTTGCTTCTTCATGTCTTTCACTTTGCAGCATTGTATAGGATAAAAGTGTATCACAACCCACAGTGCAGTCCTTAGATGCAGTCCTGTTCCTCAGGTCTCACAAGGTCCAAGCAAGCCAATCTGGACCCCACCAACTTACTGGAGTGGCCCCGTCTAAACCTTGCCATTAATTGTCTAGGAACCACCCACTTGCTGCCCCGATCATGATAATAAATGCTCTATCAAGTTACTGTGCATGTGCAGTAACTCAAGAGTGACACGTGATCCCAAGACACGGCCCAGGACACGGCATCATCACGACTGAGGTCCAAACCTGGGTCAGATGGCATCTATTCTTGGATGTGGTGTCTGCATTCGTTTTCTTCTTCCAGCAATTTTTCCTTTATTTTTGCATGTTGATCCTGCCATTAACACACTTCCTGGCCTTGGGTGACCAGACCCTGTATTATGTCTTTGAAGGCGCAGGATGGTAACCCTAGGACAGGACTGCAAAACACCTTCGCCTGTGCTTCTGGGTACAGGGAAGCATGGGACCTCCTTCTATGATGCGGTGCTCGGACCTAATGCTATCTTATAAAGGCAGGGGTGGCATCATTAATTCCTGTAAATTTCCTACACCTGGCGGCAGTGGCTGCCATGGAGAAAAGAGTGGTGAGGGACCCCCGTGAAGTTGGATATAAGGTGGTTGGAGGCAAACGTTAAAGAGACCTTGCCATTGTAGCCAAAATAGGCAAGGGCTGTCCCTAAAAGGGTCTCTTTAAAAGGTCTGCCCACCCAAAGCAATAGTTGTATTTAAAGTGGAGCCTGTTGGGATGATTTAAGGGCAAGAGGTCTCTATTGTAATTTCCAGCTCTGTTCCTGCACACCTGGCAGTTTGGGGTGTTTCCAGCCACCTTTGTGGAATTTGTATAGACCTGGTATCTCAATGCAGATACAGTGGTGTGAAAAAGTGTTTGCCCCCTTCCTCATTTCCTGTTCCTTTGCATGTTTGTCACACTTAAGTGTTTCGGAACATCAAACCAATTTAAACAATAATCAAGGACAACACAAGTAAACACAAAATGCAATTTGTAAATGAAGGTGTTTATTATTAAAGGTGAAAAAAAATCCAAACCATCATGGCCCTGTGTGAAAAAGTGATTGCCCCCTAAACCTAATAACTGGTTGGGCCACCCTTAGCAGCAATAACTGTAACCAAGCGTTTGCGATAACGTGCAATGAGGCTTTTACAGCGTCCTGGAGGAATTTTGGCCCACTCATCTTTGCAGAATTGTCCTAATTCAGTTACATTAGAGGGTTTTCGAGCATGAACGGCCTTTTTAAGGTCATACCACAACATCTCAATAGGATTCAGGTCAGGACTTTGGCTAGGCCACTCCAAAGTCTTCATTTTGTTTTTCTTCAGCCATTCGGTGGTGGACTTGCTGGTGTGTTTAGGATCATTGTCCTGCTGCAGAACCCAAGTTCGTTTCAGCTTGAGTACACGAACAGATGGTCGGATATACTTGGCCAGATATACTTGGACACACACCTTCCAAAGAGTTCCACTTTTGTCTCATCGGTCCACAGAATGTTGTCCCAAAAGTCTTGGGGATCATCAAGATGTGTTGTGGAGAAATTGAGACGAGCTTTGATGTTCTTTTTGCTCAGCAGTGGTTTTCTCTTTGGAACTCTGCCATGCAGGCCATTTTTGCCCAGTCTTTTCCTGATGGTGGAGGCATGAACGCTGACCTTAACTGAGGCAAGTGAGGCCTGCAGTTCCTTGGACGTTGTTGTGGGGTCTTTTGTGACCTCTTGGATGAGTCGTCGCTGCGCTCTTGGGGTAATTTTGGGCGGCCGGCCACTCCTGAGAAGGTTCACCACTGTTCCATGTCTTCGCCATTTGTGGATAATGGCTCTCACTGTGGTTCGCTGGATTCCCAAAGCTTTGGAAATGGCTTTATAACCCTTTCCAGACTGATAGATCTCAATTACTTTCTTTCTCAATTGTTCCTGAATTTCTTTGGGTCTCGGCATGATGTGTAGCTTTTAAGGATCTTCTGGTGGACCTTACTGTGTCAAGCAGCTCCTATTTAAGTGATGCCTTGATTGTGAACAGGTGTGGCAATAATCAGGCCTGGGTGTGGCTAGAGAAATTGAACTCAGGTGTGGACAACCACAGTTATAGTATGTTTTAACAAGGGGGGCAATCACTTTTTCACACAGGGCCATGATGGTTTGGATTTTTTTTCACCTTTAATAATAAACACCTTCATTTACAAATTGCATTTTGTGTTTACTTGTGTTGTCCTTGATTATTGTTTAAATTGGTTTGATGTTCCGAAACACTTAAGTGTGACAAACATAAAAAGGAACAATAAATGAGGAAGGGGGCAAACACTTTTTCACACCACTGTATAAGGGGAATCCCTCGTAAAAGGGTGCTGCAGGTGTGCAGATCCAGGAACTCAGTGCAATGATGGAGGTGGAACCCCTCATAATGGGCACAGCTGGTATACAGACCTAGGACATCAGCATAACGATGGAGGTGGAACCCCTCATAATGGGCACAGCTGGTGTACAGACCTAGGACATCAGCATAACGATGGCAGGAACCCCTCATAATGGGCACAGCTGGTGTACAGACCTAGGACATCAGCATAACGATGGCAGTGGAACCCCTCATAATGGGCACAGCTGATGTACAGACCTAGGACATCAGCATAACGATGGCAGGAACCCCTCATAATGGGCACAGCTGGTGTACAGACCTAGGACATCAGCATAACGATGGCAGGAACCCCTCATAATGGGCACAGCTGGTGTACAGACCTAGGACATCAGCATAACGATGGCGGTGGAACCCCTCATAATGGGCACAGCTGGTGTACAGACCTAGGACATCAACATAACGATGGCAGGAACCCCTCATAATGGGCACAGCTGGTGTACAGACCTAGGACATCAGCATAACGATGGCAGTGGAACCCCTCATAATGGGCACAGCTGATGTACAGACCTAGGACATCAACATAACGATGGCAGGAACCCCTCATAATGGGCACAGCTGGTGTACAGACCTAGGACATCAACATAACGATGGCAGGAACCCCTCATAATGGGCACAGCAGGTGTACAGACCTAGGACATCAACATAACGATGGCGGGAACCCCTCATAATGGGCACAGCAGGTGTACAGACTGGGGAACACAATATAAGGATGGTGGGAACCCCTCAAAATCAAAACAGCAGGTGTACAGCCCTAGGAACTCAGTACAGGGATGGTGGGAACCCCTCATAATGGGCACAGTAAGTGTACAGACCTAGGAACTCTGCACAGGGATGGTAGGGACCCCACATAATGATCACAGCAGGGGTACAGACCTAGAAACTCAGCACAGGGATATTGGGAACCCCTTATAATGAGTGCAGCAGGTGTACAGACCCGCAAACTCGGCACAGGGAGGGGGTGAACCACTCATAGTGTGCACAGCGGGTGTACAGACCTTAGAACTCAATGCAGAGATAGTAAGAACCCCTCATAATGGGCACATCAGGTGTACAGACCCAGGAATTCAGCACAGGGATGGCGGGAACCCCTCATAATTGGTACAGCAGGTGTACACACCTAGGAACTCAATGCAGAGATAGTAAGAACCCCTCATAATGGGCACATCAGGTGTACAGACCCAGGAATTCAGCACACGGATGGCGGGAACACCTCATAATGAGCACAGCAGGTGTACAGACCTAGAAACTCAATGCAGAGATAGTAAGAACCCCTCATAATGAGCACACCAGATGTAAAGACCCGGGAACTCAGCACAGGGATGGTGGGAACCCCTCATAATGAGCACATCAGGAGTACAGACCAGGAAACTCAGCACGGGGTTGGTGGGAACCCCTCATAATGACACAGCAGGTGTACAGATCAGGGAACTCAATGCAGGGATGGTGAGACCCCCTCATAATGGGCACAGCAGGTGTACAGACCTAGGAACTCAAGGCAGAGATAGTAAGAACCCCTCATAATGGGCACAGCAGGTAAGTGGGTATCGGAACTCACCAATAGAGCCCCTGGTAGGTAGATGAACCTTTCAGAGGATTTAATTCACCATCAACTACCAACAACCTAAATATCAGTTCTGCGTGGACTGATTCTTTAACAAAATATTGCTTCCCCTTCCACAAAAATAAAATGTATCCATGAAAGCTTGCCAGTCTATCTTTTGCTCCTCTTGAGCGGCAGATATTGTCTACGGATTCCACGTTTTTTCTTTTTGTACTCTACCTTTGGCTTATGCTGCTTTGTGAGAACAAGACTGCCATAATCCTTCAATCATATCCACGATAGACAGATGATAAAAGGTGAAACGCGTGTGACAGGGCAATGTAATAAAAAACAAACAAAAAGTTCTGCTTTTGCAAAGAAAGTTCTGGTTAACTCCTGAAGCTCACCGAGAAAAATGAACGCATTTGATTCCTATTTATAATAGGATTGCATAAGAACGCTGATATGCAGATAAAGCCGGAGAGCCAAAAGTGGGCCTACAGAAGATGACCATACACCCATGAGAAACTCCGGGCCCTGCAGCCTCTTATAGCAAACAGGATCCTTCCTGTCTTGACTGCACTATGCAGCCTTTCCCAAACGTTTTACCCTTAACCACTTTCAGCCCCGGACCATTTTGCTGGCTTAAGACCAGACCACTTTTTGCAATTCGGCGCTGCATCGCTTTAACTGACAATTGCGCGGTCGTGCGACGTGGCTCCCAAACAAAATTGGCGTCCTTTTTTTCCCACAAATAGAACTTTTTTTTTGGTGGTATTTGATCACCTCTGCGGTTTTTATTTTTTGCACTATAAACAAAAATAGAGCGACAATTTTGAAAAAAACGCATAATCTTTTACTTTTTGTTATAATAAATATCCCCCAAAAATATATTAAAAAAAAATTCTTCCCTCAGTTTAGGCCGATACGTATTCTTCTACATATGTTTGGTAAAATAAATTGCAATAAGCGATTATTGATTGGTTTGCGCAAAAGTTATAGCGTTTACAAAATAGGGGATAGTTTTATGGCATTTTTATTAATAATTTTTTTTTTTTACTAGTAATGCAGTAATTACAGCGATTATTATTGTGACTGCGACATTGTGGCAGACACATCGGACATTTTGACACATTTTTGGGACCATTGTCATTTATACAGCAATCAGTGCTATACAAATGCATTGATTCCTGTGTAAATGACACTGGCGGTGAAGGGGTTAACCAGGGGGTGGAGTGTAGGGGTTAAGTGTTCCTAGGGGCGTGTTACTAACTGGGGGGGGGGCTGGGCTTTGTGTTAGTGAACACTGATCTCTGCTCCAATCACATGGAGCAGAGATCAGCGTCACTTGTTGCTAGGCAGAATGGGGAGATGCTATTTACAACGACATCTCCCCGTTCAGCCGCCCCGTGAGACGATCGCGGGTATCCCCGTGGTGATCGAGTCTGCGGGACCCGCGACCTGACTCACGGGGGTCCTGACCGCCACGCGTGCGCGCCGCCGGCAGGGCGGCATTTAAAAATGGACGTACCTGTACGCCAATGTGCCTGCCTGTGCCGTTCTGCCGACGTACATTGGCGTGCACCGGTCGGGAAGTGGATAAAGGGTTGCAAAGGGTTACTAAAAATCATCTGTCGCTATATGTAATATTAGATGTAATGCCCCGTACACACGATTGGGAATTCGGCCAGCAAAAGTCCGAATGGTCGGAAATTCTGACCGTGTATATACTCCATCGGACTTTTGCTGGTGGAATTTTCGCCTGCAAAAGATTGAGAGCGGGTTTTCTATTTTTCCAAGGCAAAAACTACAGATCGTCTGTAGCAATTCCGACGAGCAAAATTCCTACGCATGCTCGGAAACAATTTTACGCATGCTCGGATGCATTGAACTTAATTTTCTCGGCCCGTCGTAGTGTTGTACGTCCCCGCTTTCTTGGCGGTTGAAAGTTCAGAGAACTTTTGTGTAACCGTGTGTATGCAAGCCAAGCTTGAGCAGAATTTGGTTGGAAAAACCATCCATTTCCGACGGAAATTCCGCTCATGTGTACGGGGCATAAGTGTCAGGCTCTGCATTTATATTAATGTCCTGTAATGCTCTGCATAGCAGAACTCCTGAGCCACCTAAGTCTCTCCTATTTTGTGTAACACTGTGAAGTTTCCTACAGGGCAAAAAAACACGAATGACTTTAATAGTATACTGCTGTTCTTTCACTGTCCAATCAGGAGACTAGGAGAGGAAAGCTTACATCACTGTATTTTTTAACCACAAGAGAGAAAATGGTGTCACACTCTTCTTGGTTATGCAGTGCAGCATGTAGGCAGTCTATATTCTACACTGCAGGTGGCGCTATTTCACAGCAACACTGCAGTTGGAGAGGAAGTCAAGAGGAGCATGATTCCTGTATGGCAGGGGTCTCCAAACTTTCTAAACAAAGGGCCAGTCTTTGGTCCTTCAGACTTTGGGGGGGGGGGGGGGGTCAGACTAGAGCCAGTGGAAGCAAACTATGCCCTGGTGTAAATGGGAAGAATTGTGCCCCATCGTTTGTATCAATGGAAGAAATTGTGCCCCATTGTTGCTGTCAGTGGAAGGAATGGTGCCCTTATTGTTGTTGTCAGTGGGAGGAATAGTGCATCATTGTTGCTGTCAGTGGATGGAATAGTGCTCCATTGCTGGTGTCAGTGGAAAGAATAGTGTCCCATTGTTGATGTCAGTGGAAGGAATAGTGCCCCGTCATTGGTGTCGGTGAAGGAATTGTGCCCCATCGTTGGTGTTAGTGAATAAATTGTGCCCAATCATTTGTATCAATGGAATAAATTGTGCCCCATCGCTTGTATCAATGGAATAAATTGTGCCCGATTGTTTGTATCAATGGAAGTAATTGTGCCCCATTGTTGGTATCAGTGAGAGGAATTGTTCCCCATCATTGGTATCAGAGGGAGAAATAGTGTCCCATCGGTGGCATCAGTGGAAGGAATAGTGCCCCAATGTTGGTGTCAGTAGGAGGAATAGGGCTGACATCGTTGGTGTCAATGGGAGCAATAGTGCCCCTTTCAATAGTGTCAGTGAGAGGAATAGTGCCCCATTGTTGGTGTCAGTGATAGCAGTTGTGCCCTATTGTTTGTGTCAGTGTATGGACTATTGCCCCAAGGGCCGGGCAAAGGTAAACAAAGGGCCACAGTTTTGAGACTGCTGCTCTATGGTTTCCTGGGTCAAAAGGGAAGCAATCCAATTGGATGCTGCTGCCCCGTGTGACTCTAGCAGCCATCTTGGGTCAGGCAGAGTATGTTTTAGGCCCTGTCTCCCAGGCTTGGCATGTATGCGAGTGGGTAGAGACAGGTCCCCCACCTGGTAGAGACAGAACTACTGGCAGGAAAAGGCTCCTGGCAAGGAAGGAAAGTGTAGGGTTCACAACTTCCTTGGACACCTCCCTACTTGGGCACAAGTTGGTGAGGCCGCATTTTGCCCCTCCTAGCAGGCGCTGTCAGGTCGGCTGAACCCTGCTCTCTACAGGCTGTTGGACCTCACGGTTGGTCTTCCCACCGGGTTTATTGTGAACCATCTTCGCACGATTTCAATAAAAGTTCTTTCATCATACTGGGAACTGTGTGCGTTATTGCCACACTGCACCCCACCTACAAGCAGAGGTGTGCAAATCGCAAAAGCGGCTGAGCAGAATCACAAATGTTTTGGCCTCGATAGGCTTTTCCCTTCTATGTATTTCAGCTGCGTGTTCAGCTGTTTGGCTGGAGTTCTGTTTAAAACAGGAGCAGCTGTATACGTAGAGAACGTGGAGCCCGGGGTGCCCGGGAAGAAAGGTTCTCTCTCTGTACAAAACCGCAGACAAGTAGGTCAGACCCCTCTCCTCGCGGAAATGCATGCTTAAAATGCATAAAGAATGAAAGTGAATGCAGAGCGAGTCATCTTCAATTGTTGTCCTGCGCCGAGAATCCCCCGGTGCCCTTTTTTTCCTCCTTTTTCATGCATGTATAACTTTCTATAAGGCTGACCTGACTTTTTTTTTTTTCTGTAGCGTCTCTTGTGCTGTGTCTCCGGGCAGTTTTTCATATCAAGGGCTTCGTTCTCTTTATGTGCAGCACGCGGTGGACTGGGGCCTGTCCTTCTAAAGCCTTGATATACAATGCATGGGCCGCGGTAAGGCAGGAAATACACCTTACAATGCAAAGCGAGACGGACGTGCCAAGCTAAAGAGCCCGAGATTAATAAGGAGGATGAAGGTTTATAATGGTGACATTGTGAGCTCATCATTCAGTCTACTGATGCAAAGAGTCCCGATGGTTTAACCACTTCAATACCGGGCACTTAAACACCTTCCTGCCCAGACCAATTTTGAGCTTTCAGCGCTGTCGCACTTTGAATGACAATTGCGCGGCCATACAACACTGTACCCAAATGAAATTTTTATCATTTTTTTCCCACAAATAGAGCTTTCTTTTGGTGGTATTTGATCACCTCTACGGTTTTTATTTTTTGCGCTACAAATAAAAAAATACCAAAAATTTTGAAAAAAATAATGTTTTTTTTTTGTTTCAGTTTCAAAACGTTGTAAATAAGTACGTTTTCTCCTTCACTGATGGGCACTGATGGGGCTACACTGATGGGCACTGATAAGGCGGCACTGATGGGCACGAAAGTGGCACCAATGAAGTGGCACTGGTGAGGTGGCATTGATGGACACTGATATGTGGCACTGATATGTGGCACTGATAGGCGGCACTGATAGGCGGCACTGATGGGCAGCACGGATGGGTGGCACGGATGGGCGGCACGGACGGACACTGATAGGTGGCACAAATTGGCACTGATAGCTGGCACGGATTGGCATGGATGGGCGGCACATATGGGCATGGATAGGCGGCACAGATGGGCATGGATAGGCGGCACAGATGGGCATGGGTGGGCACTGATAGGTGGCACAGGTGGGCACTGATAGGCGGCACAGGTGGGCACTCATAGGCGGCACAGGTGGGCACTCATAGGCGACACAGGTGGGCACTCATAGGCGGCATTGGTGTTATACTGTACTAATGGATGCCAATCAGTGCCAAACAATAATGCATGCCAATCAGTGATGCCCATTGTGGGCACTGATTGGCATCCATTATGGGCACTGATTGGCATCCATTGTGCTGACTGGCATCCCTGGTGGTCTAGGGAGGATTACCTTTTCCCTGGTGGTCTGGTGGCGTCCCTGGTGGTCCAGTGTGGGCATCCTCGGGGGGGCTGTGCTGATAATCGATCAGCACAGACCCCCCCTGTCAGAGGAGCAGCCGATCGGCTCTCCTCTACTCGCATCTGACAGACACGAGTGAGGAAAAGCCGATCACCGGCTCTTCCCATTTACACTGTGATCAGCCGTGATTGGACACGGCTGATCACGTGGTAAAGAGTCTCCGTCGGGGACTCTTTACCGAGATCGTAGTTGCCGGGTGTCAGACTGACACCCCGCAACAACGATCGCCGCGATGCGCGCCCCCGGGGACGCGCAGCGGCTCATAATCCTGATCACGTCATATGACGTCCGGTCAGGATTATGCAACCACTTTGCCACCGTCAATTGCCTATAGGGAGGGCGGCAAGTGGTTAATATACAGAATTATGACCAATATATATGCTCAGCTTTGTTAGTCTATTACGTAATCGTATATATACTGTATATATATATATATATATGTATATGTGTATACGTATGTGTGTGTGTATATATATATATATATATATATATATATATATATATATATACATATATATATATATATATATATATATATATATATATATATATACAGTATCTCACAAAAGTGAGTACACCCCTCACATTTTTTTAAATATTTTCTTCTATCTTTTCATGTGACAACACTGAAGAAATGACACTTGTCTACAATGTAAAGTAGTGAGTGTACAGCTTGTATAACAGTGTAAATTTGCTGTCCCCTCAAAATAACTCAACACACAGCCATTCATGTCTAAACCGCTGCCAACAAAAGTGAGTACACCCCTAAGTGAAAATGTCCAAATTGGGCCCAAAGTGTCAATATTTTGTGTGGCCACCATTATTTTCCAGCACTGCCTTAACCCTCTCGGGCATGGATGTCACCAGAGCTTCACAGGTTGTCACTGGAGTCCTCTTCCCCTCCTCCATGATGACATCACGGAGCTGGTGGATGTTGGAGACCTTGCGCTCCTCCACCTTCCATTTGAGGATGTCCCACAGATACTCAATAGGGTTTAGGTCTGGAGACATGCTTGGCCAGTCATTCACCTTTACCCTCAGCTTCTTTAGCAAGGCAGTGGTGGTCTTGGAGGTGTGTTTGGGGTTGTTATCATGTTGGAATACTGCCCTGCAGCCCAGTCTCTGAAGGGAGGGAATCATGCTCTGCTTCAGTAAGTCACAGTACATGTTGGCATTCATGGTTCCCTCAATGATCTGTAGCTCCCCAGTGCCGGCAGCACTCATGCAGCCCCCAGACCATGACACTCCCACCATCATGCTTGACTGTAGGCAAGACACACTTGTCTTTGTCCTCCTCACCTGGTTGCCCCCACACACGCTTCACACCATCTGACACCAAATACGTTTATCTTGGTCTCATCAGACCTCAGGACATGGTTCCAGTAATCCATGTTCTTAGTCTGCTTGTCTTCAGCAAACTGTTTGTGGGCTTTCTTGTTCATCATCTTTAGAAGAGGCTTCCTTCTGGGATGACAGCCATGCAGACCAATTTGATGCAGTGTGCGGGGTATGGTCTGATCACTAACAGGCTGACCCCCCACCCCTTCAACCTCTGCAGCAATGCTGGCAGCACTCATACGTCTATTTCCCAAAGACAACCTCTGGATATGACGCTGAGCACGGGCACTCAACTACTTTGGTTGACCATGGCTCTCAGTGGAACCTGTCCTGGTAAACCGCTGTATGGTCTTGACCACTGTGCTGCAGCTCAGTTTCAGGGTCTTGGCAATCTTATAGCCTAGGCCATCTTTATGTAGAGCAACAATTCTTTTTTTCAGATCCTCAGAGAGTTCTTTGCCATGTAGTGCCATGTTGATCTTCCAGTGACGAGTGTGGGACAGTGAGAGTGATAACACCAAATTTAACACACCTGCTCCCCATTCACACCTGAGACCTTGTAACACTAACGAGTCACATGACACCCGGGAGGGAAATGACTAATTGGGCCCAATTTGGACATTTTCACTTAGGGGTGTACTCACTTTTGTTGCCAGTGGTTTAGACATTAATGGCTGTGTGTTGAGTTATTTTGAGGGGACAGGAAATTTACACTGTTATACAAGCTGTACACTCACTACTTTACATTGTAGACAAGTGTCATTTCTTCAGTGTTGTGACATGAAAAGATAGAATAAAATACTTACAAAAATGTGAGGGGTGTACTTACTTACTTGTGAGATACTATATATATATATATATATATATATATATATATATATATATATATATATATAGTATGTGTGTGTATGTGTGTGTGTGTAATAAATACATATATATATATATATATATATATATATATATATATATATATATATATATATATATATATAGTATGTGTGTGTATGTGTGTGTGTGTAATAAATACATATATATATATATATATATATATATATATATAAAGGATACTGTATATACTGTAAGTAGAGATTGTTGTGGGATTTTTCCCAGAGGCAAGTTGGCACTTTTTTTTTTCTGCCTTTCCAACGACATGGTAATTTTTTCAGATAGAAGTATTTAAATTTACCAGAGGAAGTGAGTGCTGAAACGCGTCGAAAGTCCATATACCATGTATACGTATTCTACATTCATGGACTATTAATTATGCTGTAATCTATGTCATTTGGTATCAATGGTGAAAATTTTTGTATTTTAAACATGAGCTAAACTTTTTAATGCTATGTTCTTTGAACAAAATTGTAATTTTTACCTATTTGCGTGTCTCTCAAAGTCCCTTGGGGAATGGCTGTTTCATATACACAATAAAAACTTGACAGAAGTTCTAACCCCTCGCCACTCTGTCCAAAACTGAAAAAAAAAAAAGTATTGCCGTTAGTCATACTTTAAATTTGTCCTTCCCAGGCGGCGTGGATGGGGGAGGGGAGCGTCAGTGAGCCGTCCTGTTTTCTCAGCAGTGGATTGTAAGAAATGAACACTAGATGACATAAATAAGGCGGCGGTGGCAGCGTGTCACGCTGGGAAGACACAAACAAGAGCGCGGATTTTTCTCCTACACAGAATACAGCGAGGTGGAAGGTGTAACGGAGTGGAGGAATAAAATATTCCTCGGTGACAGGAGAGACTCGTACACACAGGCGGCTCTCCCCCCCGCCGCAATTTCTCTCCTGATTGTGTTTCTTGTTGGCAGCCGAACGCCGAGACGTATTCACAACAACAGACTTGTGAGCTGAACATTGTCAAGTCTTTAAAAATCTGCACCTTCCCCTATCTCATTTGTCAGGAGTCTTTTTTAAAATTTGAATGCCGCTGAACGGCTCATTATAAAAGAGGTACAAAGTGCGCTGCGACTCCCAGGGGTGCAATTTCAGGTGATTGCACATAGATTATCCTAAACTGAATTCCAAGCAAACAAATACAAATACGATGTTACAATAATGATATAAAAGCTGTTTTTATCTTTCGGAATTGTAGTTCTGCCCTTCCAGTCCTGAGATTTACACAGCTCTGCCAGAGAGGGGCAGCCAAACCATGTTGGTGTGGGACATCTTGGGTAAGAGGGTGGGATTTCCCCTGGTTGTTGGTTAAAAAAAGCAGGGCAAGGACTAAAGGATTAAAATGTGGCTGAGACAAGGGGTCGGCAGATTTGGAGGTAATACCATCCTTGCCCATGCCGGTGTGGGACATCTTGGGGAAGAGGGTTGGCGTCCCCCTGGTTGTTGGTCATGGGAAGCAGGGCAAGGACCAAGGAATGAAAACAGGGCTGAGACAAGGGGTGGGCAGATTTGGAGGTAGAGCCATCCCTGCCCATGCCGATGTGGAACATCTTGGGTAAGAGGGTGGGCACCCCCCTGGTTGTTGGCCATGGGAAGCAGGACAAGGACCAAGGAGTGGACAGATTTGGAGGTAGTGCCATCCTTGCCCATGCTGGGGTGGGACATCTTGTTTAAGAGGGTGGGATTCCCCCTGGTTGTTGGTCATGGGAAGCAGGGCTAAGGGATTAAAACAGGGCTGAGACAAGGGGTGGGCAGATTTGGAGGTAGAGCCATCCCTGCCCATGCTGTTGTGGGACATCTTGGGTAAGAGAGTGGGCGTCCCCCTGGTTGTTGGTAATGGGAAGCAGGACAAGGACCAAGGGATGGACAGATTTGGAGGTAGTGCCATCCTTGCCCATGCTGGGGTGGGACATCTTGGGGAAGAGGGTGGGCGTCCCCCTGGTTGTTGGTCATGGGAAGCAGGGCAAGGACCAAGGGATGAAAACAGGGCTGGGATAAGGGGTAGGCAGATTTGGAGGTAGTGACATCCTGTAGTGACATCCCTGTCCATGCTGGTGTGGGATATCTTGGGGAAGAGGGTTGGCATCCCCCTGGTTGTTGGTCATGGGAAGCAGGGCAAGGACCAAGGAATGAAAACAGGGCTGAGACAAGGGGTGGGCAGATTTGGAGGTAGAGCCATCCCTGCCCATGCCGGTGTGGAACATCTTGGGTATGCGGGTGGGCTTCCCCCTGGTTGTTGGCCATGGGAAGCAGGACAAGGACCAAGGGATGGGCAGATTTGGAGGTAGTGCAAACCTTCCCCATGCTGGGGTGGGGTGTCTTGGGGAAGAGGGTGGGCGTCCCCCTGGTTGTTGATCATGGGAAGCAGGGCAAGAACCAAGGGATGAAAACAGGGCTGAGACAAGGGGTGGGCAGATTTGGAGGTAGAGCTATCCCTGCCCATGCTATTGTGGGACATCTTGGGTAAGAGGGTGGGCGTCCCCCTGGTTGTTGGTCATGGGAAGCAGGGCAAGGACCAAGATGTGGGCAGATTTGGAGGTAGTGCCATCCCTGCCCATGCTGGTGTGGGACATCTTGGGTAAGAGGGTATGCGTCCCCCTGGTTGTTGGTCATGGGAAGCAGGGCAAGGACCAAGAGGTGGGCAGATTTGGAGGTAGTGCCATCCCTGCCCATGCTGGTGTTGGACATCTTGGGTAAGAGGGTGGGTGTCCCCCTGGTTGTTGGTCATAGGAAGCAGGGCAAAGACCAAGGGATGGAAACAGGGCTGGGACAAGGGGTGGGCAGGAGGGACGGTTACCTTGGGCACTGTGGTATCATGTTAGAATTAAGGAGGGAGTGCTGCGAGGAGATAATGTGTTCCGAGGGGGGATTTTGGGGTTAGCAGGGGGTAAGAATTGTTCTAGGAGGGGAAATCTTTGTGCGGGGGGATCAGAATGGTGATTTAGGGGGTATGTGTTGGGGTGGGGGAAGAGAATTTGTGCTAGAAGGTTGGATTTGGGGAGGTTTGTGCTAGAAGAGTGAATATGGTAGAGGGAGAGGGAATTTGTGCTAGGAGGGGCATTTTTTTTTTGCGCGGGGGGGGGGGGGGGGGTTGTGCTAGTAGAGATGATTGAGGGGTATTTATGCTAGGAGGGGATTTTTTGGGGGGGGGGCTCGGAGTGGTCATTTAGCGGGATTTGTGTTGGAATGGGGGATGGGGAAGAGGATTTGTGCTAGAAGAGTGGGTTTGGGGAGGTTTGTGTTAGAAGAGCAAATATGGTAGAGGGGAGAGGGAATTTGTGCTAGGAGGGGCATTTATTTGGGGGGGGGGGATTTGTGCTAGTAGAGATGATTGTGGGGTATTTGTGCTAGGAGTGGGCATCTTTATTGGGGGGGGGGGGATTTGTGCTAGTTGAGATGATTGTGGGGTATTTGTGCTAGGAGGGGAATTTTCTTTTGTTTGGGGAGGATCGGAGTGGTGATTTGGAGGGATATGTGTTGGGATGGGGGTAAAGGATTTCTGCTAGCAGGGTGGATTTTGAGAGGTCTGTGCTAAAAGAGCTTACAGTGGTGTGAAAAAGTGTTTGCCCCCTTCCTCATTTCCTGTTCCTTAGCATGTTTGTCACACTTAAGTGTTTCGGAACATCAAACCAATTTAAACAATAGTCAATGACAACACAAGTAAACACAAAATGCAATTTGTAAATGAAGGTGTTTATTATTAAAGGTGAAAAAAAATCCAAACCATCTTGGCCCTGTGTGAAAAAGTGATTGCCCCCTAAACCTAATAACTGGTTGGGCCACCCTTAGCAGCAACAACTGCAACCAAGCGTTTGCGATAACGTGCAATGAGGCTTTTACAGCGTCCTGGAAGAATTTTGGCCCACTCATCTTTGCAGAATTGTCCTAATTCAGTTACATTAGAGGGTTTTCGAGCATGAACTGCCTTTTTAAGGTCACACCACAACATCTCAATAGGATTCAGGTCAGGACTTTGGCTAGGCCACTCCAAAGTCTTCATTTTGTTTTTCTTCAGCCATTCGGTGGTGGACTTGCTGATGTGTTTAGGATCATTGTCCTGCTGCAGAACCCAAGTTGGTTTCAGCTTGAGTACATGAACAGATGGTCGGACATTCTCCTTCAGGATCTCTTGGTAGACAGCAGAATTCATAGTTCCTTTTATCACGGCAAGTCTTCCAGGTCCTGAAGCAGCAAAACAGCCCCAGACCATCACACTACCACCACCATATTTTACTGTTGGTATAATGTTCTTTTTATGAAATGCAGTGTTCCTTCTACGCCAGATATACTTGGACACACACCTTCCAAAGAGTTCCACTTTTGTCTCATCGGTCCACAGAATGTTGTCCCAAAAGTCTTGGGGATCATCAAGATGTGTTGTGGAGAAATTGAGATGAGCTTTGATGTTCTTTTTGCTCAGCAGTGGTTTTCTCCTTGGAACTCTGCCATGCAGGCCATTTTTGCCCAGTCTTTTCCTGATGGTGGAGGCATGAACGCTGACCTTAACTGAGGCAAGTGAGGCCTGCAGTTCCTTGGACGTTGTTGTGGGGTCTTTTGTGACCTCTTGGATGAGTCGTCGCTGCGCTCTTGGGGTAATTTTGGGCGGCCGGCCACTCCTGGGAAGGTTCACCACTGTTCCATGTCTTCGCCATTTGTGGATAATGGCTCTCACTGTGGTTCGCTGGATTCCCAAAGCTTTGGAAATGGCTTTATAACCCTTTCCAGACTGATAGATCTCAATTACTTTCTTTCTCAATTGTTCCTGAATTTCTTTGGGTCTCGGCATGATGTGTAGCTTTTAAGGATCTTCTGGTGGACCTTACTGTGTCAAGCAGCTCCTATTTAAGTGATGCCTTGATTGTGAACAGGTGTGGCAATAATCAGGCCTGGGTGTGGCTAGAGAAATTAAACTCAGGTGTGGACAACCACAGTTATAGTATGTTTTAACAAGGGGGGCAATCACTTTTTCACACAGGGCCATGATGGTTTGGATTTTTTTTCACCTTTAATAATAAACACCTTCATTTACAAATTGCATTTTGTGTTTACTTGTGTTGTCCTTGACTATTGTTTAAATTGGTTTGATGTTCCGAAACACTTAAGTGTGACAAACATGCAAAGGAACAGGAAATGAGGAAGGGGGCAAACACTTTTTCACACCACTGTATATGGTATGGGGGGGGGGGGGGGTGTAGAGGTAAGTTATGCTAGGAGGGGCATTTTTTAGGGGGGAGAAATTTCTGCTAGTAGAGATGATTGGGGGGTATTTGGGCTAGCAGGGGATTTTTTTTGGTGTGGGGGGGGGGGCCTTGGATTGGTAATTTGGGGAGATTTGTGAGGGAGGGTGGGAAGAGAATTTTTGCTAGAAGGGAGGATTTGGGGAGGTTTGTGCTAGTAGAGTTGATATGGTAGGGGGGGGATTTCTGCTAGGGGGGCATTTTTTGTTTGCGGGGGGTGTGCTAGTATTGATGATTGGGTGGTATTTTTACCAGGAGGGGGAATTTAGGGTGAAAGGTTTTTGCTAGGAGGGAGGATGGGGTGAGGGATTTGTGCTAAGAGGGCAAATTTGAGGGGTAGGGTATTTGTGCTAGAAGTGGTGATTTTTTTGTGGGGGGGGGGGGGTTGTGATGGGGGAATTAGGGGAGAAAGAGGATTTCAGCTGGGATGAAGGATGGGCAGGGGTAAAGATTTGTGCTTGAGGGGGGGATTTTAGCAAGGGGGCAGATTTATACTGAGAGAATGGGGAATTGTAGGAGTAAGCATTCAGATTAGTGCTAGATTTTGTTGCCCTGCAAAGCACATGCCTTAGTGAAAGCACCTCATATAATAAACACAAAAACACTGGTTAGGCACGCATTTAACCCTTTGATCGCCCCTGATGTTAACCCCTTCCTAGCCAGTTTTATTTGTACAGTGACAGTGCATATTTTTAGCACTGTATTAGTGGCAGCTAGTGTCCGACTGTCCGCCGCAACATCACAGTCCCGCTATAAGTCACTGATTGCTGCAATTACTAGTATAAAAAAAAAAAAAAGAAATTCTAGTGTAGATATACTATAGTTTGTAGACGCTTTAACTTTCAAGCAAACCAATCAAGATAGGTGTATTGGTATTTTTTTTTATTTTTTTTTTACCAAGGATATGTAGCAGAATACATATTGACCTACATTTATGAAGAAACTTGATTTTTTTTACATTTTTTTTTATTGGATATGTTTTATAGCAGAATGTAAAAAAAAAATTGGTTATATATATATATATATATATATATATATATATATATATGTATATGTATAGACAAATATTCACTATTAGGAACAATAAGGCCTTATTGACCCCAATGGGAAGAATAGCTATGTTTTTGAATATAATAGAAAAAAAAAAATAATAAATGGATCATCGCAATAATAAATAATACAAAATAATAAAATAAAAATAATATATAAAAATAATACAATAAAAATAAATAAAATAAAAATGCTACATAATAAATAAAAATAAATAAATATTCATTTAAAAATAAATAAATAAAATAAAATATTCTTGTACAGAGATGGCGGACCTGCATTCCCCGGACCTTCCCCCTAATAGTTCTGGTGATCCTATACCTTGCCTATCCATGGACATCATATCTGTAAAAACACCATCTAGGTTTTTTTTTTTTTTTTTTTAACTCAACCAAGCACTTTGAAGCCTTCATCTCCCAGGGCTGACACTACATCTACATTGCTGGCGTTGGGCTCTGCAGAGGAGCAGGGACGGTGCCAGGTAGGCTCTACGTGGCTAGGTGGCAGTGTTCCTTTAATCCTGGCCCCTTTCTTGCTGCGTCTTCACCTGCCTCCCGCTTTTCCTCCTGAACTATCAGGTTCCACGTTGCCGGATCCATACAGACATTCATTATTCATTCACATCACACTCTGTAGGCAAGGCTTTTTAACCCCTTCCTGGGTGGAACGGCCTCAACCCCAACGGCTTGCTTTTTCCGGCTCTCCCGGCTGCAGAGCAGGGTTAACGACGACTCGAGCGCGGTGACTGGCTCGTCCTTAGTTAGGATTCAATAACCTCCCAGGGGAGAACGTTATCAGGGAAGATTGCGTCTTTTGGGCCCCTGATGGAACACTCAGCCGAAGTTTCATCATCATTACACGACTGGCTGCGTTCTGATAAACAGTCAACACGTTGAGCAACTTCCTAGTTTACCCTTTAAAGGGACTAGGAATGAAAAGCTATGAAAAGGTTCTGGCTTTAGCTGTTAGTCCCCCTTCCCCCCCGACCAGAGGAGGGCATGCTTGTATAGAAGGGGTGACTCTGCCAATAGTTGGAGCTGCCTCGGGGGGGGGGGGGGGCAAAATTGACATTTTGCCCTCCATCAGAGGCTTCTCAGAAAGGCATTGAGCTTCACGACATGTCCCCTTTGAAGCCAGGGACTCTGTAACGTGGATACAGACGCCAACGGGGCATTGCCAACTAATATGCCCACCCTTCAGGGGCCCAGTGACATCCTATGGCCCGCCGTTTAGGGTTTCCATTTTAACCACTTCAGCTCCGGAAGAATTTACCCCCTTTCTGACCAGAGCACTTTTTGCGATTCAACATTTTTCTCACAAATAGAGCTTTCTTTTGGCGGTATTTGATCTCCTCTGCGTTTTTTTATTTTTTGCGCTATAAACAAAAAAACAGCGACAGTTTTGAAAATAACACATTATTTTTTAAATATCCTCCAAAAATATATATAAAAAAACTGTTTAGACCGATACGTATTCCTCAGGTTTCCTCAGTTTAGGCCGATATGTATTCATCTACATATTTTTGCTAAAAAAAAACGCAGTAAGCGAATATTGGTTGATTTGCGCAAAAGTTATAGCATTTACAAAATAGGGCATAGTTTCATTTTCATTTTTATTAATATGTTTTCTTTTTCTTTAAATGGCGGCGTTCAGCGATTTTTATTGTGACTGTGACATTATGGCGGACACATTGGACATTTTTAACACATTTTTTGGGACCATTGTCATTTATGCAGCAATCAGTGCTATACAAATGCACTGATTCCTGTGTAAATGACACTGGCAGTGGAGGGGTTAACCACTAGGGGTTAAGTGTGTCCTAGGGGCGTGTTGCTAACAGTGGGGAGCGTGGCTGTGTTTTACACATCACTGATCTCTGCTCCAATCACAGGGAGCAGAGATCAGTGACACTGTTCCTAGGCAGAACGGGGAGATGCTTGTTTACATTAACCTCTCCCCGTTCTTCCTCTCTGTGAGGCGAACGCGGGTATGCCCGTGGAGATCGAGTCCGCGGGACCCGACTCATGTAGCTTCCGGCGTCCGCGCCCCCGTCTCCTCTTAAAGGGCAACATATAGGTATGTGATTCTGCCTGTACGTGCCCTTCTGCCGACGTATAGCGGCGTGAGGTGGTCGGGAAGCGGTTAACCACTTAAGGACTGGGCCTCATTTTTTAGATGTGTTGTTTACAAGTTAAAAGCTGTTTTTTTTTTTTTGCTAGAAAATTACTTAAAACCAGGGGCATTGCTAGGTCTACAAAAGATCTGGGGCTAAAGCCCATAGCAGTGTAGTAAAGAAAGTCATACGCTTGGGTGGGCATACACATGTATATAATATATATGTATGTGTGTGTGTGTATATATCCCCAGAGAGCCCCCCTTACATCAAGGTCCCCAGAGAGCTCCCCTTGCATCAGGGTCCCCAGAGAGCCTCCCCCTTGCATCAGGGTCCCCAGAGAGCATCCCCCTTAAATCAGGGTCCCCAGAGAGCCTCCCCCTTGCATCAGGGTCCCCAGAGAGCCTCCCCTTGCATCTGGAGGGCTCCCAGAGAGCTCCCCTTACATTAGGGTCCCCAGAGAGCCTCCCCCTTGCATCAGGGTACCCAGAGAGCCTCCCCCTTGCATCAGGGTCCCCAGAGAGCTCCCCTTACATTAGAGTCCCCAGAGAGCCTCCCCCTGGCATCAGGGTCTCCAGAGAGCTCTCCTTACATCAGGGTCCCCAGAGAGTCTCCCCTTAAATCGAGGTCCCTGGAGAGCCTCCCCCTTGCATCAGGGTCCCAAGAGGGCCTCCCCTTAAATCAGGGTCCCCAGAGAGCCTCCCCCTTGCATCAGGGTCCCCAGAGAGCCTCCCCCTTGCATCAGGGTCCCCAGAGAGCCTCCCCTTTAAATCAGGGTACCTAGAGAGCCTCCCCCTTAAATCAGGGTCCCCAAAGAGCCTCCCCCTTGCATCAGGGTCCCCAGAGAGCTCCCCTTACATTAGGGTTCCCAGAGAGCCTCCCCATTAAATCAGGGTCCCCAGAGAGCCTCCCCCTTAAATCAGGGCCCCCAGAGAGCTTCCCCCTTAAATCAGGGTCCCCAGAGAGCCTCCTCCTTAAATAAGGGTCCCCAGAGAGCCTCCCCCCTTGGGGACCCCTGCAGAGACTCGGGGCTATAGCCCCAAAAGAAAAAATGTGGGAATGTAAACGTCCCTTGTAATAGAAAAAAAGCATGACAGGTCCTCTTAAATATGAGATCTGGGGTCAAAAAGACCTCAGATCTCATATATACACTAAAATGCAATTTAAAAAAAAAAATGCCAAGAGGGGTCCGTCATCTGGAGATAATTCCGAAAATCATCTGGATTATTCTCCTGGAGCTCCCGCAGCAAAAGCATATGAGAAAATTGGTCACGATTAATAAAGCAACCAATTTTTGGTCCAAGAACTCCTCCTCTTCCTGTTCCTGGACTGGACTTGGGTCAAAGCAATAACTCCAAGGCCAATAATAAATACGTTATCTCCTCCGATCCCGCAACATGTCTGGTTGACGAACGGCTGTTCAGAAATGAACTGAAAAGCACGAAATGAAAAGCGCAAAATAAAAAGTATGAATCAACACTCACCAAACTTCTACTAACATGAAATTAGCGGAAGGAGCCCAAAGGGTGGCACTAAACAGCTGAAAAACCACATAATACGTCACTACAATCGTGTTTGTTGGCCGGCAATTCCTTGCCATTTGTATGCAAGACAAAATCCAAGCAAACGCCTTCAGACAAAAGTCAGAGATTTTGTTTGTGGAAATTGTGTGTATGAGGCTTAAAGAGGGATTGCACTGGAAACAAAATATATTAAAAGCCAGTAGCTATAAATACTATAGCTGCTGACTTTTAATAAATGGACACTCACTTGTCCCGGGGTCCAGCGATGTCGAAAGCCGAGGCCGATCGATCGCTCGGCTCTCGGCTGCTGCCGCCGCCATTCTAGGTGAGGGAATCAGGAAGTGAAGCGTTGCGCAGCACAATAGGAATGGTCCGCGCTGTCTCTGGGACCCTTGTGTGTCCCAGCAGACAGCGCGCTGGGACAGGAAGAAGCATAGACTCCCGTGGGAGTCTAGGCCCGGAAGTGGGTGCAAATACCTGTCCTAGACAGGTATCTGCACCCCCCTCCCCCCTAAAAGGTGCCAACTGTGACACCGGAGGGGGGGGGGGGGTTCCGATGAGCGGAAGTTCCACTTTAGGGTATAACCCCGCTTTAAGACTAAAACTAAATCGAAATTTGCTGCCAAAATTAAAACTGGTGGCACCCCTAACCTGGATAGGAGGGGAAGCGGTGGCGTGTAGAGGAACCAAGCCCTCCATGCAACCTCTGAATGCCCGCTTCTCCTTCTCTTTCTCCAGTGATTGCATGGATAGTTTGGTTCCTCTGCATGCCACCGCCCCTCCTATCCAGGTGTACTGGGGGGGGGGGGCACAAGGGCCACCTGGAGGATGGGGCTGGGTCGCAATTGGGACCACTGTACGGGTACGCCCCTGGTTAAGCAGCTTGGCCCTGTCTGTTTGGTGCCCCCATGATTTCTAATGGCAGCCCTAGAGCCTGCACACTATATACGGACTATACACACTACGGCCTCAACTTGTTGGGTTGGAGTTGCCTCCATAGATGAAAAGCAAAAAATAAAAAATAAAAAAATCTGTGATCGTCTTCTCAGAATGAGTATGAAATTCCATACCGAATTCATTGTTGAATGTTTGATCTCTTCCCTCTACACCTGTCTGCAATTTTTTCACTTATTTTTTTTTTTTTGCGTGTTCTCCTTCCATAAAGCACAGGTTGTTCTTTTATTAACACGCCATTAATGCTGATGTACTTAATGTAAGAGCTCCCTGCCAATTCATCAGCTTTTATATTCTAATTATTTATAGCAACTGCCATGACTCATACAGACACTTTTGCAGAAAAGATTTTATATTTCCTTGCAAATTTTTATAATTAAAACTGAACTCCAGGCGGATATCAAAGAGGCTCTGTAATCATTAATATATCTGTAGCGCCACCCCTGAAGGAGCCGCTTGGTAGATCGGGTTCTCTGTTCTTTGCCTTGACTGGGTGAAGAGCCTCAGCCCCTCTGACACACCAGGTTAAGCAAAGAGCCTATTGCACAACTATTACTAGCGCAAGTATAAAATGTCCCAAACACACCAGACTGGTTAGGAATACAGAAGGGCATTACAGTGTAACAAACAAAACACTTCTGGACCACCCTACAGCAGATTTACTGCTACAGAGTGGCCCTCCTTTGCAGAATCATGTATATATATATATGTGATTCTACACTTCCGCCTACAGGGGGCGTGCACAGAAGCTGATCGGCATTAGACATTGGCAAAAAATTAGTTTGTTTTTTTTTTTTTGTTTTTTTTTTGTTTTTTTGTTTTTTTGTTTTTCTAGTCATTCATTATGATCGTAATTTTATAAATTGAAAAAAATTTGTAAATTAAAAAATTCGCAAATTCAAAGATTCGAAAATGCAAACATTTGAAAATAAGAAGGAAAATTCAAAAGAAAATTTGAAGATTCGAAAATACGAAAATTCGAAAATAAGAAAGAAAATTCAAAAGAAGGAAAATCCCCAAATTGTAAATAATAACTGACTAATAATAACTAACTATTCAATTATAGGTATTGGAATTTACTTTCAAATTTGGCTGTTAGTGAGCATAACGAATATGAATTTATCCAAAGCTACGAGTTATCTGAAATAACGAATACCGCATCGAAACAAATGGAATGGATCGAATTAATAATAAATAATAAAAAGTTTTTATTTTTATTATTATTGTTATTACGTTCCATTCATTTAGATGTGGTATTCGTTATTTCGGATAATTCGTAACTTTGGATGAATTCTTATTCGTTACGTTCACTAACACCCAAATTTGAAAGAAAATTCCAATACCTATAATTTAATAGTTAGTTATTTCAGATTTTCGAATTTCAAATTTACTAATTTACGAATTTTAGAATTTGTGAATATACAAATTTTGAATTTTCAAATTCACAAATTTACGAATGTTCGAATTTATGAATTTTTGAATTTACGTATTTTCTAATTTTACGAATTTTCGAATATTCAAATTTATAACTATTCGGAAAAATTAGTTAAACTGATTTTTGTTAATTCGGTTGTTTCCGAATGAACAAATTTGTTGAAATTCATTAAAAAACTAATTTATAACTAAACAAATTGCACATGTCTAATCTGCAGGTGCCAGGCACTGGATGTTTGCTGGCACCCGCCGATTGTCAGTAAAACACACAGAATGGAGATCTGTAAACAAGGCAGGTCTCTCTTCTGTCAGGGGGAGAAAGGATGGATTTTGTGTCTCTGCAAAGCAGGGAATAAAATCCATCTCTTCCTCTAGTAAAAAGCAGCATAAACAGTATACACAAACACTGGCTAGGCACACAGTTAACCCTTTGAGCGCCCTAGATGTTTAACCCCTTTCCAGCCAGGGTCATTAGTACAGTGCTTATTTTTGGCGCAGATCGCTGTATTTGTGTCACTGATTCCCACAAAGTGTTAAAAAAATGTCAGTTAGTGTCCGATTGTTTACCGCAATATCGCAGTCCCGATATTAGCCACCGATCACCACCATTACTAGTATAAAAAATAATAATAATTGAATATCCCATAAATATAGTTATGGAATAGTTTGCAGACTCTATAACATTCACGTAAACCAATCAATTTTCTTTTTACCAAAAACATATAGTAGAATACATACTGCCCTAAATTTATGAATTCATGACTGTGCAATTGTCTGTTAAAATAATGCAGTTCCATGTCACAAAAAATGGCCTGGTCATGAAGGGGGGGGGATAAATATTCCAGAGGTCAAGTAGGTGGCAATATGTACATATAGGAACAGGTAGAATGCAGGTTAAACACATTTCCGTAGACAAAAGAATTGTAGTAGTTTAGAATAAGGATCGATCTAGATAGAATAATCTATACCTGGTAGTAGCAAATCAGCATTGGGCAATGGCACAGATAACCTTAATGGCAAAGGTAAATGGTATTGTAATATATTTCCTGCAGCTAGTGTACTATTCTGCTAGAGTGAGCTCTAGGGTTGACTATACTAAGACCCGGGTGTACTGCAATGGTTCCATGTATTTTGGCAGTGAGAGAAGTCCTTGCAGAGCAGCTCGTCTAAAAAGAGAGCCCTTTGACCTCGTTCTTCAGCCGGCTAACTTTGAGGCACAGTTTTTATGGTGGCGCACATACGTTCAGTCCCAATAAAGTTTGCATGCAGTGGTAAGGGATGCTATTCAAATGTCCAGTCTCTAAATGTTCAGTCTCTATTACTAAGGACAGGTCAATGACAGTACTGAACAAACACTGTAGGAGCCTTGGTTGAGGATGGTTGGTGTAGACCAAACTATGACTCTCCAGCTGTTGTGGAACTACACGTCCCATGAGGCTTTGTAAAACTCTGACATTCACAGACATGACTAGGCATGCGGATAATAAGACAAAGTAAAGTGACCACCTCAACTGAAACTTAGGCTGGAGTGTCGTCACCAGACACCCTGTCCTCCTTCAGCTCACTCTAGGGTTCAGTTGAGGCGGTCACTTTACGTTGTCTTATTGTCTGCATGCCCCTGTTCTGTACAGTCTACACCAGGGGTCTTCAAACTATGGCCCTCCAGCTGTTGCGGAACTACACGTCCCATGAGGCATTGTAAATCTTTGACATTCACAGACATGACTAGGCATGTGGACAATAAGGCAAAGTAAAGTGACCACCCCAACCGAATCTTAGGCTGGAGTGTCGTCGCCAGACACCCTGTCCTCACTGAGTGTCATGGTTATGCAATGATCTTCCTGTTTGCTTACCTCCCCTCATGTGTTCAGACTAAGAGGCCAGCCACTTCCACCTGGTGGTTTTTATAACCTCTCCTCTAAGCATGGCTCCACCCCAGGCCCTATCAGGGAACCTTATATTAACCTGTGCACTGCAAGCCAACAGGGATGATCAACCATTGTGTATTCCTTTGTGTGTTAGCTTCCTGTTACCTGCCGTGTGCTCTTCTGTTGTTCCGTTACCGACTTTGGCGTGTCTTTGACTATCCCTGTTTGTCTGTGATCCTGACCTTTTGGCGTGTCCCTGACTATTCCTGTCTGCTTGTGGCCCCGACCTTGGCTTTGTCCCCCACCATCCCTATCCTCCTGTTGCCTACTGTGGGTGTGAGCTGGGGGACCCTGGGGGTTGCGACCTGGAGCCAGTTGCAGCCAAGTCCATCCTCACCACTCGAAGCTCTGGTGAACACCTGCTGGCTCTTAGACTCCACGCCCCAGGGAATCTTACGCTCTAACCCCGGTGGGACCTGTCTCCCGTCCGCAGCAGTCAGCCGTAGGGTCCACAACCTTGCGGTGCACTCCTGATCCCTACGGTGTGCATCTCTCACCTCGCCTCAAGGTGACCTGACACTGAGCTTGATAATGTTACCTTGTATACACTGGTAGGTAGAACCTGAGCTGGTTGCTAGAACAATTGCTAGTGGCTGGGCCACACTGCGTCAATGGTTGGTATTACATAGTTACATAGTTAGTAAGGTTGAATAAAGACACCAGTCCATCCAGTTCAACCTGAGTGCCTACAATTGTTCCTATCCCTGTACATTGTACACTCACATCAGTCCCTACCCTCAAGGAGCCCACAATCCAAGGTCCCCATTCATATACTAGGGCCAATTTTGGACAGAAGCCAATTAACCTACCTGCATGTCTTTGGAGTGCGGGAGGAATCCGGAGTACCCGGAGGAAACCCACGCAGGCACAGGGAGAACATGCAAACTCCAGGCAGGTAGTGTCGTGGCTGGGATACGAACCAGCGACCCTTTTTACTGCTAGGCGAGAGTGCTAACCACTACACCACTGTGCTGCCCGTATTGTGCAGGTAACCTGCCTCTTTACACTCAATGATGTTGCGCGGCCCAATCACCAGCATCGTAGCAACCAGTGACACCATCTTTAGTTGCTAGAATGCTGATGGGCAGGCTGCAGCACCATTGGTTGTTGTACCAGCGTCCTAGAAAATAGGAAGGTGGTGGCATCTGGAGTGCCCATGGAACACCGTATAACAGGGTCACCAGAAACATTCAAAATCCAATACAATCTCCAGCAAGTGTCCTCGTTGCTGTGGTACCGACAAAAACAAGAAGCGGAAACAATGTTTTATCGGTTTTGAATGCAAAAAAAAAGACATGTAAGGCGGCAATGAACCTAGACATGTTCCTGCTAGAACATACCGTAACTATCACGGTATCCTCAAATATCCATAGAAAGCTTTCTCATTTTATTATATTCGTCAATGAATTTACAACAAATACAGGACAGCGGGGGCAAGGCTGTCTCTTTTTTACGCACGCTTTGCAAAAAAAAAAAATTAGCGCCCTTCCAAAAATGATTTACAATGGACTGGATCCTGTCCATTACCCATTAGGAGATTTGTGCTTCATACTCACGTCAAAAGTCTTTTATTATTACAGCAATAAAGATCTGATTCATCCCTCAGAACAAAACCACATATTTGTTTTTATTTTTCTAAATAGTTTTTATCCCTTTGAATACCGCCTGTCCTCCAAAAACTTAGACTATAAAATATCCTTCCTAATAAAAAAAAATAATAATAAAAAAAAATATATATATATATAATGGAATTTGCATAAGGCCATTGTCTGTAAACGAATGCCGTCCATGAAGTTAATATCCACCAAGGACGTCCTTTTATAATCAACCGCAAAGTTACTCTGCAAGTTCATGGCGAAACGCATACATCTTTTTATACTTTTTCAGCTCCTTTTTTTCAAAAAACCTGCTAATGGAGATCGCAGTCATTGGGTTGAAGGCAAGTGACTTTCAAGCCAGGTTTGCTGCAAAAAGGAGTCGGCATATTTGGAAACGAAATTTATTGGGGGAAGCAGATGAGAGTATAATTAAACAATATTTTAAGTAATATTGTGACGCTTGTAACACTTCATTTTTTTATTGCAGATAATGTTTAATTAATCTGTACAATCCCCGAGGAGGCCAATCTATTTTTAATGGAATTTACGCTGGAAAAATACAGCAGTGATCGTACCGGGTTCAGGAGCATGACAGAGACGCATGAATGGTTCTTGATATGACATAAGTAGAGTTAGGTAGCTAATTGGTGAGGTGACTGAGAACTTTATGCTATACTCAGCTGGCACCTAGTGGATGAAGAACATCTACCATTTCTGTTCAATTATGTTAGTGTTGCATTCAGTCTTCTAGGGTTCTGCCAGTGATGGTTAATTATTCTGGACCTTTAGGCTATACTTACTTGGCAGCTTTCTTCTAGACTTTTGTCAGTGCTCTTAAAGTGGTTGTAAACCCTTACAACCAACTTTGACCTACAGGTAAGCCTAGATTAAGGCTTACCTGTAGGTCCAAGAAATAGCTCCTAAACCTACACGGTTTAGGAGATACTTGCCGAAAGACAGGCACCACTGAGCGCGCCACGGTCAACGGCGATATGCCGCGAGTGGCGGCTCCCGTGCGCATGGGCGGGAGTGACGTCATCGCGGCTTCGCCGAATGACAGCGGCGGAGCAGCGAGACCCACCGAGAAGATGGACGCTCCGGACTACAGGGGACAGCGGCGACTTCACTGGCTCCTGTGTCAGGTAAGTGACACATAATGGACTACTATGCGATGCAATGCATAGTAGTCCATTATGCTTTACCTTTGCAGGGAACGAAAGAGGAAGTAAACTCATCAGGGTTTACTTCCTCTTTAATGGTCTTTAGGGGAGGAGAGACTTCCAGGTAAGTTACGGTATGTAGAGTAATGTCCAGGAACAACCATGTATGTTAGACAACAGCAGCATAATTCAACGCTTGGTGGTGGGGGCAATTGTCTGTGTGGTCCTCCTTAATTTTTATCTGAATGTAGTCTAAGAAAGGGGTTAAAGAACACCTCTGAAAATGATTGAATATGAAAACAATCATTTGTTGTCCCACACCATAAAAACCCTAAGTTGAAAGTTATCTACTTCATGGCATTTACCCCTCTTTCTGATAGTGACAACAGTGGACCATATTTGTGTTATGGTGTCTGCTAGACATCTCCACATGACAAGGTGACAACCTAGGAGTTCTTTTGGGTAACGGGGGCATTTTTAATATAGGTCATTTTAATTAATCTGTACAATTCCTGAGAAAGCCAATTTATTTTTAATGAAAGTTACTCTGGAAAAATACAACAACGATTGTACCGGTTCATGATTGTAAAACTGACGCGTGAATGGTTCTTGATGAGACAACTAATTGATCTGGTGACAGAGATCTTTAGGCTATACGCACTTGTACTTGTGGTACATCTTGCGGCATGTATGCGTTCCTTGATCATCTGATTGAGGGTGAATACTGCTGTGCAAAATGTAAGCACTTTGTTTCCCTGGAAGCCCAGGTTCTGAATCTGGGGAAGCAGCTGTCAGCACTGAGAAGACCCTCCATACTAAAGGAAAGCCAGAAATGTACACAGCAGGGGCCAGCACAGAGGTGTGTGGAGACAAAGAGGTGCAGGCATTAGGAAAGAGTACATGGGTGACAGGAAGGGTAGAAGGGAGGCTGAACCAGGGTTGGAGCATTCCAATAAGTATGCTTCATTGAGTGATATTGGTGAAACCAGTCAGGGACCAGCACTGCTGGAGCAGAGGGACTCTCCTAGCTGCTGGGGGAAGAACTCCTCCAGTGAGGGGGGGGGAAGCGATGGGAAAGGGATCGGACTATCCGGCGGCGTCTGACAATTCGATCGTGTGTGGGCTCCAGCGGACTTTTTCTTCCCAAAAGTCCGGCGGACTTAGAAAGAAGACTCGCTTCAAAATTGTCCGCCGGACGCGGCTTTCTAGCGGACAATCCGCTCATCTGTGTGCTAGTCCGCTGGACTTTTTCAAATGAACGGCCCCCCACCCTATGTGAATGAGTATGGGGTACATCGTGCCCCTATCCATTCACCTGGGGGAAAAAGTGTCAATAAAAAAACACACTAAACAGGTTTTTAAAGTAGTTTATTAGGCAGCTCCGGGGGTCTTCTTCCGAGTTTGGGGGTCTTCTTCTGACTTTTCCACGCTTTCCGGCCTCTTCTCCCACTCTCCTGTTCTTCTGCCGGGCTCCTCCGATATCTTCTTCCAGCTCTTTTACTAGCCTTGGCCCGGTCTTCTTCTTCTTCTTCTTTTTCTTTTGACACGACACTCTCTGTCGCTGTAATGCTGTGGATACGGTGCACGGCGACTAATATAGTCTTAAGGGGCGGGGTCACCGGGTGATGTCTCATGGCGTCACAGTCCCGGGGGATGCCCCTTTCCTGACCGACTGGGCTGCGTGCTCAGATAAGGGTCTGGTATGGACTTTGGGGGAACCCCCACGCCGTTTTTTCGGTGTAGGGGGTTACCCTTAAAACCCATACCAGGCAACGGTGCAAAGTGTCAATCCCGCTGAAGAAAGCGTCGACATTGACTTCCTTCACAAGTCCCGTCGTACCTGAAGTCACGTTCAAATTGAACGGACTTTAGTCCGTGTGTGGGCAAGTCCATTCATTTGAAAGCCCGGCGGATGGTCCACCAGACCTAGTCCCCTGGAAAGCCAGTTCGTGTGTAGTCATGTGTGTGCAAGTCCGCTCGTTCGGAAAGTCCGGCGGACCTCCGCTGCAAAGTCTGGCGGATTGTCCGCTGGACTAAGTCCGCCGGATAGTCTGATCGTGTGTATGCGGCATTAGGGTTAAATAACACTTTAAAAGAAAAAGAAAACTGCATATGAAAACTCTTTTTCATTTTACCAAGTTGTCCCATACCATATAAATTTGAAAGTTGGCACTTTCCCCTGGTTTTTTGATGATGATGATTGTGCTATTGTGTCACCAGGAATGCCTGTTGCTAGGCACATAATCCTAATCTTCCTCTTCCTCCTCCGCAGAGATCTTCTTTCTTCTCTCCTCGTCGCGTTGTCTTCTGGGTAATGGGTCGCGCTGTGTTCTGGGAACTGTGTGTTCCAGAACACAGCGCGTCCCATTCACAAAGCGCTGCGCGACTCGCGCATGCGCAGTAGGAAACGGGCAGTGAAGCTGTAAGGCTCCACTGCCTGTTTCTCTTAGAAGGAATGGCGGCGCCGGGACCCGAGAGCCGAGGGACGGGTCGGCCTCGGGCGGCCGACATCGCGGGCGCCCTGGACAGGTAAGTGCGCTTATTAAGTCAGCAGCTGCAGTGTTTGCAGCTGCTGACTTTTAATTTATTTTTTTTTTTAAACGGCCCTCCTCTTTAAATTAATCTATACAATCCCAGAGGAGACCAATGTATTTTTAATGAAAATTACTGGAAAAATACATCCGTGATCATACTGGTTCGGAAGCATGACAGAGACGCATTAATGGTTCTTCTTAATAGGACATATGGAGTAAAGTAGTTAATTGGAGAGGTGACGTAGACCTTTCAGTTATACTCGGTTGGTGGCTAGTTGCTGAAGAACATCTACAATTCTTTTAGTGTTCCATATGGTCTTCTAAAATTTGCTCTTCTAAGAATGTAGTCTTAGAAAAGGTTAATGAACACCTGAAAAATACTGTATATGAAAACCCTTTTTAGTTAATTTTACCAATTTTTCCCATTCCATATAATAGTACTGTCCGTGATTAGGGATGAGCTTAGGCGTGTTCGCATGGAACACGTGCAGAGCCCGCCAGGAAGTCGGCGCAGTGCTGTGCTAATCACAGGCAGTGAGACATTGCCCGATCTCTGCAGCCGCACTTTGGGGCAATGTCTCACTACCTGTGATTAGTGCAGCGCTGCGCCGACTTCCTGACGGGCTCTGCACGTGTTCCATGCGAACACGCCTGAGCTCATCCCTAGCCGTGATACTTTTTTCTTCATTTGCACTTACATACAATTTTTCAGGACAAGTATTTGGGGTACGTCTCCTTCTTCAAGGTCCAAGCAGTACGCTTGGACCTTGAAGAAGGGGACATACCCCGAAAGCTTGTCCTGAAAAATTGTATGTTAGTACAAATGAAAAAAAGTATCACGAACAGTACTCAGTTTTCTCCATATAAAAGTTTAAAATTATCTACTTCATGACATTTCCCCCTGGTGGGTTTTCTGATGGCGACAACAGTGGACCATGCTTGTCTTATGGTGTCTGCTTGTCATCTCCCTTGTAAACCCATGTGAAAGGTTGGCAACCATGAGAGATTTTGGCACAGAGGGAAATTATTTTTATTTAAGCTAATGTTTAATCAATCTGTACAATCCCTGAGGCAGCCTATTTATTTTTAATGAAAGTTACTCTGTGTGACACTCTTACTTAGGGGTCAGAAGTGCCCCAGCCAGCTGGCAGGAGACAAGAGGTTTCACCCAGGGGTCAGAGGTGCACCAGCCAGCAAGCAGGAGACAAGAGGTCTCACCCAGGAGTCAGAGGTACAGCAGCCAACAAGCAGGAGACAAGAGGTCTCACCCAGGAGTCAGAGGTGCAGCAGCCAACAAGCAGGAGACAAGAGGTCTCACCCAGGAGTCAGAGGTGCAGCAGCCAACAAGCAGGAGACAAGAGGTCTTACCCAGGGGTCAGAGGTGGCCCAGCCCGGAGACAGGAGGTCTCATTTCAGTAGTTAGGTGGGCTCCTATTGGGGTGTCAGGAGAACCCCTCTCAAGACAGGAGTGGGCTGTGCAGTAGGGTGCTGTGACTAAACTCTAAGAGAGCCAACTGAACCAATAGAGGTGGACAACACAGTCAGAGGGACTGGTAAGAGCAGCTTTGCTGCCAACAAGGGTGCCAGGTGGCTTGGTAATTTCAGTTGACGGTACTTATTGTTGTGAAAGAAACCCTGGATGGGCAACTGATGTCTATGTGTACATTCCGTTTTATTTAATAAAAGTGGGCTGCCATGCCCCTAAATACAGTTTTGACTGGCACAACCCATTGGAAAAGCATCTGCCACATGAGTATAATCTCCCCAATACCACAGCCGAAAAAACACAACTGTGATCATACCAGTTTGTGAACATGACAAGATAGGACATATGCAGAGTAAGGTAGCTATTTGGGAAAGTGACAGAGACCTTTGGACTAAACTCTGTTGGCACTTAGTGATTGAAGAACATCAACAATTTCATTAGTGTCCCATATGGCCTTTTAGCATTCCATCAGTGCTCCATATGGTATCTTTGAAGTAAGCAGAGACTTCTGGGGGAAATTGAATAAAGTAATGACCGGGCACGACCATGTGTCATAGACCTGCAACACGATTTCACACTTGTTGGTGGGGTTTTTCATTAAAGTCAGAATATAGTCTTAGAAAGAGTTAAAGAACATGGCATTTCCCAATGTAGGTTTTCTGATCATGACAACAATTGTCCATGCATGTGCTATGGTTCTTCTAATTTTTCATTGTCCATCCATGTGACAGATTGATGGCAACCTAGGAGAGCAATCAGTAGACAGGCACATTTTTATTACAGGTAATGTTTAAATTATCTATATAATCCCTGAGGAAGCCAATCTATTTTTAATGAAAGCTATACTGAAAAGGATAGCAGTTATCGTACCAGTTCAGGAGCATGTCAGAGACACATGAATGGTTCTTGATAGGACATATGTAGAGTAGAGTTGCTAATTGGCAAGGGGACAGAGACCTTTAGGTCATACTCAGTTGGCGGCTAGTGGCTGAACAGCATCCACAATTCTGTTAGTGTTCCATGTGGTCTTCTAAAATGTCGTCAGTGCTTCATATGGTCTCTGGGGGGGTGGGGGGGAGTGCTTGATGAAAGTCTAAATTCTGTGCAAAGTGTTCCTCTTTAATGTTCATCTAAATGTAGTCATGGAGGTAATTAAAGAACACCTCTGCAAAACATTGTATTGTATATGAAAGAACTCTTTACTTCATTTTACCAAGTAGTCCTACACCTTATAAAAGTTGAACATTGTCTACTTTATTTCTGATGGTGACAACAGTGGACCCTACTTATGGTGTGCTGTCTTCTTGTAATATTCATTGTTAACCCATCTGACAGATGGGTGACAACCTAGGAGACAGGGACATTTTTATTATAGGTGTTGTTTAATTTATCTGTACAATCCCTGAGTAGGCCAATTACTTTCGAATTAAAGTTACGCTGGAAAAACACAACGGGTCAGGGATTATACAGGTTCAGGAACATAATGCATGAATGGTTCTTGATAGAACATTTGTAAAGTTGCTAATTGGTTAGGTTGGCAGAGAAGTTTGGGCTGCACTCAATTGGCACCTAGTGGCTGAAGAACATCTAAAATTCCGTTAGTGTCCCAACTCCCAAACAAGCTTTTAGCCCTTGTACACACGGTCGAAGATTCCGTCGGAATGTTTCCTATCGGACCATTTTGTCGGATATTCTGACTGTGTGTGGTCTGCATCGGACTGTTTCCGTTGGAATATCCGACGGACCAATTTTTCCAACTTGCCGGTAAAATTTTCTGACAAAATACTCCGATCGGACATACTCCGATCATGTGTAGCCTACTCCGACGGACAAAGTGCCACGCATGCTCAGATCAAATTCCTAGACCAAAGCTATTGGCTACTAGCCTGAACGTAGTCCCGTCGTAACGAAATAACGTCATCACGTTATGTACAATCGGATTTTTCGACAACTTAGTCCGACCGTGTGTATGCAACATCACTTCTGGACCTCTTCCGGAATTAATCCGTCAGAATTACTCCGACGGATTTGGTTGTCGGAATCTCCGACCGTGTGTACAAGGGCTTAGAGTTCCATCAGTGCTCCATATGGTGTCTTGAATGGAAAAGGGGTCTCCTGAGGGGAAGTTGAATAGAATAACGGTTAGGCACAGACTGTGTCAGACATCTGCAACACAATTCCAAACTTGGTGTTGGTGGTGGTTGCGGTGGTATCATGTACCTGGTAACAGAGCCTGAAATAATGAGGAAGACCTCTGCATCTCTTACTAGGGGCCAATGTAGTGTGAACAGAATGCACAAGAGTACAGAGTGGCACAAGTGCCTGTAGGTCTTGTCAGTAGCAGAGCGGGTATCCACACCAGGCAGGAGAGGTTGTCAGTAGTCTTCAGTGTAGCAGGCAGGCTGGTAGACAGATAATTGATGGCAGACTGAAGCAGGCCGATACTGATGACAGCAGGCAGGTAAGGCATGCACTAATAGTAGACTGTAGAACAGCAGGCACAGCAGGATGTAAGGCAAGTACTGGAAACCTCAGGAAGATTCAGAGTCAGACAAGCCAGGTCATACACTAACAGGGCGTATCAGGCACAGATTAGCAGGCAGGAGCGTGCTCTGGGTACAAGCCGGGTCAGGGGCCAATTGGTGGAAGAGAAGCAAATGGAGCAGACAGAAGCGGAGGTCAGGAATGAGCCAGGGTCAGTGCAGGCAGAGTTCAGAGAGTGATCAGACAAGCCAGATGAGAAACTGGATTTAGGATGCAGAATAACAGGGTCACAGGGTATAGGGAAGGCTGAAAGACAAAGTAGCATTTATCCTGAGCACTGACATTTTAAATAGTCCTAAAGGAACCATGTTGTCTACTGGCATGGCCTTCCTGGTATGTGGTGTTCTTGATGAAAGTTAGAAATCTGTTATAAGCACTCAACCGTAATGTTCTTCTGAATGTAGTCTTGGAATGCCTACTAATGGCATGGCTGTGATTTGGCCAGTGCAGCATGTGACCCAGCCTCTATATAAGCTAGAGGCACATAGCACAGCTTTAGATAGTGTAGGGAAAGGTTGCTGCTGCTGCTTTGAGGGAGAGAATTAGATAGGAGTCCTGCTTCAGAAATCTAATTGCTCAGCGATCTACCTTGATTTTCTTGTGTGGGTGCAGTGCACATTCTTTTTACACTGCCCTGAGCCCAGTGCCGTCTGTTAGTTAGGTTGGCGTCGGCAGGCATTTTATGCAAGCTCAGTGCACCAGCACTGCATATGTTACTGTGAGATACACCTTTTAGATACTGTTGCTATATTCTGCTATTCTAAAAAAAAACATTTAGGGCAAAAAAAATATTGTTTCCTGCATATCTGTACGTGTGAGATACACACTTTAGATACTTTTCTTGTATTGTGCTATTCAAAAAAAATAAAAATTTAGGGCAACATTTTTTTTTTTGAATAGCATTTTCTGAATATCTGTATGTGTGAGATACACCGTTTAGATACTGTTGCTCTATTCTGCTGTTCTGAAAACGCCCATTTAGGGCCAAAATAAATATTTTACAGTGTTTCCTGCATATCTGTACGTGTGAGATACACACTTTAGATACTGTTCTTGTATTGTGCAATTCAAAAAAATAAATATTTAAGGCAAAAAGATTCTTTGAATAGCATTTTCTGCATATCTGTACGTGTGAGATACACCATTTAGATACTGTTGCTCTATTCTGCTATTCTAAAAACACCCATTTAGGGAAATAAATATATATTTTGCAGTGTTTCCTACATATCTGTACGTGTGAGATACACACTTTAGATATTGTTTTTTTTTATTCTGCTATTCCAAAAATAATAATTTAGGGCAAAATTATAATTTTTTTGGTGCGTTTCCTGCATATCTGTACAGGTGTGATACACACTTTAGATACTGTTGTTTTATTCTGCTATTCCCAAAAAATAAATTAGGGCAAAAATATTTTTTTTGAATAGCATTTACTTCATATCTGTAAATGTGAGATACACCGTTTAGCTACTGTTACTCTATTATCCGTTTTCGGTATTACTGCAATGTAGGCTGTGTTTAGGTGAGGATCAAGTGGAGTTCCCTGTGTCTTTGCATTAAAAAATTGTGTCAAATGGGGAGTCAGGGTAGTGGTAAATGTCTTGTAATAGGGGTTAGGGAGACCATCGGGGCCTGGAGCATAACCTGATTTGAGGTTCTTAATGACTTCTTGTACCTCTTCTTCTGAGAAGGGGGCCTCCAGCATATTTTTTTTTATTTGTATGTATTTTATGTTATTTTAAGTTATTTCCCTATCCACATTTGTATGCAGAGCACTTTCCGTGCTCTTAACAAGATTTTGCTGCCATTTGCAGCCCTCTAGCCCTTTCCATTACTTTTTTAGAGCCATTTTCATCCTCAAAAGTTCGGGTCCCCATTGACTTCAATGGGGTTCGGGTTCGGGGTCAAGTTCGGGTCCCGAACTCGAACTTTTTTGCGAAGTTCGGCCGAACCCGTCGAACCCGAACATCCAGGTGTCCGTTCAACCCTAGTTGTGTGCTGTCTGCTTGCCATCTCCAAAAATAACTGTCTGCAGACAGACACTGGGGGGAGATTTACTAAATCTGGTTCACGCTAAATCCGGTGTAGCTGTGCATGGTAGCCAGCCAATCAGCTTCTAACTTCAGCTTGTTCAATGAAGCTTTGACAATAAAACCTGGAAGCTGATTGGTTTCTATGCAGAGCTGCACCAGATTTTGAAGGCTCCAGTTTTGGTAAGTAACCCCCCACTGATTCCCTGTTGCATAAATGTGAGTAAAACGAGTAAAAGATGGCACTGCCGCAGATGCATCTCACCCTTTTTGGGGCTTACTTGTGGAGGCCTCTACAATCAAGCCCCGAAAAGGAAGAAACGCATCTGAGGAGTTCTCTACAGGTGAAGAATAGGAGCTAAAGCCATCTTTTGGTCGTTTTATTTACATAATGCAACCGGGAATCAGTGTCTGTGTGCAAACGGCCGCCATTTTGTTGCAGTCTGACAAGCCGATCCAGTCTGTCTTGCACCAGTCTATTCGCGTGCCCATCTGAATGATTCAGGTTGCCTCATTGCACAAGTGTGAACGGGCTGTGAAACTAGTTTTTTCATGACATTAAAGTTGCAACATTATCAAGGTTACATCTTTCTCAAATAAAAAAAAGATCAAGGAGTTCTGTTAAGTTTTCTGTCTTTTGCGTAAATATTCTCCGCCGTCTGTCTTCCCATTTTAAAAGGCATCTGAAGTATCAAACCTGCCCATATTGCTCCTGCCATGCCATTACCTTTGCGTTTGTTTTGTGTCCCTGCCATCTCTAGGGGAAGTATGTTAGCATTTTCCTTGGCGGCTTTTATCACCTCTGTTTCTTGTGATCTGGAAAGTAATTTATCGCTGATTGCAGACCTCCTGAACCCGACGCAGCACGGCGCACTGTTTTCACCTTCCAGAAATCTATTTACATACTCATCTCAAACAGTTTTTACAAGATCTGTTGACAAACATCTCCTTTTTTTTTTCTCTCTCTCTCTTCTCCGTCAACTAACGTAGTCTCTTCTTTTTTTTTTTATACATTTCAGATAACCGCCTACCTGCTCTGGAAAGGTCACGTTCAAGGCATCACGGCAGACCGCTTGCTACATGAGCCAAGGAACACAGACAAAGAATTTGGCACTACGCCTATTATGGACCCACAAAGAAACATCAGCGATTGGGCAAAGTACTACACTTCGCACTTGAAAAAAAAAAAAAACTGGCAAAAAAGAGGAAGAGGCAACTTTTTGTTTCTTTAAAAAGTCTCCAAGGGACGCGGCGTCTGGCGCTTGTGTCAAATGAAATGAGTTAAAGAAAAAAAAAAAAACTCTTGTAAACAGTGTTAGAGATTGTGGTTATATAAGGTGAAGGGCAAAACTTTGCCCCTGAAGAACTATAAGCCCCAAGCCTGCCCACTGCTGTGGTTTGTGGTTCCTCAGGGGCTGAGGGCCACCGGTTCCAGTGCCTCGTTACAAGGGGAACTCCAGTAAGGATATGGCTGGTACGTGTTACACTGTATAAGCCTATTGTAGCTTTGCTTGGTCATTTTTAATGGAAGCTGCAGAAGTCCCCGCACTGAGATCTCTAAGTCAGTTTTCAGCAGTTGGAAGTGATTTTAAAAGTAAAGGCACATACGTGGGTTGGGCCATGTGTGGCCATTTTATTAAAGTTACAGCTCTAAACTGAAATCTGAATGGTGGTTATAGGACTATTCACTTAACACATCAAAGCTTAGGGAGTACAGGGGGTGGACAAAATAAAGTAAACACCATATGATAATAGGACGTATACTGGTAAATACCTGATGGCCTTAATCAATAAAGAGTGCCAATCCTTAAAGAGGCACTGGGGGTTATTTACTAACGGATAAAACACTTTGCACTGAAAGTGCACTTGGAAGTAAAGTTGCTGTAGATCCGAGGGGGACATGCAAGGAAAATAAAAAACAGCGTTTTAGCTTGCACGTGATTGGATAATAAAATCAGCAGAGCTTCCACTCATTTCAGATCTACCCCTTAGATTTAGAGCGACTTCACTTGCAGTGCAAAGTGGATTTGCCTTTAGTAAATAACCCCCACTGTCACCTGGCCCATGCCCACTTGACCCTTCTATACTCACCTCGCCTTGTTGAAGGAGTGACGTTACTCCCTCAGTCACGTGACAGTGTGCAGATCTAGTCATTGGCTACTGGTCCCCAACATTGTCACAGGGCAAGGCATATGCACCCCCATACCCATACGTACCATGTAGTGGAGAAAGGAGTGGCAGGCAAGGGAAGTATAAGTGGCATTGGCGGGGCAGGTTGTCTTTGCAGAACACTGACACTCTGCCCATGCAAGACACTGTCCACTTAAGTGCAGCAACCCGTAGTAGCCAAGCAGAATCCTTTGTTGGCTAACCTAATTTCTGGTTGATCACCTTTAAAAATTAGCTTGACTTTTTATCGAATAAGGTCGTAACTTTAATGGTTGGGTTTTGAGAGAAACATGAGACAACTAACAGAGTTCCAAAGAAGAAAAATGGTGCTCAAAATACAGGTACACAATTATTCAATGTATCTGGAGGAATAATTTCACAGTTGGCTTATGCCAAACTGTAGGGGAACAATGGTTGCAATTCAGAACCCTTTTGAAGGGAATGGAAAGCCTCCAGGATTTGCTGTAGAACTTAATCACTACTCTGTGTCCTGGTCTCCAAAAACAAAAAACAAAACCCGTGGACATTAAAGGGAAGGGCCCTAGTCCTTATTAGGTGCTTTCTGTTATTATATCTTTAGGTGTTTCCATTATTTTGTCCAACCATAAGCTTCTCAGTGTCAGAGACTTTGGAGCTCCTGCAACCATGCATCTGAAAACAGTATGCAAACTTATTACAAAACCTCATAATCATCCTCTGGAGTTCTCCTTTCCATACTTAAATTGCCTATGTGCAAGAATGTAGCTGAGAATTTATAGATAGAGATATATTCATGTAAAAAACAAAACAAAAAAAAACAAGATTTTATGGTAATCTTGAGACACTGTTACTTGTAAATGGCGGCAGAAACTTGCATATTTTATGTTCTCGTCTACGCAGATATTGCACACGTCAGAGGGCCTCTTGCCTCAGTCACACTAGTGTTTTTATTGTGCAGATAAGTGCTACTTAAAATTTTTACTATTTTTATTTAATGTCCCATTGTAGTTGTAGAAATGGGCTTTTAACCTAACATGCTAACTATGACACTGCAATGCCACCCTTGCTGATTATTAGGTGTAAGTATTTGACCAGATCTGTCTGTGCTACCATATAGTGTCCGGATTTTGCCCATTCTCCTATTCCGCAATAATAAAAAGAAGGACTGCATTACTACACTGAAAATAAAGGAACCATTTGAGTGCCATGAAGAAAACAACACCTTTCTTTAACATGAAGCCTAATCAACAGCCTTTAAAACAGGTCCATTGGCTGCTATGGGAAGAAAAGAGCTTCATCTCCATTGGACATGGATTGGTTGGGCTGGTTTTCAGATGTATAAATGTGAGGCACTGGACCTTCTTGTTCAAAAATCCAGACAGCTGCACTCTGAGAAACATCCAACTTTATTAGAACTATAAAAGCACTTGAATACAGCAATATGACATTGTGGAGACAGAGGGAAAGTCAACGTGTTTTGCGCTATTTCTGTGCTTACTCAAGGTAAGTAAGCACTTTCATAGTGCGAAACACGTTGCCTTTCTCTTCGTCCCCACAAAGAGAAATATTGCTGTCAAGTGCTTTCATGGTTCTAATAAAGCCGGATGTTTCTCAAAGAGCAGCTGTCTGGATTTTTGAACAAGATGACCCAGTCCCTTACATGAATACATTTGAAGACTGGTCCAAACAATCCATGTCTGATGGAGATGAAGCTCCTTTCTTCCCAACTATATGGCATCATAGGGACAGAGGGAAAGTCAGCGCATTTCACACTATCATGTTGAGCGCTTATATTGAGTAAGTGCTGAAATAGTATGAAACGCTTTGACTTTCCCCCTGTCCCATGATGTTATATTGTTGTATTCAAGTGCTTCCATGGTCCTAATAAAGTCAGATGTTACTCGGAGTACAGCTATCTGGATTTTTGGGTTTTGTACTCCATACAGCTAGACGAGCTGAGCTTGTACCTGAAGGGTTTGAAGGACTGTGATGGTGGGCCTACCTGGAGCAGTGGCATATTGTTTACTATATTGGATCTTCTTGTTGTTAAAGTTACGTATTAACATCAATTTTTCCATCATTGGTTTGGCTGTTCTCATCAAACAGTGCACCTTAGGGAAAACACCCTGGGTAGGATCCAAATGCAGAAAAAGGAAAAAGAACACTACACCCAATGATCCTAGAGTCCAATAAGGTTTTTTAATTATTTCATGTTAAGATAAGATGAAATGTATATAAACTGTTGTATTATGCTAATATAAAAACCATATTTGGATTGTATGATAATTGGTGTGGTGTTCCTATTGCCTTCCCATTGCCTTCCCTTGTGAGAATGGCCTAACTAAAGCCACTAAAGTCTATCAACTTGAATATGGAACTTCAATAACCAAAATATCCACAGCCTCACATACATACATCTGTAAACAGGCATGGCATGTCCGGCCAATCCATATCTAATAAGGATAATGTTCTTATTGCTTAAAGTAACCTACAGACCTCTTTTTGGAGCCAGGTCATTGGGCTTAATCCTGAAGAAAGAAGTTGTTCTTGCTCATGGTGCCTAGTTTACCCCTGTGTAGTATAGGAAGACTGCTTGATACAGGTGGCAGTTAACTGGAGTTGATTGGACTGATCAAATAAAATAAAAAAAACTGAATACTTTGTATACTTTGAAACACCCTTGATCAAAGTGGTGGGTAATGTGAAAATCATTTGTGATTGAACAGAACTCCAATGTGGGTTGAGTTTAGATATGATGGAATGATCAAATGGCAGATTCTTGTCGTGGCGACCAATGTGTGTCACCCTTTTATTGTTCCTGAAAAGGAGAATCAGCTTCCTATGGCTATACAGACCATTCCTCTATCGGACACTTTTGATAAATGAAGTTAAATATGATTGACATTGAGTATAATGTGTGTACCTACTTTAAATGTAAAAGGTACTTGTGATGTGCCACCTATGTAGCATTTGTTTACCTGGGTCAAAATAATCTCTTTACTCCTTCATTAATTCTTAAAAAATGGATTGTCCAGGTTTGCAAAAAAAATCTCACCTGTAACATAAAACGGAAGCATTAAACTTGACAAGGAACCTAAGAGATCTAAGGCAAAATCCCGAAGCAGCGACCACCAAACCACACTCATATCCAGTCTTGAAAACATTTGAAACCCACCAAAAATAATAAAAAAACCTAGAGTTTTCAGTTAAAATGACTGCTCACATGTGTAAACCCCATCCACTGAGGATTTCAACATGGGCAAAAGAGATATAAAATTGCCTCACAGTACTCATCATCCATGTTTATCTCAGAGCTTCCCTACTCTGAAGCATAGCCTGTTAAGTCTTCATATTGGTCACTGTATGATGGACACTGCAATTCCCGAAAGTCATTGACATACCTTAGATGCTACAGTTTCCGAGAGGAACATCAGCAAGTGCTAGGACAACAATGAACGATTGCGTATAAGTTCAGGCACTGTGCTGGAACTGGTCAGAAGGCCATGACCACTGAGTTGGCTGCCCAAATTACGGACCATAATTGTATAGTCTTAGAAGAAAAATTACCCCTTGAATTGTATGGTTTTCTTACGTGTAAATGAAGATCTAAAATCTTGACATTCATGCTTCTACACAGACTCTAACAGTGCTCAATGTGTGTCTATGGATCTCTACAGTGACCAGAGATTACCACAGTACAGACTGGTTGTCAGTGCAGGTCTGCAGATTGGTAGACTAGGAATTTCTGGGATGCTGACCTTTGGGTCGGATCTTTACGCCCCCCATAAGGACCATGTCTGGTTTAAAAAAGGGATATTTAATAATATCACCTATGAAATGTTAATCCATTATTTGACACATTTGAAAAGGCGGAGATTTTATCAACTCTTTCAAAACCATGTATTGACTTCTTGGTCCACGACAGCTGAAGAAAACCAAATCCCAAGATCAATTGAAATGCCCTTTTTACCAAACAACTGCTCAGCAATCAGACCACAACTAAAATTGTGTCTGAATTTAAATAGTATTTTTTACCAGGGATACCTTTTGTAAACAAGTTCTTCCATCCAGCAAGTCCTCCTATCTAGCGGAGCTTAAAATGTCTTGGGTTGCAACTGACTCCATGGTCAACTGGTCAATTTCACCAGCTTATAATAGTTAATGGCTCCACCAGGAAAAAGCATTTATGGACCAACTTCATTTATTAAGGTTGTGACCAGGCAGAGCTGGGGTTCCATTTCATCCCTTCAGATACATTCCTACTGACACCACTGGTCTTTTTAGCTATTCCTACTGACCATCACAGTAATGTATCATGAGTTGTAGATATAGTAATTTTTAGCAGGGGTTCTATGAGACTGGAAAGTTATTTCAAGGGTTCCTGTGTGTTGAAAAGGATGGGAAAGGGTGCTTTAGATGCATACAATTCCAAAAAGATGTATTGCTCCAGGGGGAGACAGTCACCAAAGGTCCACTTTGATGGATCCATTATGCCCCCCCCCCCCATGCAACTACTGGCCAAATAAAAATACCTATTCACTGTATATCATTTGACTGGTAAATAAACATTAGCCAGATCTGTGAGGCCCCCATCACACTTTAGGCCCACATCTAGTACCACATCTAGTATAAATGGGCCTCTGAGTCCCAGAGACCCCCTGAACAGATGCACAATTGGTATCTATGCATGCCAGGCTCAAAGTTTCCTTAATTGTATTAACTATAAGAATTGGTACAACACTGACACATTTCAGTATGGATTCATCGTAAATCTAATGCAAGGTGGCCATGTTGTACCTTTTCTTAAATTTTGCAAAATGAAGGATGCTGTAAATGCCATCTCTGTGTGAGCTATATGTTTTTGGAGTTGTATGTCTCAGGTATGTATAAAAAAAAAAAAGAAAGAAAAAAAAATGGTGGCCATTTTCTCCTGGTGTCTCTCTGCCCAGAAAACAATGATTATATAAAGGTAGAAAGGTTACTAAGCAGTATAGATTTTCATGGGATATCCTGGGGTCTCCAAACTTTCTAAACCAAGGGCCAGTTTACTGTCCTTCAGACTTAAGACTCCTTTCACACTGAGGCAGTTTACAGGCATTTTGGCTCTAGAAATAGTGCCTGTAAAGTGCTTGAAAACTGCCCCCCATGCCACCCGAATGTGAAAGCAGGAGTGCTTTTACACTGGGGCAGTGCACTTGCGGGGCGTTAGAAAAAGTCCGGCAAGCGGCATTTCTGGAGTGGTTTGGGAGCGCTGTATACAGCACTGATAAAACGCCCCTACCCATTACAATGAATGGGCAATGCTTCCAAAGCTCCTGAAAAGCGATTTGGAAGCTCCACAACATGTGTATTTTTAACCCCTTTTTTGACAACTAGTGGCTGAAAAGTGCCATTTAAACAGTGGTAAAGCACCACTAAAACGAGCTGTGCTTTAGCACTAAGGCACGGGTTGCCCCAGTGTGAAAGGGGTCTTAGGAAGGTCAGACTGTGGCCATTGGGAGTAGCAAATGTCTCATTGTCAGTGGGAGGAAACAATGCCTCAGGCTTGATGGTCAGTGGGAGTAAAAAAAATTACATAGCGCCTGTGGTCACTAAGAAGAGAAATAGTGCACCATCATTGGTATTAGTTGGAGAAATAATGACCCATTGTTAGTGTCAGTGGTAGGAATAATGCCTCGTCATTGATGTCACTGGTAGGACCAGTGCCCCATTGTTGGTGTCAGTGGGAAGAATAGTGTGCCATCATTGCTATCAGTTTGAGAACTATTACCCCATCATTGGTGTCAATTGGAGGAGCAGTGCCTCATTGTTGGTGTCAGTTGGAGGAATAGTGCCCCATCTTTTATATCACTAGGAAGAAATGGTTCCAAATCCTCATCAATGGTGTCAATGGGAGATATAGGATCTCATATCTGTGGGAGAAATGGTGCCCCAAGAGCAAGATAAAGACAAGCGAAGGGCGCACTTTGACATCTTGGAGACCACTGGGACATCGTATTGAAGAACCTAAAAAAGGTTAAAAAAAAAAATTTCAAGCTACAGTTACCAATATAATGTTTGCATATAAGCAACTTTGTTTAAATGGAAACATTCCGTTGATAATTAACTGTACACAGCTGTAGACCGACAACCCAAAAATATTCCCATTGTGCAAAAATTCAACCTTCAGCATCCAGAAACCCGAATGAAACAAAAGAAGTAATAAATATGAAATGAAAATGTTGATTATTTGACCGCCTGGCTTAAAATGGCCAAACTTATCAAAAAGGTGGGCTTAGCCTTTAATCAGCTCACAATGTAGTTTTAACGTTCACGACATCATTGCGGAATATACTCTCTCCAGCACTGCGTACGACCAAAGCTAACCAATTAATATCACAGACGAAGGAAACATTTTTACTTGTGTTTGATTAAAAAAAAATATGTATTTTTTAATTCTGCACTTACAATATTGTATTTTTAAAAGATTATTTTTAGAGAATTATTGCTTATCTTATTGCGATGTTTATGTAAGATTTGAGAAGATAATTGAATTTATATTGGTATTATAAAACACATTTTATTTGATTCTCCCTTCTTAGGAATAACATTATCTGCTTTTTCCTCTTATGCTGCAATTAGCTCTCATATATGTGCATGCTTTAGGTCTAGGGATGAACTTACGCTAATACTTTTACGGGTAACTGGTTTGTATAGTAAATGTATACTGCAAAAAGGTATCTAGGATTTTCTGAAATTTATATGTAAATGTCTCCAGTTGTTGATCTAAAATGTACCAGAGTTTTCAATTTCCAGAAAGAAAGTGGAAGGGTTTATTAGAGACCAATTCTTTAAACCTCCACCAATCGGCTGTTTTAGATGATCTGGCTACCAACATTGGAAGGGTGGCTTTCCTAAGCTGGGACATACAGGGCTTGATTTGCAACTGTTTCTTGCGGAGTTCGACAAATCTGCGAGCGTCCCTATCAACACCACCTGACTCCACAAACTTCAATTGAAAAATCAAAGGAGCCAGTCAGAAATTGTTGGCTGAGCAGTGACTGAATCCAATCAGATGCAGTCACTATTTGGGTATTCAACACCCACGGCTGCTTCAATACAATAGCTGGTGGTGAACATTTCTCCATCCATGTTGTTTAGCATTAACTGATTAAGAGAAATCTATGCTTTTATGGCTGGCCTTAAGCTGGCCATAGAGGGTGCAAATTCTGGCTGGTTCAGTAAGGACCAGCTGAGAATCGAGCCATGTATGGGTAGGCTGAATAAAGCCATGTTGATTGATTGATCAACTTGGGTACAACCAGCCTGTTAGATTTGTCCTGCGATTATTGTCAGCGGGTATAACCACTATCAAAAATGAATGTGTGTTCTCCCGGCCAGGACAGCTCCCCCCACCGGGAGAACACAATAGCTCCTAGCTCCGCAGGAGGGATACCCGTCAACACTGACTGTGTTAATTAGGGAATCAAGCAATTTTCTTTCCTGCAACCTGTGATTGCAGAAAAGAAAATTGCTTCATCTGTGGCCAGCTTTAGACATTAAAACATCCTGAATCCCACAGCAGAATTTCAGACCTGCTCTTCTGTCTATGAGCTAATAAGGTGCCTGCTCAAAAAGAGCCCACCTTCACTCGTCGTTGAAAAAAATGAATTAATAAGAGCTGCACTCCAATTTTCGCTTTTCCGGATTATTTTGTTAGAACATCCACAAAGTAGCTGTGACCATGACGTCTCCACCCAATAACCGCCACTCTGTTAACGCTTAGTGAAATGCATGCAAGGAAGTGGTGGTTTTTGGGTGGAAACATCATGGCTGTAGTCTTAGATGTTTTTCAGATGGACTTCAGAACTACATTGTCCTTCAGTGTGGCCAACGTCTTGCATGGACATCCTAACCTTGGATAGTTACTGAAAAACATTGCATTCCTAAGCCTAGCCATACACACGTGGGTTTAACAGCATGGATGGATGAAGCCCCCTTGAATACCCCAACATTGACAGCATCTATAGTTACTGTACAATTGACAATTTTCAACCCAGCTACTTAGATTTTCACTTGAAGTTCGCTAAGCCAGGTGATGCTCACAGGGCCACCCATGGCTTGAATTTTCGGCCTTATTAGCAGGAATTAACTGAAATTTGAGTAGTGTATGGTCAGCTTAAGGCTGGGAAATGTTTGCATTAAAAAAAAAAAAAGCCAAGAAGCTCCAATTGGTGGTAGCCACTGAACACTGTTTGCCAGTTGACCAACAGTGATTCTAATCAAGCTGGTACGCCATGGCAGGAGAGGTATGCAGACTTGCCCACTTTTTGCCTGAAAGTTAAAAACCAGTACATTTAAAACTGCAGTTGTTTTGAAGTGAAAGAGTCACCAATGCTTTTTTATAAATAGCAAAGGCTTACTAAGGGGACAACTGCTCCAGATCCATTGAAATCAAGGGACTCCCACCACGACTCCAGCATCCCTTATTTACCAACTGTGCACTCACATTGCATTTTGTATAAAATAAAGCAGTGTTTTCTGTTACTTTACATCCCCATTCTCATTTCTTGTACATTTCTTTTGGAGTCCTAGAAAAGTTTATGAAAAAAGGAAATTGTATCCAATTTTATTGTTACCGTCTTAAGACAGACCTTGTACATAAAAATGAAGGTCCATTGTTTACATATACTAAAGCCCTGCACACATGATCGGACTTTCCGACGGGAAATGTTTTGTGTAAGGTTCTTGGCGGAAAGTCCGATCATCTGTAGGAGGCATTATACTTACCTTTCCCAGGGTTCCACTGACAGCACTTAGGCCAAATTGATGTCATCCTCTTTCTAGCAAGATCTGAGGAATCTAGCGTGCTCCAGATCTCATTGAGAAGAACCCCCTAGCAATGTGCTACAGTGGGGTTGATTTACTAAAACTGGAGAGTCGGATTGTCCGCCAATCCGAGAGAATCCAGGTTTGTTTGTCATAGCCTAACTGAATATTCTGAAGTTAGCAGCTGATTGGCTACCATGCCCAGCTTCACCAGATTTTGCACTCTCCAGTGTTAGTAAATCAAACCCAGTGTCTTCTTGGTGTACTCAGCATTCTTGTCGAAGGATGATAATGCACACCCTCCACCATGGAAAGGTGAGTATCATTTTTATTTCTTACTTTAAAGGTCCTGTTTAATTCTTGATTTGAAGAATTTCAGCAAGGGGAAGGGGACAAATGTAAATGATGGACCTTGCATGTAGTGATAAAAGATATTAGGGTTGATTTACTAAAACTGGACAGTGCTAAATCTGGTGCAACTCTTCACGGTAGCCAATCAACTTCTAACTTCAGCTTTTCAAATAAGCTTTAAAACTGGAAGCTGAATGGTTTCTGTGCACCAGATTTTAAACTCTCCAGTTTTCGTAAATCAACCCCATTGCCTAGGAAAAGGTCTTTTTTTTTTTTTTGCGTAGCATAGGGAAAGGTTAGAATCTGTCTCTTTTTCTTAGTTTTTTCCCCATCTGTCCAAGCCCTCATACTTCCAAATCTCTCCAAAGTGAGGGCAATTTCCACTTGTCACCAGAAATACAACATTTTTCAGATGTGAAATTTTGGATCTCCCATGACTTTCTGCTTCAGGACAATGGTCACCGGGTCAAACAGAGGGGTAAAAATCCCCCAGGGTAACACAGACAGCAATGACAACCTGAGGTTAATTTCCTACTTTAACCAAAACTAAAAAGAAACAATTTGGCTAGAGATATAGTCTTAAAAATATATATATATTTTTTTTTTAATATGTTGGAAGAACCCAGATTAGGTTTGGCCTACTGTGGCGTTTTCCACTACCCCTGAGGGCTCATATACACAAGCAACTATTACTACAGTAATACAGTGACAAGTGACATTGGCGAGAAGGTGACATGAAAGTCACTGGGGCAGATGATTAATGGCCAACTATGAATGGCTAAGGAAACAGATGTATGCCCGTGGGCAGTTTATGACCACTGCAGATGTTCCCCTAGACAGAAAGCCTTTAAATGCCAACACAAGGGACATAACATATCTAAGAAGGTATGTACAACATTGTACCAGCAGGCCCTATTGGTAACATGCATGACTGGCAATACTTACCCATTTTGTTGTGCCATGCTTGTGCCTTGGTTTATAAAGTTATCTGCCTTTTTGACGAGTCAGCAGTCCTGGGAATATAACTTGGTAGGGCAGTCACTCTATGCGTCAAACGGCACGGGTACTTTCTTCAATTTTATGTCACAGCCCTTCTGATGTGTAAGAAAAGTTACAAGTCAACTCCTATTTTACTTCCAAATTCAATGTAGTCTTCAGGACAGTATCTGCACAGGATCAATCAAACAGTAGCTATAGTTGGAATTTCAGTGCCTTAAAAAAGTATTCATACCCCTTGAAATTTTCCAAATTTTTTGTCATGTTACCAAAAATGTAAATGTATTTTATTGGGATTTTATGTGACAGACCAACACAAAGTGGCACATAATTGTGAAGTGGAAAGAAAATGATAAATGGTTTTCAATTTTTTTTATAAATAAATATGTGAAAAGTGTGGCGTGCATTTGTATATAGCCCCCTTTACTCTGATACCCCTAACTAAAATTTAGTGGAACCAATTGCCTTCAGAAGTCACCTAATTAGTAAATAGAGTACACCTGTGTGTAATTTAATCTCAGTATAAATACAGCTGTTATGTGAAGCCCTCGGAGGTTTGTTCGATAACCTTAGTGACCAAACAGCATCATGAAGGACAAGGAACACACCAGACAGGTCAGGGATAAAGTTGTGGAGAAGTTTAAAGCAGGGTTAGGTTATAAAAAAAATCCCAAGCTTTGAACATCTCCCGGAGCTCTGGTCAATCCATCTGAAAATGTAAAGAGTATGGCACAACTACAAACCTACCAAGACACGGCCGTCCACCTAATCTGACCGGCCGGGCAAGGAGAGCATTCATCAGAGAAGCAGCTAAAAGGACCATGATAACTCTGGAGGAGCTGCAGAGATCCACAGCTCAGGGGGGGAGAATCTGTCCACAGGACAACTATTAGTTGTGCTCTCCACAAATCTATTTTTTATGTAAGAGTGGCAAGCAAAAAGACATTGTTGAAAGAAATCCATAAGAAGTCCTGTTTGCAGTTTGTGAGAAGCCATGTGGGGGACACAGCAAACATGTGGAAAAAGGTGCTCTGGTGAGAGGAGACCAAAATTCAACTTTTTGGCCTAAAAGCAAAACGCTATGTGTGGTGGAAAACTAACACTGCACATCACCCTGAACACACCAACATGGTGGTGGCAGCATCATGTTGTGGGGATGCTTTTCTTCAGCAGGGGCAGGGAAGCTGGTCAGAGTTGATGGAAAGATGGTTGGAGCCAAATACAGGGCAATCTTAGAAGAAATCCTGTTAAGCCCCATACACACAATCAGACTTTCCGATTGGCGGACAATATGACCGTGTGTATGCCCTATGGGACAATTGTTTTTGGACTTTACGCCAACAAATGTTGGCTAGCATGTTTTCAAATTTTCCGCCAACAAATGTCTGTTGTCGGATTTTTCCGATCGTGTGTACACAAGTCTTCCGCACAAAAGTCCAAAGTACAAACACACTCGGAAGCAAGAATGAGCCAGAAGCCGTTTGTCTTGTAAACTAGCTTTTGTAATGCAGAATTAACATTTGTGATGTGGCAAATTATGAAATCTCAGAATGCAGCGCACAATTCTCTTCTTCTTTAATGGGATAATAATGAAGCTGCTTTGCTGGTGATACTGATGGAGTTATCGCAAACTAATTTTCAAAGGTTTTTTTTTTTCTAGTGATATCAAGAATAACATTATTATGTTTTTTTTTTTGTTTTTTTTATTTGTGCAAGTTACCACAACACCATTATCCCCTAGTTTATAACAACAAAGATACAACTATGTTGGTGTCCCTTGTTAATTTTACATTATATTTTTTAAAATGTAACTGCCGACTCCCAAACTGTCATTTGAAGTAAAACACATCGCCAAGTATTATTCTACACACATTTTTTTTATTGTGCATTAAAAAAGAAAACAAAATTTACATTCTATCTGCCAATAGAACTTAACCAAACATTGCATTCTATGCATCCAAAAATATAGAAAATATACCAAATCAGATCATTATCATTCAACCAAAAAAAATAATGTCAAAGCAATAACTCCAAGGCCAAAAATAAATAACACGTTATCTCCTCTGATTCCACAACATGGCTGGTTGACGAACGTCCATTCAGAAAGGAACTGAAAAGCACAAAATGAAAAATGCGAACAAAAGAAAAGATTCAACACTCGCCAAACTTCTACTAACACTTAATTAGCAGAGGAAACCCAAAGGGTGGCGCTAAAGAGCTGAAAAAACATGCAGTATGTCTAGTACATCACTACGTTTGGAATTGTTGGCCAACATTTGTGTGACCGTGTGTATGCAAGACAAGTTTGAGCCAACGCCCTTCGGACAAAATCCTATGGTTTTGTTGGCGGAAAGTCTGATCGTGTGTACGCGGCATTAGAGTCTGCAAAAGACTTGAGACCGGGCCGGAGGTTCACCTTCCAGCAGGACAATCAGCCTAAACATACAGCCAGAACTACAATAGAATGGTTTAGATGAAAGCATATTCATGTGTTAGAATGACCCAGACAAAGTTCAGATTTAAATCAAATTGAGAATCTGTGGCAAGACGCTTCACAGACGCTCTTCATCCAATCTGACAGAGCTTGAGCTATTTTGCAAAGAAGAATGGGCAAAAAGTCAACTCTCTAGATGTGCAAAGCCGGTAGAGACATCCCCAAGACTTGCAGCTGTAATTGCAGTGAAAGGGAGTTCCATAAAGTATTGACTCCGGGGGGCGCCATACAAATGCACACCACACTTTTCACATATTTATTCGTAAAAAAAATGTAAAAACATTTATCATTTTCCTTCCACTTTACAATTATGTGTGACTTTGTGTTGGTCTATCTCATAAATTCCCAATAAAATACATTTACGTTTTTGGTTGTAACATGACAAAATGTGGAAAATTTCAAGAGACACTGTATTTTTCCTGTTTAAATGTCCGAAGGTTCTCATATATCCTGGTCATGATATACCTAGTAGTAGTCACAGTTCTTATGAGTCCATTATGCCCAGAAGATAGCCCAACATTTATTTCTACATAGTGTGAGAACTAGCCTCAAGTGGTAACTCCATTAAGGTTTTAGCCATTCATTGAATTCTTCTTTTTAACTTTCTTGCCCATTTTTATTAAAAGAAAGTACAAGGCAGTTCCAGAGATCAAACAAGTTTCCCTTGCAGGGGTTTTCAGCATTTATCTTCTATCCAAAGAAATACACATTCAGCCTCCAGGCTTATACATGCAGCAAAGGGAAATTGTTATGTCACCACAGGGTGGTACTGTGGACATCAATTGGTATACTGTGCCATGTCCTAATGTTAAACAAGAATAGATTGAGAAAAGAGAAAACAGACTTTGTAGGCACCACAACTATCTATACTATTAAAAATATTAATTTCTTTATTTGATATTAACATTAAAAACCTTGTTAAGGTATACAAGTAATACACATCATACAAAAATAACTGGTATAATACCCAACCATAAATATAATCTGAGCCACCTGACTATCTATTAAATTGGAAGTAAACCCATCGATTTAAACAGTTAAAAAAAAAGGCATGCCGGGAATGCTAACTGCACATTGGCTGTGCTCTCAGCCAAACTATCAAACCATCCAATGGCTGGTGTCATAGCGAATCACATGTGCAGCACCATAGCAGTTGAAGATTAAACAGAGGTAAAGATGGCAGCTTCCTTGGCTGAAAACGATAGGGGAGTTTACTTCCATTTTAAGAGCTCACACAGAGATATGCCCTAAGGCAGTCGATAGTCAATGAAGGTCACAGCCTGGTTGGGTAGGTCCAGCTCTAGATCCAGCTAAACCTGATTTGTGTCTAACGTGCTTCTTCAGGACCTGTATTTAAAACCATGAAATGCAAAAATATGAATGGCGTGGACAGGTAGAGGCCAGGGGGGACAACCACGGTCACACAAAGGCCCCAGAGAGCAGATGTGGAGGCACATATGATCTGTTAATGGTTGATCTACTGATTCTAGTAGAATTTTTTCATCGTTGACCGATGATATTTGAACAGCAAAAAGCAGGTATGTCTTGGAATAATAATCATGGCAAGTACGGCCAATTATATCAGTGACACATTGTCTCAAGAGTAATCCCACCATGCGAGTAATTCAAGTACTTGCCACCAAGTTACACATAAAGACTTCCTTTCCAAATTAATAAAACATCAAGGGCACCACTTGAAACCCTTGCTGCCAACCACCATTGTATATGTCAGGGATCACATGGTATCCACCACCTCTATCTTCCCTGTATCCTTTGTATGATGCGTATTACTTGTATACCTTAACGTGGTTTGTAAAGTTAATGTCAAATAAAGAAATTTATATTTTTAATAATATAAATAGTCGTGGTGCCTACAAAGTCCCAATTAGTGTGCTGGTGAGTCTCAAAACACAAACCCAGGATTGGAGATTTCACCCCTCCCAGATCTCTACAAAATCTCTGGGCCCCAGGTCCCAAACCAAGTGTTACCAACTGATGAGGAAACTGAAAAGTAATTTTCCTCTGAACGACAACAAGTTCCTTGGTGTCCCTCAACTTTCCTTGATGAGAATTCTGGGTCATAACCTCTTTTTACACCATGGCAGGGCATAGCACTACCACAATAGGTGGCACAGACAGCTTAATCCAACCACCATGGAATATCTCAAGACTGTTGTTGATTGTCCAAGAACAGGATCGAAGACGTGAACAGGATGATTATCTGTTTCTGCACATGGTGATTGGATTAAGGCAGGGGTCTCAAACTGGTGGCCCTCCAGCTGTTGCTAAACTACAAGTCCCATCATGCCTCTGCCTGTGGGAGTCATGCTTGTAAGCCCTTGTACACACGATCGGAGATTCCGACGGAACGATCAGAGCTTTTCGTCGGATATTCCGACTGTGTGTGGTCTGCATCGGACTGTTTCCGTCGGAATATCCGTCGGACCAAATTTTCCAACTTGCCGGAAATATTTTCCAACAAAATGCTCCGATCAGACATACTCCGATCATGTGTAGAGCATTCCGATCGGTCAGTGCCATGCATGCTCAGATCAAATTCCTACATCAAAGCTATTGGCTACTAGCCTGAACGTAGTCCCATCGTAACGAAATAACGTCATCACGTTCTGAAAGATCGGATTTTCCGACAACTTTGTCCGACCGTGTGTATGCAACAGTTTCGGACAAAATCCGACGGATTTGGTTGTCGGAATCTCCGACCGTGTGTACAAGGGCTTACTGTCAGCCTCGAAATGCCTCATGGGACTTGTAGTTTTGCAACAGCTGGAGGGCCACCAGTTTGAGACCCCTGGATTAAGGTGTCTTTGCGATCTGTGTGGATATACTTGGGTATATTCATGAGTTGACACTTATTGGAACTGAAGGAGTTGCTTGAGAAGCTACAAAACCTCTTTAACACTACATTCCCCTTGAATTTGGCTGCTAGCTTCCGATTTACATCTTTGTATTTGGCAACACTTTTTTTTTTTTTAAGAAATATGGCATGTTGCGTTAAAGAGGTCCATTCATTTTGAATAACATCTCAACCAGCCTCAGCCCACAAGAACCCAATTCCTAATATAAAGGAGTTAAAGTTTGGGAACACTAAGCCCTTGTACACACGGTCAGAGAATCCATCGGAATGTGTCCTATCGGACCGCGTTGTCGGATAATCCGACTGTGTGTGGTCTGCATCGGACTGTTTCCGCCGGAATATCCGTCGGACCAAATTTTCCAACTTGTTGGAAATATTTTCCGACAAAATGCTCCGATCGGACATACTCCGATCATGTGTAGAGAATTCCGATCGGACAAAGTGCCACGCATGCTCAGATCAAATTCCTACACCAAAGCTATTGGCTACTAGCCTGAATGTAGTCCCATCGTAACGAAATTACGTCATCACGTTCTGAAAGATTGGATTTTTCTACAACTTTGTCCGACCGTGTGTATGCAACAGTTTCGGACACAATCCGACGGACAAAATCCGACGGACTTGGTTGGCAGAATGTCCGACCGTGTGTACAAGGGCTAATTCAGCTGTGGAGCCACTTTCAAACATCACAATCTGTCGATGCAGGAAAAGCAAACTATTAATTAATGGGAAGTAAAACAGATAAATGACATGATGTGCCATGATATTCCGAAAATTACGAGGTCTTGAAATTCCAATGCATAGCAGTTTATTTTCACAGGTATATGATATAAAGATACCATATTTGCCGGTGTATAAGGCAGCTGGGCATATAAGACGGCCCCCTACTTTTCAATTTAAAAAGTTGGTTTTGTGCTGTACTCACTGTATAAGACGACCCCCTTATGCAGGAATTCCGTATGTTCAGAAACGAAGTTGGCGCCGGGTAACATGCTGTCTCACAGTATACATATAGTATACCGCCCTTAGCCAATCACGGCAAGCTATGCATTCTATTATTGCATACAGTGCCTGCTCGGATTGGCAGAGGCTGTTACATCATCAGCCCGCGCCTCTGACTCTCACAGCCAATCCGAGCAGGCTGTAGAGGTTGTTACTCCAATCAGAGCAGGCGCTGTATTCATTAATAGAATACATCGCTCGCCGGGATTGGCTCAGCGGTGTATATTGTATGTATACAGTATTACCGCACACTCGGCGAGTATCCGGAGGGCTTAAAATCCAGCGGACGGCTGACATATGATAACCCCAGCTTTATATCCGGCGTATAAGATGACCCCAGCTTTTTGCTCATTTTTTTTTACTGTAAAAGGTCGTCTTATACGCCGGCAAATGCGGTAAACCATATGTAAAATGCGGTTATTTCCCTCAAATAAGAAATTATGTGTATTTTTTTTTTTTTTCCTTTTTAAAATTCTGTAGAACTAAAGCTTTGTTTAAACATTTGATATTGCAGGAATACCTGTGCAAAAAGCTACAAAGCCACCTTTAGGCATATATACTAGTTCTGGGAAAAGAAACTGAATTCTTTCTGCTTCAGAAGTTTTCTGCTTCCCGAAAGATTCCCTTTAAAGCTCCAATAAACCCCCTCATGTCTTCTTTTGAAGGTTTTTTTTTTTTTTTTTTTTACGAGCAAGTGTTAAAAGCTCAAGGTGCTGTGTGTCCGGGCTGGGGAGACATTTTCTCACTTCCTATTCAGGTGACCAGGGTCGGATGTGGGGGGGGGGGGGGGTGCTGGGGTGGGTTGTGCCCTCCCAGATTTTAGTTGCGCCCTCTTCAGGTCTTTGAGAGTGCATCCACTAATCCGTGATCCAGTCTGATGTAAGGGGGCACCCTGATGCTGACAGTTGATGTAAGCAGGCACACTGATTGGGACGATCCATATAAGGGGGGCACTGTGATAGGAACACCTGATGTAAGGGGGCACTTTGATTTGGACACCTGATGTAAAAGGGCACTCTGATCGGGAGAACAGGTCATGTGTAAGGTGGCAGTTGAATTAAGAGGGGCTCTGATAAGGAAACTGATGTAAGAGGCTGCTCTGATGGGGACACTTTATCTAAGGGGGCACTCTGATAAAAGGGGACACTCTAATGAGAACTACTGATGTAAAGTGGGACTGTAATAGGGACACCTGATACAAGGGGGCACAGGCACTTTTTAATTACCCTAATCTAATGACAGCCTAATACATACTAGTGTTTCCCAGGGCTCTGATAGGGACACTGATGTGAGAGGGTGCCCCGATGGGGACACCTGATGTAAGGGAGTGCCCTGATGGGGACACCTGATGTAAGGGGACACTCTGATGGGACACCTTTTCCCAGAACTAGTATATATGCCGAAAGGTGGCTTCTATTTGAAGCTTTTTGCACAGGTATTCCTGCAATGTCAAATGTTTAAACAAAGCTTTAGTTCTACAGACTTCTGATGTAAGGGGACACCCTGATGGGGACGCCTGATGTAAGGGGACACACTGATGGGGACACCCGATGTAAGGTAACACTCTGATGGGGACACCTGATGTAAGGGGACACCCTGATGGGGACACCTGATGTAAGGGATCACTCTGATGGGGGCACCTGATGTAAGGGAGTGCCCTGATGGGGACACCTGATGTAAGGGGACACCCTGATGGGGACACTCTGAAGGGGACACCTGATGTAAGGCGACACCTGATGTAAGGCGACACCCTGATGGAGACACCTGATGTAATAGGACACTCTGATGTGGATATCTGATGTAAGGGGACACTCTGATGGGGACACCTGATGTAAGGGGACACCCTGATGGGATCACCTGATGTAAGGGGACACTCTGATGGGGACACCTGATGTAAGGGAGTGCCCTGATGGGGACACCTGATGTAAAGGGACACCCTGATGGGGAAACTCTGATGTGGCCATCTGATGTAAGGGGACACTCTGATGGGGACACCTGATGTAAGGGGACACCCTGATGGGGACACCTGATGTAAGGGGACACTCTGATGGGGACACCTGATGTAAGGGAGTGCCCTGATGGGGACACCTGATGTACGGGGACACCCTGATGGGGAAACTCTGATGGGGACACCTGATGTAAGGTGACACCCTAATGGGGACACCTGATGTGGACATCTGATGTAAGGGGGCACTCTGATGGGGACACCTGATGTAAGGGGACACCCTGATGTAAGGAGCACTCTGATAAAAACCCTGATAAAAGGGGGCACTCTAAAGAGGACTCCTGGTGTAATAGGGACATCTGATACAATGGGGTACAGATTCTGTTTAATCACCCCAATCTAATGACACCTAATACATCCTAGTGTTTCTCAGGTCATGAAACTGTGCGACAGGCTATCTGTGACTCACACACAGTGTTGACATTGTGCATTGTATTTTAATTTTTTTTACTGCACCCCCAGATCAGGCAAGATATGGCCCTGCAGGTGACACCACAGGAAATGGTAAAGCAGCCGCACATCGATGACATACAGGCAATCAAGGCTTTATTCCATCAATAACCACAGCCTTGCTCCTTGCCTGGAGAAAAACCCACGCAGAAGCATTTCATTACATCGAGCTATGAGTAAGCCTGATGTGGTGAAACACAACAGTATGAGTTTTGTTTCTTAATGTGTTTTCTATTGAGCCCAGGGAAACTCATCAAAACTTATCTCAACATGTGTTATGGTGCACGTCAATGCGTCATGACATGGGAACTTGTCAATAAATAAATATTTGAGCTGACATTACTGATTTCATTTTTAAGAGTACAGGCTCCCAAAGTGGTAATCCTGGTCCTACCCTCACTATCTACAGAGCCCCTTAAAGGGTATGCATGAAGGTAAAGCAGCCCCTCTAATACTTACCTACAGCCCCATTGCGATCCACCAATGTGCTCTCCAGGGACTCTCCCTGCTCATTGGCTCGGACAGCATTGGGAGCCATTGGCCCCCACTGCTGTCAGTGACAGCTAGTGAGAAGAGAGAGGGTGTGGGGCTGAGCCACGGCTCTGTGTGTGAATGGATATGCAGAGCCGCGGCTTGGAAGTGAGCCTGCTCTGGTGCCCCTATTGCAAGCTGCTTTCTCTGGGGGCACTAAGCAGGAGGGAGGTGTCAGGAGCGCTAGTTGGCGACCCGACTGAAAGAGTCAATACCCTTGTACAACCACCCTGCTTCCTTTCCATATCATATCCCTCTCCTCTTCTGGGGTTGTCTAATTGCTGTCTGTGCTAGCCTAGCTCCTCCATCCCTCCCTTCCTCTCCCCATATAACCTTTTTTATGTAGCTGCGAGGGAAGGGAAATACTAAAGAGTGTCACTTGAGAGCTGTGAGTCTGCTGGGGGGGGCAGGTGACATCATATCCAAGATGGCGGCACCCAGCACCAGTGCCAGGGATGTCTATACAATAGAGGCTTTTAGCCCTTGTACACACGGCCGGAGATTCTGACGGAATGTGTCCTATCGGTCCGTTTTGTCGGATAATCCGACTGTGTGTGGTCTGCATCGGACTGTTTCCGTCGGAGTATCCGATGGACCAAGTTTTCCAACTTGTCCGTACAATTTTCCGACAAAATGCTCCGATCAGACATACTCCGATCATGTGTAGCCTACTCTGATCGGACAAAGTGCCACAAATGCTCAGATCAAATTCCTACACCAAAGCTATTGGCTACCAGCCTGAACATAGTCCCGTCGTAACGAAATAATGTCATCAGGTTATGTACAATCGGATTTTCCGACAACTTTGTCCGACCGTGTGTATGCAACAGTTTCGGACAAAATCCAACGGATTTGGTTGTCAGAATGTCCAACCGTGTGTACAGGGGCTTACAGGTAAAGAACATGAATATATAAAATGTACATGTGGAATGGATGTGAAAGACCTGGTTGTTGACCTGGGTGTGAAAGTCTGAATTATTAAAAGTCAGCAGCTGCTGGCTTTTATTTTATTTTTGTGCAGCGATGACCTCCGCTTTAAGTTAGGCTGCCAAATGGAACACGTGTACGATCTTACAAAGATTTGCATTTAAACTTTTTTTTAAACTTCTAGAAACAAAGTATATGCATATATATATATATATTGTACCCGTCTCACCTGCAGCATGTCGCTTGGTTATCCAATAAAGTAATTTGTATTTTTTTTTTTTGTAAGAATTTCTCCTTGGTACATACTGAGCTCTGTATGTACATATAGATATAAATGCGCACCGTATAGTGCTAGAAATTGCTGTATATTGTACATTCCGGTTATTTTGCACCACTGGACGGCACAGTGGTAACGCTGCAAACGCACCAACTGTAAATAAACTGCCAAAATCCTTCGCATCGTTCTCCTGATCTCCTCCATCATAAATTCTGGAGCAAACCCAAACCACCAATCACATCTCTGCTGACAGATTTTGTGGAGTGTGTTTTTATATTTATGTTGGAGCCTCTAGGATTTTTTTTTTCTTTTTTTTTTTTTAGCTCCAGGTTCTCTGAATGGGGAGGGGGGGGGGGGGGGTCATAGAATGTTTTACTGTACGAGTATCCTTTTACACAAGTTGTAACTTCAGTGACTATGCATAATGTGACACTATGCATCCTTATCTCTTCTGCTGTATTGGCTCTCCTGCTGTACCATGTGATCATGAAATACATTTTGACTTAAAAAAAAATTTTGAATGTGTCCATTGTATTCTTTTTTGCACTATTTTGTGTTGTTTGAATTTTTTTTTTTTTTTTTTTTCTTTAAATGCTACTACTAAAAATACTACTACTACTCATACTACTGCTGTTAATATCAATATAAATAAATACATGCTATAATAGAAAATTTGGATTGGGATAGGGCTGCTGGATTTTATAGGTACCATCAAAGAACAATTACACTTTAAATTTGTTACTAAATATGTTTTTTTTTTAAAGTAAAATACTACTACTAATAATACTACTACTACTCATACTACTGCTATTTATAACAAATACATGCTATAATAGAAAATTTGGATTGGGATAGGGCTCCTGGATTTTATTGGTACCGTCAAAGGACATTGACACTTTAAATATGTTACTTAATATGTTTTTTTTTTTTAATGAAAAATACTACTACTAATAATACTACTACTACTCATACTACTGCTATTTATAACAATATAAATAAATACATGCTATAATAGAAAATTTGGATTGGGATAGGGCTGCTGGATTTTATAGGTACCGTCAAAGGAGAATGACACTTTAAATATGTTACTAAATATGTTTTTTTTTTTTTTTTTAAAGAAAAATGCTACTAATAATAATACTACTGATACTCATACTACTGCTATTTAAAACAAATACATGCTATAATAGAAAATTTGGATTGGAATAGGGCAGCTGGATTTTGTTGGTACCGTCAAAGGACAATGACACTTTAAATATGTTACTAAATATGTTTTAAAAAAAAAAAAAAGAATAATACTACTACTAATAATACTACTACTACTCATACTACTGCTATTTATAACAATATAAAAAAAAATACATGCTATAATAGAAATTTTTTATTGGAATAGGGTAGCTGGATTTTATTGGTACCGTCAAAGGACAATGACACTTTAAATATGTTACTAAATATGTTTTTTTTTTTTAAGAAAAATACTACTACTAATAATACTACTACTACTCATACTACTGCTATTCATAACAAATACATGCTATAATAGAAAATTTGGATTGGGATAGGGCTGCTGGATTTTATTGGTACTGTCAAAGGACAATGACACTTTAAATATGTTACTAAATATTTTTTTTTTTAAAGAAAAATACTACTACTAATAATAATACTACTACTCATACTACTGCTATTAATAACAATATAAATAAATACATACTATAATAGAAAATTTGGATTGGAATAGGGCAGCTGGATTTTATTGGTACCGTCAAAGGACAATGACACTTTAAATATGTTAAAAACAAAGGATTTAATTACATATACAGATTGAAAACCGTCCATAAGGCTGCTAAGACTGTGTAGTAATAATACAACACCTGAAAATAAAAATAAAATCCCTTATAAATGGTTCCTACATTCCCATCAGAGGAGCCACCACTATATGAGAAGTCGCTCGTGGAGTAGTGTAGGTATGAGCCATCAAACGCTCAACATGTTTCGCGGTTTGCCCACTTCATCAGGTTACAGAGGGGATAAACACTAGAACATAAATAAAGATACATAATTTTATGAAATAAACATACAAAAATATAGCACAAAACATTTTCTACCATATTTTGGGATGAAGGTACCTATATAACAAGTTCCATACACTAAGCAATTATTTCTAAATCTATCATCACTTGTAAATGTCGGGGTCTATTTATAGAACAGAAAATGTGACTTTTACCAAACGTTCATTGATGGTAAATCAATCGCGGTTATTTAAAACACATACACCTGGAAGATTCCCCTACAGAGAACATTTGCCAAATGTCAGTGCCACTGATTAATCAACCACTTGCAGCTCAGGTAACGCATGGGTGCAGCACCAAAGATCTTGGACTTCATTGCCCACACGCTGCTCACTCCCAAAACAGTGACCGAGCTGTCATAGACAACTCTCAGTCTCTAGTCATTTTTGTGAGCTGGAGGAACCAGATCCAGGTTATGTGATCACTGTGACAGTCGATCACAGCAGTCACATGACTGGACAGTCCTTCCCGTCTCCTTGGAAGTAAAGACCCAGTTAAAAGTTAGGGGAGCACAGTGGTGTAGTGGTTAGCACTCTCACCTAGTAGTAAGAAGGATCGCTGGCTCGATTCTCAACCACAACACTACCCGCCTGAAGTTTGCATGTTCTCTCTGTGCCTGCGTGGGTTTCCTCCGGGTACTCTGGTTTCCTCCCATACTCCAAAGACATGCAGGTAGGTTAATTGGCTTCTGTCCAAAAATTGGCCCTAGTATATGAATGGGGACCTTGGATTGTGGGCTCCTTGAGGGTAGGGACTGATGTGAGTGTGCAATGTACAGGGATAGGGACAATTGTAGACACACACTCAGGTTGAACTGGATGGACTGGTGTCTTTATTCAACCTTACTAACTATGTAACTATGAAAAGGGCCAGGGCTGGGTGAGAATGGAGTTAATATGTCCCAAAAAGTATGTAAAGACTAAATCAATTTTTTTTCCTTAGATATCATATGTAGACATTGTTGTAAGTTATGGGGTGTTTGCATGTTTGAAAGTATGTCTGCTGCCCCAGCTCTCTACCTTGTCCAGTCAGAGAATGCCTTGTAGTCATTAAAAAAAATACAAGGATTGTCAATGGCAAGTGACCCCCTCTAGTCATTATGCAGAGTGGAAGCCATTTGGTACAGAACCCAGAAGATTGTGACGATTACTGTAGTAGCAGCTACAGCGAATGTCACCTTCACCGGATTCCCTTCCTCCATATGTATACTTACACAGTTGGACCAAATGGAATTATGAAATAAAAGTCATACATTGAGTTCACCTTTAACAGTGTCAAGCTGGACATTATCCAATGCAAGCAAGTCTGAAGGAAACCCTGTGTCCTCGCACGCCCAGAGGCAGGATCAATGGTGATATATGTAGATGGAGGATGGAAACATAGGCACCCAATCATTACCAACAGCCCGTTACCCACCAGCTTCTACAAAAAAACGGTCATTCTATTTATCCTTTGATGATAAATGACTTCACTATTTCACAACTCTCCTTACAAATTAAATTATCCATTGAATAAAAGGCCAGAGAATGAATGGATTCAAGGCATTCTGTGTGCATATATTTTTATCATCTAGAAGAATATATTGTTGGCTTGGTCATCAACTTGAACACATCCACTGAGGTTTTTGTCATGAATATGTAAAAGAGGTGGGGGGGCAGGTTAAGCCCCAGTAGACGACTTTGCGGTTGAAACGCGTAGGGATAGCATATTTCTGCTCCCCACATTGCTTTTCTTTCATTTATGTATCACGTGATTTTTATTCATTTTTGCGCTTTTTATACTCTTATAATGTTTCTACAATAAACCTTTAGTGGTTGAACTTCACTATGAGAAGAGCTGTTTTTGTGCTTTCCCCCACTATGGGAAACCTTTGTGGAGCCATTCCAGATTAAGCTCCATAGAAGTTTGTGCCCGGACAGCTGATCCATCTGTTTGAATTGGGGATTGTGGAGAACCGAGGATTGGGACGATCGATCCTGAGGAGACACACCATCTGGCTGGGAATCCTTCCGTTCGGGCCATTGGAGCCCCCTGGGCCTTTATGACACATTACTATATGGTAGTTGTGTCCAACCTATCCGGTAAGAGTATCCATCTCTTTCAGTGATTATCCAGTAGTCGGTTGCAAGATCTGCTGTGTTCTGGACTGTTTGAAAATCTGAATTCTACGAGTTCGATTGTTATCAGTGGACATTTATTTAACCATCAGTATTGGAACTCTGGTCACTGTTGTTTATATACCTAGATTGATTTCACTTCTTTTTTATTTTTCATACACACTAATTGTCATATAGAGGTGTACCTTAGCGCTGCACTTTCTGATATATTATAAGCCCTTGTACACACGGTCGGACATTCTGACGGAAAATGTCTTATCGGACCGTGTTGTCGGATAATCCGACCGTGTGTGGGCTCCATCAGACTGTTTCTGTCGGAATATTCGACGGACAAAGTTTTAGAGCTGGGCTATAAAACTTTTCGACAACATGATCCGATCGGACTTTGTCCGATTGTGTGTAGAGAATTCCGATCGGACAAAGTGCCACGCATGCTCAGATCAAATTCCTAGACCAAAGCTATTGGCTACTAGCCTGAACGTAGTCCCGTCGTAACGAAGTAACGTCATCACGTTATGTACGATCTGATTTTCCGACAACTCTGTCCGACCGTGTGCATGCAACACCAGTTTCGGACAAAATCCGTCTGAAAAAATCTGACGGATTTTTGTTGTTGGAATGTCTGACCGTGTGTACAAGGGCTAAGATGTAAAAGAAGGTATCCTAAGAAGTCCTATGTGGCAACTTTTTGCCTTAACAAAGAAAAAAATGGGGAGAAGTGCCGCCGGAGTTCTGAAGGAAAAAGGGGAATCGGGGCAACCGCAAGTCTCAACTTAAAAGGATAAACTTTATTGAAAACAAATTCTTGAACAAAATCGGCAGACTACACAGAAGGTATAAAATATAACAATGTTGCGGCTAAAAATGCGCACTCCCGGGTATACTGACACACCTGACATGCACATTACAATAGTAAGTCAGAATATAGGGCTATAGCAGGGGCGTTCAACCTGTGGCTCTCCAGCTGTTGCAAAACTACAAGTCCCATCATGCCTCTGCCTCTGGGTGTCATGCTTGTGGCTGTCGGAGTCTTGCTATGTCTCATGGGACTTGTAGTTCCGCAACAGCTGGAGAGCCACAGGTTGAGCACCCCTGGGCTATAGGATCAAGGTTTAGGTAAAGTCACAGAAAACCACAGTAGTATCAGCCTATGTACGGCTATACAAAGACAGTATGGACATCTGCTGTCACCATTCACCAATGACCTCTGATATAGCAGTTATTAAATATAGTGTATAATATACATAAACCATCTCCCGCCACCAGAAGTGGAATGACTGGGGGTATATAGTTCCTTTGTGGGTAAGGTGTCGATAGGTGGAGGGTAGAGAATAAAGGAAACTCCAGTAAACACTGGATGTGGGGACAGTCTCCCCTCTAACTCCTCCATTAAATATAGAGCACTTCATTAAGTGAGAAGGTTAATCCCAGTCAAGAAAGTGTCACTTAAGCGCTACTCTTGGTTGTGTGGATGATGGGGGTCAGATCTACTGCTGATGCCATGAAGCAAACACTGTAGTGTGCAGATCGCTTCCTTCTCTCCACTGAGTGATCCAATTCCTGGATATGGTATCTCTGATGAATACGAGCCTCAATCACTTGAATAGGAGCCTCTGCTCACGCTAGTGCGGCAGTGGATCAGGTTAGTGTCTTCAGCCTGGCTGCATGACATGCGGTAGATGGCAAGGGCAGAAGTAGTTCAAGGTGGAAACAAACCACCCGAACCCCCCCCCCCTGGCGGTGGCAATCAGACAACCTGACCCTCCCTGGTGGGTGGTACTCAAGCGGTTGGGCAGCAATGCAGAGCAGAGAGATCACTCTGATGCTTTGATGCTGGCGGCCATCTTCCCTTCTGGATCTCCCCATACAACCTCCCTGCCCACAGTACCGGCCAATATGATCGCTTCTTCTCTTGGACAATTGCACTCCTCCCACTTCCTGATTGGCTCAGAGGAGAAGCGGGAAGACAATAGAGAATATTAATTCGCTGTTGTCTCAAAACTGGGTGGGTTCGGGGTACAGTGCTCTGTACCCCAAGCCCACTTTTTTTTTAAGCCAATCACAGCCTCAGGCTATAATCATGTGCTTAAAAAAAAAAAGAAAATTGGAATCCATGCGTCCGGCGCCTTGCATGCAGATTAGGGGTCAGGCCCATGGATTGGGGGGGGGGGGGGTGTCCGTGTGCCCCATATGGCCTATCTATGTTCTCCCTAACCCAGGTCGGGGGAAACTGAAGGGTAAACCGGCTCCATGGTCCTCTCTTCTCACTCCGGAAACTAGGATGGGGAACCCCAGGGCACCCTGTCCTCAATCAGGAGAGGTGGGGAGAGAGCAGGAGCACAGCAGACAGGTGTTGCTGCTTTGTCTTCCACTGCAGTCTGCCCCTAAACTCCCAGCCTTCCCCCAGGTGGAGGGGGCCCCTTAAGGGGAACCCAGTCTACCACCTGCCTACATGTGCACCAAGTCATGGTTTGATGAATTTGGTGTGGAGGAACTCAAGTGTCCTGCACAGAGCCCTGACCTCAACCCTACTGAACATCTTTGAGATGAATTGGAACGCTGATTATGAGCCAGGTCTTCTTCTCCAACATCAGTATCTGACCTTACAAATGATCTTTTGTTTGAATGGCCACTTATTCTTCCAGACAAGGTCTAAAATCCTGTGAAAGAGTGGAGGCTGTTATGACCATGAAGAGGGGGAAGGGGGGCAACTCGATTTTAATGCCCATGGTTTTGGAATAGTATGTCCAACAAGTTCATATACAGTAGGTGTAATGGTTGGGTGTCCAAAAAATGGCACCCAGTCACTGCCAAAATCTTCTGCTCTGATTTTTCAGGAAAAAAGAGAACACTTTAAATTCTGTTATTTGATTCCAAATAATTTTACTATTTTACCCAAGCAAAACTGCGGAAAAATGAAAATGTCCTGTAAACCAAAGGCCAGTGAATGAAGGCAGCGGAAGCATTGCGTGCGCATGTCCTTGTATCGTCGGAGAAGCATCTCTTGGCTCGGTCACCTGCTTGAACAAGTCATGTTTATGGAAATGGTTAGAATGGCACTTCATCCGCTGCTGACCTTGCTCCATAAAACGGTCTCTGAGCTGCTGGTTTCACACTCCGTCATTTACATAATACAGGCTGTGTACTGCACAACAATGTGCCCTCTCTTCAGAATGAAACTCATAATTGGTTTATGGCTGTTAATGTCTGCGTGTTCGTGCCAAGTAAACGATGGCCGCACGCCACAGCCCAATACAACAGCGAAGAATGACAGCGCCTTATGCTTCACTTCTAAACAAGCTACCTGTATAATTAAAGGGGAACTGTCATCATGATCAGACTTCAAGTAGATGTGAATTAATAAAATCTCATATAAACTTTAAAGAGTTAATGTTGTTTCAAAAGTCATTTTTATTATCTGTAAATCTGCAACTTCCTGCCATGGAGGTCCTGCCATGGAGTTCCTTGTTCAGCCCCTTCTTGTCATAGGGTGATATCACTCTGTACCTTGTAGGCACTTGCAGTCTGTACTCCCCACTGTAGGTGGTCCTTGACTGAAGCGGCAATGCAGAAGGAGAAGAAAGTCGTGAGGAACTTGGTTCCTTTATGACTTCCTGCGGTCTCCAGGGGGGTTAGATACCCAATTGGAGGCCAGTGCCCCATGTGACCTTGGTGGCCATCTTGGCTCAGGGCAAAGGCTATTTGAGACTGTGAATCTCGGGTTTGGCGTGCTTTGTGAGAGTGATTAATGTAGAGACAGGCTCCAGAGGAGTAGGGAAAGTGCAGGGTCTACGCTATCTCCATGTAGAAAACCTCCCATTCGGGTGTGGACCGGCCAGGCCACATTTCTGCTCCTCGTTGCAGAAGCTGTCGGTATTATCTCAGGATATGCGCCTCTTCTACAGTTTTGTAAGTGGCTACCTACCGGGCCTAGTTGTACATTGTTGGGACTTTCTTAATACATTGCTCTCTTTTATCTCGGCCTTTGTGTGATCTCTTCTCACATACACCCCACGCCTCACCCTGTCTTGCAATTGCTCTCCTCAACTTGCCACATGAGCCTCTAATGGAGACTACAAGTGGTAATTTCAACACACATATACACAGTCATGGTCCGCTGTTTCATCAGGAAACCCTTCCTGAGAAAGGCCAAAAGGCCATGCAGCCATCGCTGTATTGCATGTAGACATGAAGTAGTTGGAAAGAGGCTGCAAAAAATCAGCATCACTGATGTTTGGTTTGGCTGGCAGCCAAGCCTGTGTTGAATCTGGGTCAGGGTGAGTGACTCAGAGAGGCTGAATGACTCATCAGGCAGCACCTCTGGTACCTTCTCCTACTTGCTGGAACTTTGGAAAAGCTTCAATAAGAATGGGAGGGAGGTTTGGAGGGGCTGCCAGAAGTATTGGGGAGGGCTCTAGCCAATCCCCAGCAAGTGAGCTGGCAGGGGGCATGCACCTCTTAAATACTCTGGGATCAGGCCAGCAAGGGGGCAGCCGGGTGGAAGTTGGAGATGGAGTGTTGGGGAGGCTGCTAATGGCCCTTAAGGGTATCTCCTCATCTGGGGGGGGGGTCACCTAGGGCTCAGGGGCTGGAGGGATCCTCTAATGACACACAGGAGTCCTGTCCTGGATTCACGGGAGCAGGTGTGAGGACAGCCGGAGAGAGTCAGCACGTTCAGGAGATCTCCAGGGAGAAGACAGCCAGCAGGGCTAGTGAGAGGGGCAGCTGTAGCCAGGTGGGCTGGCAGTGTCTGAAGAGGTGGTGCTGGGATCAGTATCCATAAGGATGTAGCTGGACACTGGACTTTCTCTACACACCCGCGGTCCCTGCCTGTAAATTGCTTTTGCTAATCTTGTTGAGCTTTTGCTAATCTTTTTGACAGATTTACTTTGACAGATTTACTAAAGTGTCCCAGCTGGGTCTGTGTTTCTGCAAGTAAGTGAGTGCTGGCAGAAGAGGAGTGTATAAAGCTGAAAGAATTGTCCTTGAAGAGTTCTTTCAAGTCATGTGGGCATCCCATAATTTCCCTAATCCCTATCCAAGTTTTATTCCCTCAATAAATGCAAAAACAACGTGCCGGAGTGCTGACTGACTCTAAAGTGTGCCTGTGAAAATTCGGTGTGCCTGGCTGTGCAGGATGGGAGATCCCCATTGACCAGCGGGCTCCTATGTGGGGTGTGCTACACTAGGTAAAATGTAAGGCATTTTTTTTTTAAATCCTGATAACACAAAAATGTCTTTCAGCTTTGGTTTACAACTTCTTTAAAAAGGAAGTTTAAATATAACAGGCTAGGTTGGCATTACTAAGATTCTTTTATCTCCTTTGTGACCAGGTAAAATGATCTGCAAGGTTTGAACTGCTACACAGTGCTCGAGCTCTTTATAGCCATTAAAGATGAATGTATTGATTTCAACATTCAATTTTTCAATTTTACTTTCTTTCGGCTGAGCTTCCTTTTTTTTTTGTTGTTGTAAAAATAGAGTCAAATAATGAGGCTAATAAGGGGCTGTTTTGGCATAAACCCAGGTCCAGCATAGCAGAAAGGAGTTTTGTAGCCTTCAGGAACAGTTTAAAGCCCATTGCACCTTTTGAAAAACACCTTATTCCACCTTTCGACCTATTGAATCTGAGGAGAAGCCTTCCAACCACAATGACTTCATTCGCAAAGGCGCAAGGGTCTCGTCAGATGTGCACACAACAGCAGTTTTAGAAAGCCAGCCTGATACAAGCTGAGAGCAACCAGTTGAGAGTAACTCATCTTGATAAACGATGAGAGGAGATCTGAAACATCACTGATTAAAAGAGCTCCTCTTTGTTTCTGCCAAGGGCATTGAGGTTTTTACCATAAAAAGATAATGGAAGATATTCTAAGAAGCCCCATGTGGTAGCTTTTTGCCTGAATCGTCTTTAACTTTCTCTCATATATGTCCAAAAGTAAGTCAATCATTTCCAACTGATTGAGTTCCTGTGTTTCCAGTGAATGGTACCGTACTACAGCATGCAAAGGCGTTTTAGACAATTGTGCTCTTCTAATCTTGTGGTAACAGTTTGGGGAAAGACCTTTTTTGTTCCAGCATGGTTGAAACTTTCAAGGATCCAGTGTAACAAACCATGAAGGGCCCCTCTTACTCCTGGCCAGGAAGCCCAGTGGTGGAACAGCAGAGCCCGGTCACAAGTGCGACCTTTGCGACCCAGGTAACTGCCACTGGTGTCAGTAGTTTTTTAATTTTTGTTATTTTATTTTTTTATTATTTTTTTTACCATATTTTTTCTTCTCTGAGCGCTGTCTACAGCCCAGGATTCAGCAACGTTTTACAGAGCATTGGAGCCTCGTTTTCACCTGGAGATCCCCCACACTTCACTCTAGTGTGGAAGTATGTTGCTTAAGAGGAAGGGGGATAGGCACCCTAAAAAAAAATAACTGTCTTCCTGGTACAACCGGCTGATGGAAAAATCCAAGATGGAGCCAGGCCTGCAGCTCTGGCTTCTCTCCCCACACCAGACTCACTCCATGCAGACATAGAGGACAGAGGGGATGGAACCATGGAACTCACCAGCCCTGAGCAAGGCTCTCCTTTTTTTGGTATTATTATTCATTTATTTTATTTTATTTTTGTTTTTTTGGCAATATTATTCATTAGTTTTGCCGACAATATTTTTTATTCACATTTTGTATTGTTCTTAGTCCCAGTGTTGCCCACTTGGGTTTTTCTCGCTTTTATAGCTCCTTTATAATCTCCAGGCACTCCATTGGCAGGCAGCCCTGCTAAGGCTAAAATGAGACTGGATGCAGACCACACTTCAGGTGCAGAGGTGAGCTTAAGCAAAGTGAATTCTTTTAACCCCTGCAGTGCTTCTGATCTGTTTGCCAGCTTCCCTACCAGCAATCAGCCCATTATAGATACTACTTTGAAAGAAATTCTATCCACCCTGAGAAACTTTACAGTCAAACATGTTATCCATCATGCAGAGCCTACATGCTGATATATCTTTAGTTTCATGCAAAGTATATCATATTGCAAAATCAAATGAGGAATATTACATCCACCTTAAATGATTTAGTGGATGCACAGGAAGATAATCTTGAGGATCACGCTTTGATTAAATGTAAATTGGCTGACTTGGAAGACAGGTCACACCGCAACAACATAAATATTAAGGGAGTCGCAAAAACTGTACAACCCCAAGAGTTAGCAGCTATGTAAAGGGCTTATTAAAGCATTACTGCCTGAACTCAAGAATAGTGAATTGGTGATAGATCGTATTTACCGTCTACCCAAACTATCATCTCTACCCGACACCATTCCACCATTCTACGTATACATTTTTATCACGTCAAGGAGCAAGTAATGCAAAAATCCAGAAGTGTGAAATCCTTGCCTGAACCATATTCACATCTCCAAATCTACGCTGATCTATCGCAATAAACTCTCCAACTGCATAGAGAGTTAAACACGATCACTAAAGCACTGAGAAACGACAATCTTTAATACCAGTGGATAAATCCGGCTAAACTTTTGATCATCTATAATGGAGCAAAATATACAGTAACCACTCTGAACGAGGTCCTGCAGCATCTCCGCTCATGGGGTATAATTCCAGAAGCCACAAACCCACCATCGAGAACCACAGGCATGCCAATTCTTCTTCAATGCACTCGCTACTCCACCAAGCACTAATTAGGGTTCCATCAGACAAAGCCCCGGACTGCCCTATTGCTCTGACCAGATCATTTGGACATTTTCCCTCATAGAGTAGCCAAACGAGTGCAAAGCTATCCTACACAGCACTGCTAGTCGGCCGCTTGGCTCACAGTTGACTTTCTTTTGTTCTGGTTCTTGAAGTTTTCTTATTTTCAATTGTTGTTACCTTCCATTTCTGTGGCTTATTATCACTTGAATTCTCTTTGTTAGCGTACAATCCACTGTGCCACTTATCTACTGGGCCCCACAACCTACGATGCTGAATCTGCTATAGTAATTCACATCACTTTATCATCTGAGCTATCTTCAAGCCTTGTATCCTCATCTCCCTTCCTTCAAAGATGACTATCAAGTTCCTGACAATTAACGTTAAAGGCCTCAATCACCCAGTGAAAAGATATTCCTTGTGAAATTTGGAATCCCACTGTGACGTCTTATGTGTGCCAGAATCGCATTTCAAAGCTTCTTCCCCACCCAGATGTTCTAACAGCCAGTTCCAATACACCTGTACAGCAAATTCTGACTAAAAAAAAAAGAGTTTAATAGCCATCAAATCCTTTTCCTTTCAACTGCATCAACAAGTGTTGGACTCCAATGGTCAGTATATCATCTTGGTTTGCTCCCTCAACAACTCCATGTTTACTCTGGTTAATGTCTATGCACCAAATGTCGATCAAATCCACTTCCTAAGGAAACTTAAACAAAAAATCAACGCTGTCCAAAAAGGGGATCTTCTTTGGTGTGGCGATTTCAACTTAACTCTGAATATCAGTATAGACTACTCAATTCCCTCCATGCGCCATAATCTTTCTCTGAGCCCTCTACTGAACAAATTTCAAATGCATGACGTGTGGAGATGCCAACACACATCAGAATGCGATTTTACCTTTTTCTCACCTTGTCCCAATTCGTACTCCAGAATAGAATTGTTCCTGACTGATCAGTGGACTCTACAAAAAATATCTGCCTCTCACATTCACTCAATAACCTGGTTGGATTATCCAGTATGTATTACCCCAACTGACTCCTCACACCACTCGCCCACTTCTTTATGGAGAATGAACACTCACATCCTGCAAGCAGATGCCTACAGTACCACTCTTAAGGATCATCTACAGCAGTTCTTCATTGCCAATATGGACTCTGTCTCCAGCCTGGCTATAGTTGAGAAGCCCATGAGGCCTACATGCATGGACTCTTTACCCAACAAAGTTCTAGGGCTAAGAGAAAGATTGCAGCACTTTGATAATCTCCTTAAAGAAATTAACGATCTGGGTTCACTAAGCAAACTAAATGCAACTTCGTTTAGATCTATGATCCATACTATTGGATCGCTTTGAGTATAATCACAAATGCTCTAAATCAATTCTTTATGCCAACTGCAATAAAGCAGGCAAACAATTATCCAATCAAGTTAAATGGGCACTCATTAAATAATCTATCCCCTTCCTTTGCCACCCCTTTACTAAAGAAAAATTGATAAACCCTCAGGATATAGCCAGTGTGTTTAGCTCATATTATAGCTGCCTATATCATTTGAATAAGGATCCTTACACTAAACAACCCACACCCTCTGACATAGCATGTTTCCTGCAAACTATTAAGCTACCTACTCTGACTCCCTCCCAGCTCGAAAATCTAAACTCACCAGTAGGGATGAGCCGAACACCCCCCGGTTCGGTTCACACCAGAACCTGAGAACAGACCGAAAATTTGTACAAACTTTAGAACCCCATTAAAGTCTATGGGACTCGAACGTTCGAAATCAAAAGTGCTCATTTTTTAATATGCAAGTTATTGTCATAAAAAGGGTTTGGGGACCCGGCTCCTGCCCCAGGGGACATGTATCAATGGAAAAAAAAACTTTTAAAAATGTCTGTTTTTTCAGGAGCACTGATTTTAATGACGCTTAAAGTGAAAAAAAGTGAAATATTCCATTAAATATCGTGCCTGGGGGGTGTCTATAGTATGCCTGTGAAGTGGCACATGTTTCCCGTGTTTAGAACAGTCCCTGCATAAAATGAAATTTCTAACGGAAAAAAAGTAATTTAAAACTGCTTGCGGTTTTAATGTAATGTCTGGCTCCGGCAATACGGATGAAAATTATTGAGAAAAATGGCATGGGTAGCCCTCCCTGCCCATTACCAGCTCCTTTGGGTCTTGTAAGGATATTAAGGGGAACCCCGTACCCAAATTAAAAAAAGGAAAGGTGTGGGGCCCCCAGGCCTTATATACTCAGAACAGCAGTATACAGGCGGTGCAAACAAGACAGGGACTGTGTAGGTTTGTTGTGTCAAGTAGAATCTGTTTGTAATTTTGAACTGGTACATTCAATTTTTAAGCTTTTTGGAAAACGTAGGGAAGGGTTATCATCCCTGTATAATTTTTTTTGCCGTCCGTCTTTTTTCATCTCACTTTTCTGTTGTCTCCTTCTGTTTGCAAGTAGGAGACATTTGTAAGTTGGATGTTTGAAAGTAGGGACCTGTCCTATATGCTCTGCAGAAATTTGGGCCTAAGGTGTTGGTGTTGCCAAAATACTGTAAGCCCACAAAGTGACTCCGCAGGCTTTGCAGGATCAGGGAGGCCATGCAGTGTAGGTTAGCTAAGGCATTCGGTCTGGAGTCCTCTGGGTCACTAAGGACGACATGATCCGCAGCCACCTCCTCCCAGCCATGTACAAGTTTACGGGTTTCTTGGGACTGTAAATCATCCCCAAAAGACTGCTGCTGCTGAGTGCCAGGCTCCACCTCCATGCTGACACAATCCTCCTCCTCCTCATCCTCTTCCTGTGTGATCGGTGGGACAGCAGGAACACTGTCTGGATAAAGGGGGCCTTGAGAGGCATGGAAGTCCTCCTCTTCCTGCCTCTGTTCTGCCTCAAGTGCCCTGTCCATTATTCCATGCAGCGTATGCTCCAAGAGGTGGACAAGAGGTACAGCGTCACTGATACATGCACTGTCACTGCTCACCATCCTTGTGGCCTCCTCAAATGGTGGCAGGACAGTGCATGCATCCCTAATCATGGCCCACAGGCGTGGGGAAAAAAAAAACAAGCTCCCCTGACCCTGTCCTGGTACTGTATTCACACAGGTACTCATTGATGGCCCTCTGCTGCGTGTGCAGCCAATGCAGCATGGCCAACGTTGAGTTCCACCTGGTAAGCATGTCACAGGTAAGGCGGTTCTTGAGCAGGTTCAACTCCTTTTGGAGCTCAGCCACCCGAGCACTGGCATTATATGACCTGTGGAAATTAACACAGACTTTCCTGGCCTGCCTCAGGACATCCTGTAAGCCCAGGTACCTGTCCAAGAACCGCTGCACCACCAAGTTAAGCATGTGAGCCACACAGGGCACGTGGGTAAGTTGTCCCTGTCGGAGGGCAGAGAGGAGGTTGGTACCATTGTCGCAAACCACCATTCCTGGCTTTAGCTGGCGTGCGTCAACCACCTCTCAGCCTGCCCCTACAGAGCTGACAGAATATCTGCCCCAGTGTGGCTCCTGTCCCCCAAGCACACCAGCACAAGAACGTCATGGCATCTTTTTGCCTGCGTACTTGCGTAGCCCCTTGAACGCCTACGGAGCACCGTTGGTTCAGAGGAAAAAGCACAGGAAAAGGCCGTAGAGGAAGAAGAAATGGAGGGGGTGGAGGAGAGAGGTGTGTCACAACCAGTAGTAGCATTTTGGAGGCATGCTAGCGGAACAACCTCCAACAGTACTGTACCTTGTCCTGCATCCTTCCCAGCTGCCAGAAGAGTGACCCAATGCGCCATAACAGAAAGGAAATGTCCCTGTCCATGCCTGCTGGACCATGAGTCAGCAGAAATACGCTCAACACTTCCAGCTGCCAAAAATAAGGACAAGGGTGTCACATAGCCACGTGCTGATGATGATGCACCGTGTTCACGACCAGAACTGTTGCCTCTAGACACAGAGCTTGCTCGCCCTCTTTTATTGGCTCATGACTGTCTGCCTCTCCTTGTTGGCCTTCCAGACATACTAATGGCCTGCAGGGAGATGAGAACACCAGCAATTGGGGTAGCTTTAGGTGCACACTGAGCAGATGACACAGTACACCGACTGTAATTACTGCAGCTGCCTGTCTGTGGTATAGGATCTGAAGAACACGAGCCGTTGGGGTAGCTTTAGGTGTACGCTGTGCAGGTAACACAATACACCGACTGTAACTGCTGCAGCTGCCTGTGGTATAGGACCAGAACAACACCAGCAATTGGGGTAGCTTCTGGTGTACACTGTGCAGGTGGCTAGTGATGGCCGAACAGTTCGCCCGGCGGTCGTTTCGCGGCGAATTTCGGCTGTTCGCTGTCCGCCAGTTCGGTGGACTATTGGCGTCGTTCGCCCGGCGGACTTCCGTGTTTTTACTGTGTAAAGGAACTTTGACCTTATGACACATCCATCATGGGGTACAGGACAGCCAATTGAGACATGACAGCACATGGACACTTGGACATTCCCCCTAACTTATAAATACACCCGATCCGGCGGCCATTTTACATTCTTTCTTCTGTCACTATAGGGAAAAGTTGCTGTTTGGAGCAGGGACAGATAAAATGCTAGCTATTTGGTACACAAAAGTTCTTTTCAGGACTGGTATAGGTGTTAGGTGTATATAGGTTTGCTGTGCTACTGATTGTTGCAGCAGCCTGAGTGTCTTTTGTCAGTTTAGAGAAAGGGACAGAGCGCTGTGTCTGCTGCTATTTTAGGGACAGCCAGATTAGTCATCATCATCATCATCATCATTAGCTGTTACTATCAGGTCCACAAAAGAGCTATTCGAGTAACCAGTAATTGTTCCAGTCTCCTCTTTTTTGCCAGTTTGTATAGGGACAGGAAGGAAGCAGTGTGTCAGGCAGTGAGGGTCAGTTTAAACAGTTGCTGTTACTATTAGTTCCACAAAGGTTCTTTTCAGGACTGGTATCAGTGGTATGGTAATAGGCTTGTATCCGTATAATATTCTTTCTTCCAAATATAGAAAGAATATTATACTTGACTGCTGCCCTTCTGCTACAGCCTGCTAATCATTCACAACTCACTTGTTCCACAAAGCTCTTCATCAGGACTGGTAACTTGGTCTGTGTAGGGTGCTACAGTACATAGGGTTGAGTGAGGTACAGTCTGCTGTTCTGTAAGGACCGCTATCGGTCCACAATAGATAGGGTTGAGGTGCACCACTGCTGACCGCTGCCCTATACTGCAGCAGTCCTTCAGCAGTATAGGGACTGACGTACAGTCTGCTAATCAGTCACACACAACCTACTTGGTCCACAAAGGTCCTTATAAGGACTGGTAACTTGGTGAAGGGTGCTACAGTACATAGGGTTGAGTGCGGTACAGTCTGCTGTTCTGTAAGGACCGCTATCGGTCCACAATAGATAGGGTTGAGGTGCACCACTGCTGACCGCTGCCCTATACTGCAGCAGTCCTTCAGCGGTATAGGGACTGAAGTACAGTCTGCTAATCAGTCACACACAACCTACTTGGTCCACAAAGGTCCTAATAAGGACTGGTAACTTGGTGAAGGGTGCTACAGTACATAGGGTTGAGTGCGGTACAGTCTGCTGTTCTGTAAGGACCGCTATTGGTCCACAATAGATAGGGTTTAGGTGCACCACTGCTGACCGCTGCCCTATACTGCAGCAGTCCTTCAGCAGTATAGGGACTGACGTAAAGTCTGCTAATCAGTCACACACAACCTACTTGGTCCACAAAGGTCCTTATAAGGACTGGTAACTTGGTGAAGGGTGCTACAGTACATAGGGTTGAGTGCGGTACAGTCTGCTGTTCTGTAAGGACCGCTATCGGTCCACAATAGATAGGGTTGAGGTGCACCACTGCTGACCGCTGCCCTATACTGCAGCAGTCCTTCAGCAGTATAGGGACTGACGTACAGTCTGCTAATCAGTCACACACAACCTACTTGGTCCACAAAGGTCCTTATAAGGACTGGTAACTTGGTGAAGGGTGCTACAGTACATAGGGTTGAGTGCGGTACAGTCTGCTGTTCTGTAAGGACCGCTATCGGTCCACAATAGATAGGGTTGAGGTGCACCACTGCTGACCGCTGCCCTATACTGCAGCAGTCCTTCAGCAGTATAGGGACTGACGTACAGTCTGCTAATCAGTCACACACAACCTACTTGGTCCACAAAGGTCCTTATAAGGACTGGTAACTTGGTGAAGGGTGCTACAGTACATAGGGTTGAGTGCGGTACAGTCTGCTGTTCTGTAAGGACCGCTATCGGTCCACAATAGATAGGGTTGAGGTGCACCACTGCTGACCGCTGCCCTATACTGCAGCAGTCCTTCAGCGGTATAGGGACTGACGTACAGTCTGCTAATCAGTCACACACAACCTACTTGGTCCACAAAGGTCCTTATAAGGACTGGTAACTTGGTGAAGGGTGCTACAGTACATAGGGTTGAGTGAGGTACAGTCTGTTGTTCTGTAAGGACCGGTATCGGTCCACAATACATAGGGTTGAGGTGCACCACTGCTGACCGCTGCCCTATACTGCAGCAGTCCTTCAGCAGTATAGGGACTGACGTACAGTCTGCTAATCAGTCACACACAACCTACTTGGTCCACAAAGGTCCTTATAAGGACTGGTAACTTGGTGAAGGGTGCTACAGTACATAGGGTTGAGTGCGGTACAGTCTGCTGTTCTGTAAGGACCGCTATCGGTCCACAATAGATAGGGTTGAGGTGCACCACTGCTGACCGCTGCCCTATACTGCAGCAGTCCTTCAGCAGTATAGGGACTGACGTACAGTCTGCTAATCAGTCACACACAACCTACTTGGTCCACAAAGGTCCTTATAAGGACTGGTAACGTGGTGAAGGGTGCTACAGTACATAGGGTTGAGTGCGGTACAGTCTGCTGTTCTGTAAGGACCGCTATCGGTCCACAATAGATAGGGTTGAGGTGCACCACTGCTGACCGCTGCCCTATACTGCAGCAGTCCTTCAGCAGTATAGGGACTGACGTACAGTCTGCTAATCAGTCACACACAACCTACTTGGTCCACAAAGGTCCTTATAAGGACTGGTAACTTGGTGAAGGGTGCTACAGTACATAGGGTTGAGTGAGGTACAGTCTGCTGTTCTGTAAGGACCGCTATCGGTCCACAATAGATAGGGTTGAGGTGCACCACTGCTGACCGCTGCCCTATACTGCAGCAGTCCTTCAGCAGTATAGGGACTGACGTACAGTCTGCTAATCAGTCACACACAACCTACTTGGTCCACAAAGGTCCTTATAAGGACTGGTAACGTGGTGAAGGGTGCTACAGTACATAGGGTTGAGTGCGGTACAGTCTGCTGTTCTGTAAGGACCGCTATCGGTCCACAATAGATAGGGTTGAGGTGCACCACTGCTGACCGCTGCCCTATACTGCAGCAGTCCTTCAGCAGTATAGGGACTGACGTACAGTCTGCTAATCAGTCACACACAACCTACTTGGTCCACAAAGGTCCTTATAAGGACTGGTAACTTGGTGAAGGGTGCTACAGTACATAGGGTTGAGTGCGGTACAGTCTGCTGTTCTGTAAGGACCGCTATCGGTCCACAATAGATAGGGTTGAGGTGCACCACTGCTGACCGCTGCCCTATACTGCAGCAGTCCTTCAGCAGTATAGGGACTGACGTACAGTCTGCTAATCAGTCACACACAACCTACTTGGTCCACAAAGGTCCTTATAAGGACTGGTAACTTGGTGAAGGGTGCTACAGTACATAGGGTTGAGTGCGGTACAGTCTGCTGTTCTGTAAGGACCGCTATCGGTCCACAATAGATAGGTTTGAGGTGCACCACTGCTGACCGCTGCCCTATACTGCAGCAGTCCTTCAGCAGTATAGGGACTGACGTACAGTCTGCTAATCAGTCACACACAACCTACTTGGTCCACAAACGTCCTTATAAGGACTGGTAACTTGGTGAAGGGTGCTACAGTACATAGGGTTGAGTGCGGTACAGTCTGCTGTTCTGTAAGGACCGCTATCGGTCCACAATAGATAGGGTTGAGGTGCACCACTGCTGACCGCTGCCCTATACTGCAGCAGTCCTTCAGCGGTATAGGGACTGACATACAGTCTGCTAATCAGTCACACACAACCTACTTGGTCCACAAAGGTCCTTATAAGGACTGGTAACTTGGTGAAGGGTGCTACAGTACATAGGGTTGAGTGAGGTACAGTCTGTTGTTCTGTAAGGACCGGTATCGGTCCACAATACATAGGGTTGAGGTGCACCACTGCTGACCGCTGCCCTATACTGCAGCAGTCCTTCAGCAGTATAGGGACTGACGTACAGTCTGCTAATCAGTCACACACAACCTACTTGGTCCACAAAGGTCCTTATAAGGACTGGTAACTTGGTGAAGGGTGCTACAGTACATAGGGTTGAGTGCGGTACAGTCTGCTGTTCTGTAAGGACCGCTATCGGTCCACAATAGATAGGGTTGAGGTGCACCACTGCTGACCGCTGCCCTATACTGCAGCAGTCCTTCAGCAGTATAGGGACTGACGTACAGTCTGCTAATCAGTCACACACAACCTACTTGGTCCACAAAGGTCCTTATAAGGACTGGTAACGTGGTAAAGGGTGCTACAGTACATAGGGTTGAGTGCGGTACAGTCTGCTGTTCTGTAAGGACCGCTATCGGTCCACAATAGATAGGGTTGAGGTGCACCACTGCTGACCGCTGCCCTATACTGCAGCAGTCCTTCAGCAGTATAGGGACTGACGTACAGTCTGCTAATCAGTCACACACAACCTACTTGGTCCACAAAGGTCCTTATAAGGACTGGTAACTTGGTGAAGGGTGCTACAGTACATAGGGTTGAGTGAGGTACAGTCTGCTGTTCTGTAAGGACCGCTATCGGTCCACAATAGATAGGGTTGAGGTGCACCACTGCTGACAACTGCCCTATACTGCAGCAGTCCTTCAGCAGTATAGGGACTGGCGTACAGTCTGCTAATCAGTCACACACAACCTACTTGGTCCACAAACGTCCTTATAAGGACTGGTAACTTGGTGAAGGGTGCTACAGTACATAGGGTTGAGTGAGGTACAGTCTGTTGTTCTGTAAGGACCGGTATCGGTCCACAATACATAGGGTTGAGGTACACCACTGCTGACCGCTGCCCTATACTGCAGCAGTCCTTCAGCAGTATAGGGACTGATGTACAGTCTGCTAATCAGTCACACACAACCTACTTGGTCCACAAAGGTCCTTATAAGGACTGGTAACTTGGTGAAGGGTGCTACAGTACATAGGGTTGAGTGCGGTACAGTCTGCTGTTCTGTAAGGACCGCTATTGGTCCACAATAGATAGGGTTGAGGTGCACCACTGCTGACCGCTGCCCTATACTGCAGCAGTCCTTCAGCAGTATAGGGACTGACGTACAGTCTGCTAATCAGTCACACACAACCTACTTGGTCCACAAAGGTCCTTATAAGGACTGGTAAATTAGTGAAGGGTGCTACAGTACATAGGGTTGAGTGCGGTACAGTCTGCTGTTCTGTAAGGACCGGTATCGGTCCACAATACATAGGGTTGAGGTGCACCACTGCTGACCGCTGCCCTATACTGCAGCAGTCCTTCAGCAGTATAGGGACTGACGTACAGTCTGCTAATCAGTCACACACAACCTACTTGGTCCACAAAGGTCCTTATAAGGACTGGTAACTTGGTGAAGGGTGCTACAGTACATAGGGTTGAGTGCGGTACAGTCTGCTGTTCTGTAAGGACCGCTATCGGTCCACAATAGATAGGGTTGAGGTGCACCACTGCTGACCACTGCCCTATACTGCAGCAGTCCTTCAGCAGTTTAGGGACTGACGTACAGTCTGCTAATCAGTCACACACAACCTACTTGGTCCACAAAGGTCCTTATAAGGACTGGTAACTTGGTGAAGGGTGCTACAGTACATAGGGTTGAGTGCGGTACAGTCTGCTGTTCTGTAAGGACCGCTATCGGTCCACAATAGATAGGGTTGAGGTGCACCACTGCTGACCGCTGCCCTATACTGCAGCAGTCCTAAGCGGTATAGGGACTGACCTACAGTCTGCTAATCAGTCACACACAACCTACTTGGTCCACAAACGTCCTTATAAGGACTGGTAACTTGGTGAAGGGTGCTACAGTACATAGGGTTGAGTGAGGTACAGTCTGTTGTTCTGTAAGGACCGGTATCGGTCCACAATACATAGGGTTGAGGTGCACCACTGCTGACCGCTGCCCTATACTGCAGCAGTCCTTCAGCAGTATAGGGACTGACGTACAGTCTGCTAATCAGTCACACACAACCTACTTGGTCCACAAAGGTCCTTATAAGGACTGGTAACTTAGTGAAGGGTGCTACAGTACATAGGGTTGAGTGCGGTACAGTCTGCTGTTCTGTAAGGACCGGTATCGGTCCACAATACATAGGGTTGAGGTGCACCACTGCTGACCGCTGCCCTATACTGCAGCAGTCCTTCAGCAGTATAGGGACTGACGTACAGTCTGCTAATCAGTCACACACAACCTACTTGGTCCACAAAGGTCCTTATAAGGACTGATAACTTGGTGAAGGGTGCAACAGTACATAGGGTTGAGTGCGGTACAGTCTGCTGTTCTGTAAGGACCGCTATCGGTCCACAATAGATAGGGTTGAGGTGCACCACTGCTGACCGCTGCCCTATACTGCAGCAGTCCTTCAGCAGTATAGGGACTGACGTACAGTCTGCTAATCAGTCACACACAACCTACTTGGTCCACAAAGGTCCTTATAAGGACTGGTAACTTGGTGAAGGGTGCTACAGTACATAGGGTTGAGTGAGGTACAGTCTGCTGTTCTGTAAGGACCGCTATCGGTCCACAATAGATAGGGTTGAGGTGCACCACTGCTGACAACTGCCCTATACTGCAGCAGTCCTTCAGCAGTATAGGGACTGGCGTACAGTCTGCTAATCAGTCACACACAACCTACTTGGTCCACAAAGGTCCTTATAAGGACTGGTAACTTGGTGAAGGGTGCTACAGTACATAGGGTTGAGTGCGGTACAGTCTGCTGTTCTGTAAGGACCGCTATCGGTCCACAATAGATAGGGTTGAGGTGCACCACTGCTGACCGCTGCCCTATACTGCAGCAGTCCTAAGCGGTATAGGGACTGACCTACAGTCTGCTAATCAGTCACACACAACCTACTTGGTCCACAAACGTCCTTATAAGGACTGGTAACTTGGTGAAGGGTGCTACAGTACATAGGGTTGAGTGAGGTACAGTCTGTTGTTCTGTAAGGACCGGTATCGGTCCACAATACATAGGGTTGAGGTACACCACTGCTGACCGCTGCCCTATACTGCAGCAGTCCTTCAGCAGTATAGGGACTGATGTACAGTCTGCTAATCAGTCACACACAACCTACTTGGTCCACAAAGGTCCTTATAAGGACTGGTAACTTGGTGAAGGGTGCTACAGTACATAGGGTTGAGTGCGGTACAGTCTGCTGTTCTGTAAGGACCGCTATTGGTCCACAATAGATAGGGTTGAGGTGCACCACTGCTGACCGCTGCCCTATACTGCAGCAGTCCTTCAGCAGTATAGGGACTGACGTACAGTCTGCTAATCAGTCACACACAACCTACTTGGTCCACAAAGGTCCTTATAAGGACTGGTAACTTAGTGAAGGGTGCTACAGTACATAGGGTTGAGTGCGGTACAGTCTGCTGTTCTGTAAGGACCGGTATCGGTCCACAATACATAGGGTTGAGGTGCACCACTGCTGACCGCTGCCCTATACTGCAGCAGTCCTTCAGCAGTATAGGGACTGACGTACAGTCTGCTAATCAGTCACACACAACCTACTTGGTCCACAAAGGTCCTTATAAGGACTGGTAACTTGGTGAAGGGTGCTACAGTACATAGGGTTGAGTGCGGTACAGTCTGCTGTTCTGTAAGGACTGCTATCGGTCCACAATAGATAGGGTTGAGGTGCACCACTGCTGACCACTGCCCTATACTGCAGCAGTCCTTCAGCAGTTTAGGGACTGACGTACAGTCTGCTAATCAGTCACACACAACCTACTTGGTCCACAAAGGTCCTTATAAGGACTGGTAACTTGGTGAAGGGTGCTACAGTACATAGGGTTGAGTGCGGTACAGTCTGCTGTTCTGTAAGGACCGCTATCGGTCCACAATAGATAGGGTTGAGGTGCACCACTGCTGACCGCTGCCCTATACTGCAGCAGTCCTAAGCGGTATAGGGACTGACCTACAGTCTGCTAATCAGTCACACACAACCTACTTGGTCCACAAACGTCCTTATAAGGACTGGTAACTTGGTGAAGGGTGCTACAGTACATAGGGTTGAGTGAGGTACAGTCTGTTGTTCTGTAAGGACCGGTATCGGTCCACAATACATAGGGTTGAGGTGCACCACTGCTGACCGCTGCCCTATACTGCAGCAGTCCTTCAGCAGTATAGGGACTGACGTACAGTCTGCTAATCAGTCACACACAACCTACTTGGTCCACAAAGGTCCTTATAAGGACTGGTAACTTAGTGAAGGGTGCTACAGTACATAGGGTTGAGTGCGGTACAGTCTGCTGTTCTGTAAGGACCGGTATCGGTCCACAATACATAGGGTTGAGGTGCACCACTGCTGACCGCTGCCCTATACTGCAGCAGTCCTTCAGCAGTATAGGGACTGACGTACAGTCTGCTAATCAGTCACACACAACCTACTTGGTCCACAAAGGTCCTTATAAGGACTGATAACTTGGTGAAGGGTGCAACAGTACATAGGGTTGAGTGCGGTACAGTCTGCTGTTCTGTAAGGACCGCTATCGGTCCACAATAGATAGGGTTGAGGTGCACCACTGCTGACCGCTGCCCTATACTGCAGCAGTCCTTCAGCAGTATAGGGACTGACGTACAGTCTGCTAATCAGTCACACACAACCTACTTGGTCCACAAAGGTCCTTATAAGGACTGGTAACTTGGTGAAGGGTGCTACAGTACATAGGGTTGAGTGCGGTACAGTCTGCTGTTCTGTAAGGACTGCTATCGGTCCACAATAGATAGGGTTGAGGTGCACCACTGCTGACCGCTGCCCTATACTGCAGCAGTCCTAAGCGGTATAGGGACTGACCTACAGTCTGCTAATCAGTCACACACAACCTACTTGGTCCACAAACGTCCTTATAAGGACTGGTAACTTGGTGAAGGGTGCTACAGTACATAGGGTTGAGTGAGGTACAGTCTGTTGTTCTGTAAGGACCGGTATCGGTCCACAATACATAGGGTTGAGGTGCACCACTGCTGACCGCTGCCCTATACTGCAGCAGTCCTTCAGCAGTATAGGGACTGACGTACAGTCTGCTAATCAGTCACACACAACCTACTTGGTCCACAAAGGTCCTTATAAGGACTGGTAACTTGGTGAAGGGTGCTACAATACATAGGGTTGAGTGCGGTACAGTCTGCTGTTCTGTAAGGACCGCTATTGGTCCACAATAGATAGGGTTGAGGTGCACCACTGCTGACCGCTGCCCTATACTGCAGCAGTCCTTCAGCAGTATAGGGACTGACGTACAGTCTGCTAATCAGTCACACACAACCTACTTGGTCCACAAAGGTCCTTATAAGGACTGGTAACTTAGTGAAGGGTGCTACAGTACATAGGGTTGAGTGCGGTACAGTCTGCTGTTCTGTAAGGACCGGTATCGGTCCACAATACATAGGGTTGAGGTGCACCACTGCTGACCGCTGCCCTATACTGCAGCAGTCCTTCAGCAGTATAGGGACTGACGTACAGTCTGCTAATCAGTCACACACAACCTACTTGGTCCACAAAGGTCCTTATAAGGACTGGTAACTTGGTGAAGGGTGCTACAGTACATAGGGTTGAGTGCGGTACAGTCTGCTGTTCTGTAAGGACCGCTATTGGTCCACAATAGATAGGGTTGAGGTGCACCACTGCTGACCGCTGCCCTATACTGCAGCAGTCCTTCAGCAGTATAGGGACTGACGTACAGTCTGCTAATCAGTCACACACAACCTACTTGGTCCACAAAGGTCCTTATAAGGACTGGTAACTTGGTGAAGGGTGCAACAGTACATAGGGTTGAGTGAGGTACAGTCTGCTGTTCTGTAAGGACCGCTATCGGTCCACAATAGATAGGGTTGCGGTGCACCACTGCTGACCACTGCCCTATACTGCAGCAGTCCTTCAGCAGTATAGGGACTGACGTACAGTCTGCTAATCAGTCACACACAACCTACTTGGTCCACAAAGGTCCTTATAAGGACTGGTAACTTGGTGAAGGGTGCTACAGTACATAGGGTTGAGTGCGGTACAGTCTGCTGTTCTGTAAGGACCGCTATCGGTCCACAATAGATAGGGTTGAGGTGCACCACTGCTGACCGCTGCCCTATACTGCAGCAGTCCTAAGCGGTATAGGGACTGACCTACAGTCTGCTAATCAGTCACACACAACCTACTTGGTCCACAAACGTCCTTATAAGGACTGGTAACTTGGTGAAGGGTGCTACAGTACATAGGGTTGAGTGAGGTACAGTCTGTTGTTCTGTAAGGACCGGTATCGGTCCACAATACATAGGGTTGAGGTGCACCACTGCTGACCGCTGCCCTATACTGCAGCAGTCCTTCAGCAGTATAGGGACTGACGTACAGTCTGCTAATCAGTCACACACAACCTACTTGGTCCACAAAGGTCCTTATAAGGACTGGTAACTTAGTGAAGGGTGCTACAGTACATAGGGTTGAGTGCGGTACAGTCTGCTGTTCTGTAAGGACCGGTATCGGTCCACAATACATAGGGTTGAGGTGCACCACTGCTGACCGCTGCCCTATACTGCAGCAGTCCTTCAGCAGTATAGGGACTGACGTACAGTCTGCTAATCAGTCACACACAACCTACTTGGTCCACAAAGGTCCTTATAAGGACTGGTAACTTAGTGAAGGGTGCTACAGTACATAGGGTTGAGTGCGGTACAGTCTGCTGTTCTGTAAGGACCGGTATCGGTCCACAATACATAGGGTTGAGGTGCACCACTGCTGACCGCTGCCCTATACTGCAGCAGTCCTTCAGCAGTATAGGGACTGACGTACAGTCTGCTAATCAGTCACACACAACCTACTTGGTCCACAAAGGTCCTTATAAGGACTGGTAACTTGGTGAAGGGTGCTACAGTACATAGGGTTGAGTGCGGTACAGTCTGCTGTTCTGTAAGGACCGCTATTGGTCCACAATAGATAGGGTTGAGGTGCACCACTGCTGACCGCTGCCCTATACTGCAGCAGTCCTTCAGCAGTATAGGGACTGACGTACAGTCTGCTAATCAGTCACACACAACCTACTTGGTCCACAAAGGTCCTTATAAGGACTGGTAACTTGGTGAAGGGTGCAACAGTACATAGGGTTGAGTGAGGTACAGTCTGCTGTTCTGTAAGGACCGCTATCGGTCCACAATAGATAGGGTTGCGGTGCACCACTGCTGACCACTGCCCTATACTGCAGCAGTCCTTCAGCAGTATAGGGACTGACGTACAGTCTGCTAATCAGTCACACACAACCTACTTGGTCCACAAAGGTCCTTATAAGGACTGGTAACTTGGTGAAGGGTGCTACAGTACATAGGGTTGAGTGCGGTACAGTCTGCTGTTCTGTAAGGACCGCTATCGGTCCACAATAGATAGGGTTGCGGTGCACCACTGCTGACCACTGCCCTATACTGCAGCAGTCCTTCAGCAGTATAGGGACTGACGTACAGTCTGCTAATCAGTCACACACAACCTACTTGGTCCACAAAGGTCCTTATAAGGACTGGTAACTTGGTGAAGGGTGCTACAGTACATAGGGTTGAGTGCGGTACAGTCTGCTGTTCTGTAAGGACCGCTATCGGTCCACAATAGATAGGGTTGAGGTGCACCACTGCTGACCGCTGCCCTATACTGCAGCAGTCCTAAGCGGTATAGGGACTGACCTACAGTCTGCTAATCAGTCACACACAACCTACTTGGTCCACAAACGTCCTTATAAGGACTGGTAACTTGGTGAAGGGTGCTACAGTACATAGGGTTGAGTGAGGTACAGTCTGTTGTTCTGTAAGGACCGGTATCGGTCCACAATACATAGGGTTGAGGTGCACCACTGCTGACCGCTGCCCTATACTGCAGCAGTCCTTCAGCAGTATAGGGACTGACGTACAGTCTGCTATTCAGTCACACACAACCTACTTGGTCCACAAAGGTCCTTATAAGGACTGGTAACTTAGTGAAGGGTGCTACAGTACATAGGGTTGAGTGCGGTACAGTCTGCTGTTCTGTAAGGACCGGTATCGGTCCACAATAGATAGGGTTGAGGTGCACCACTGCTGACCGCTGCCCTATACTGCAGCAGTCCTTCAGCAGTATAGGGACTGACGTACAGTCTGCTAATCAGTCACACACAACCTACTTGGTCCACAAAGGTCCTTATAAGGACTGGTAACTTGGTGAAGGGTGCTACAGTACATAGGGTTGAGTGCGGTACAGTCTGCTGTTCTGTAAGGACTGCTATCGGTCCACAATAGATAGGGTTGAGGTGCACCACTGCTGACCGCTGCCCTATACTGCAGCAGTCCTAAGTGGTATAGGGACTGACCTACAGTCTGCTAATCAGTCACACACAACCTACTTGGTCCACAAACGTCCTTATAAGGACTGGTAACTTGGTGAAGGGTGCTACAGTACATAGGGTTGAGTGAGGTACAGTCTGTTGTTCTGTAAGGACCGGTATCGGTCCACAATACATAGGGTTGAGGTGCACCACTGCTGACCGCTGCCCTATACTGCAGCAGTCCTTCAGCAGTATAGGGACTGACGTACAGTCTGCTAATCAGTCACACACAACCTACTTGGTCCACAAAGGTCCTTATAAGGACTGGTAACTTGGTGAAGGGTGCTACAATACATAGGGTTGAGTGCGGTACAGTCTGCTGTTCTGTAAGGACCGGTATCGGTCCACAATACATAGGGTTGAGGTGCACCACTGCTGACCGCTGCCCTATACTGCAGCAGTCCTAAGCGGTATAGGGACTGACGTACAGTCTGCTTATCAGTCACACACAACCTACTTGGTCCACAAACGTCCTTATAAGGACTGGTAACTTGGTGAAGGGTGCTACAGTTAGTGATGGCCGAACGGTTCGCCCGGCGGTCGTTTCGCGGCGAATTTCCGACATTCGCGGTCCGCACGTTCGAACGCCTTTTTCCGTCGTTCGCCGCGGCGGACTTACGTGTTTAATGTATACAAGAACTTTAACCTTTGGTGACACGTTTATCATGTGATACAGGACAGCCAATTGAGACATGACAGCACATGGACACTTGTACATTCCCCCTAACCTATAAATACACCCGATCCGGTGGCCATTTTACATTCTTTCTTCTGTTAAGATAGGGACAGGTTCCTGTGTGGAGTAGGGAGAGATAAACCACTAGCTATTTGGTACACAAAAGTTCTTTTCAGGACTGGTATAGGTGTTAGGTGTTGATAGGTTTGCTGTGCTGCTGATTCTTGCAGCAGCCTGAGTGTCTTTTGTTAGTTTAGAGAAAGGGAAAGGACGGTGTATGCTACAGGGACAGCCAGATTAGTCTTTCATCATCATCATCATCATCATCATCATTAGCTGTTACTATCAAGGTCCACAAAAGAGCTGTTCCAGTAACCACTAATCGTTCTCTTTTTTTGCCAATTTGTATAGGGACAGGAAGGAAGCAGTGTTGTCAGGCAGTGAGGGTAATTTTAAAGACTTGCTGTTATTATTAGTTCCACAAAGGTTCTTTTCAGGACTGGTATCAGTGGTACAGTAATAGGCTTGTACATGTATAATATTCTTTCTTCCAAATATAGAAAGGATATTATACTTGACTGCTGCCCTTCTGCTGCAGTCTGCTAAACATTCACAACTCACTTGTTCCACAAAAGTTCTTATAAGGACTGGTAACTTGGTATAGGGTGCTACGGTACATAGGCTTGAGTGCGGTACAGTCTGCTGTTCTGTAAGGACCGCTATCGGTCCACAATAGATAGGGTTGACGTGCACCACTGCTGACCGCTGCCCTATACTGCAGCAGTCCTTCAGCGGTATAGGGACTGACGTACAGTCTGCTAATCACTAACACACAACCTGCTTGTTCCACAAAAGTTCTTATAAGGACTGGTAACTTGGTATAGGGTGCTACGGTACATAGGCTTGAGTGCGGTACAGTCTGCTGTTCTGTAAGGACCGCTATCGGTCCACAATAGATAGGGTTGACGTGCACCACTGCTGACCGCTGCCCTATACTGCAGCAGTCCTTCAGCGGTATAGGGACTGACGTACAGTCTGCTAAACACTAATACACAACCTGCTTGGTCCACAAAAGTTCTTATAAGGACTGGTAACTTGGTATAGGGTGCTACGGTACATAGGCTTGAGTGCGGTACAGTCTGCTGTTCTGTAAGGACCGCTATCGGTCCACAATAGATAGGGTTGACGTGCACCACTGCTGACCGCTCACCTATACTGCAGCAGTCCTTCAGCGGTATAGGGACTGACGTACAGTCTGCTAAACACTAATACACAACCTGCTTGGTCCACAAAAGTTCTTATAAGGACTGGTAACTTGGTATAGGGTGCTACGGTACATAGGCTTGAGTGCGGTACAGTCTGCTGTTCTGTAAGGACCGCTATCGGTCCACAATAGATAGGGTTGACGTGCACCACTGCTGACCGCTCACCTATACTGCAGCAGTCCTTCAGCGGTATAGGGACTGACGTACAGTCTGCTAAACACTAATACACAACCTGCTTGGTCCACAAAAGTTCTTATAAGGACTGGTAACTTGGTATAGGGTGCTACGGTACATAGGCTTGAGTGCGGTACAGTCTGCTGTTCTGTAAGGACCGCTATCGGTCCACAATAGATAGGGTTGACGTGCACCACTGCTGACCGCTGCCCTATACTGCAGCAGTCCTTCAGCGGTATAGGGACTGACGTACAGTCTGCTAATCACTAACACACAACCTGCTTGTTCCACAAAAGTTCTTATAAGGACTGGTAACTTGGTATAGGGTGCTACGGTACATAGGCTTGAGTGCGGTACAGTCTGCTGTTCTGTAAGGACCGCTATCGGTCCACAATAGATAGGGTTGACGTGCACCACTGCTGACCGCTGCCCTATACTGCAGCAGTCCTTCAGCGGTATAGGGACTGACGTACAGTCTGCTAATCACTAACACACAACCTGCTTGTTCCACAAAAGTTCTTATAAGGACTGGTAACTTGGTATAGGGTGCTACGGTACATAGGCTTGAGTGCGGTACAGTCTGCTGTTCTGTAAGGACCGCTATCGGTCCACAATAGATAGGGTTGACGTGCACCACTGCTGACCGCTGCCCTATACTGCAGCAGTCCTTCAGCGGTATAGGGACTGACGTACAGTCTGCTAATCACTAACACACAACCTGCTTGTTCCACAAAAGTTCTTATAAGGACTGGTAACTTGGTATAGGGTGCTACGGTACATAGGCTTGAGTGCGGTACAGTCTGCTGTTCTGTAAGGACCGCTATCGGTCCACAATAGATAGGGTTGACGTGCACCACTGCTGACCGCTGCCCTATACTGCAGCAGTCCTTCAGCGGTATAGGGACTGACGTACAGTCTGCTAAACACTAATACACAACCTGCTTGGTCCACAAAAGTTCTTATAAGGACTGGTAACTTGGTATAGGGTGCTACGGTACATAGGCTTGAGTGCGGTACAGTCTGCTGTTCTGTAAGGACCGCTATCGGTCCACAATAGATAGGGTTGACGTGCACCACTGCTGACCGCTCACCTATACTGCAGCAGTCCTTCAGCGGTATAGGGACTGACGTACAGTCTGCTAATCACTAACACACAACCTGCTTGTTCCACAAAAGTTCTTATAAGGACTGGTAACTTGGTATAGGGTGCTACGGTACATAGGCTTGAGTGCGGTACAGTCTGCTGTTCTGTAAGGACCGCTATCGGTCCACAATAGATAGGGTTGACGTGCACCACTGCTGACCGCTGCCCTATACTGCAGCAGTCCTTCAGCGGTATAGGGACTGACGTACAGTCTGCTAAACACTAATACACAACCTGCTTGGTCCACAAAAGTTCTTATAAGGACTGGTAACTTGGTATAGGGTGCTACGGTACATAGGCTTGAGTGCGGTACAGTCTGCTGTTCTGTAAGGACCGCTATAGGTCCACAATAGATAGGGTTGACGTGCACCACTGCTGACCGCTCACCTATACTGCAGCAGTCCTTCAGCGGTATAGGGACTAAGAGTTTTGTCACAGGGTCATTTAAAAAATGACATGCAGAGGAAGAGGCAGGCCCTTCCGCAGGGGTGGTAGGGGTAGGGCAGGAGCAACAGGCTTGAGCCAAAGTGGGAAGTTGCAGAAGGTGCGTTCAATTACTTTAAAGGATGCACCAGACTTGGTTGAGTGGCTCGCTCAGCCTTACTCTTCTGCACCCTCCTCATCCTCTCGATCTGCACCCTCTTCTTCACTCTCTGCTATGTGCACCCCCAAAGACACTACCACCAACAACACGACCACCACCACCACCACCACATACCTTCCGCTTGAGTCACTGGAATTATTTTCCGATCCATATCAAGAGGACATTTCTGATGCGCAGCCACTCTTGGTATTGGATCAGGAAGAGGAGGTAGCAACAAGCGCTACTCAGCAGTCTGACGCCAGTACCCAGATCAGCCCAAGGAGGAGGTTGGTCCCCGGTGTTGCTGCCTACTCCGAGATCTCTACTTATAGCGGTGGGGAAGGTGACGTTGATGATGACGTGTCTAGTGATGTCACGTGGGTGCCCACAAGAGAGGAAGAGGAGGGGAGTTCAGAGGGAGATATGGACCAGCAGATAGGGAGGAGAAGCAGCAATGACTTACATTGCACAGCAGGGACAAAGCAGACTGCAAATGTATCAGGAGCGAGTCATCGACCATGTACGGTCACATCTGGCGCTCCCAGGACACCGGCACATGGCTCCGCAGTGTGGGCTTTTTTTAACGTGTCCGCTGCTGACAATAGCGTTGCCATCTGCAATCTTTGCAGTCAACGCGTTAGTCGCGGTAAGCCCAATACTCACCTAGGGACGACCGCCTTAAGAAGGCACATGAGCAGCCATCACCGAGCCCAGTGGGAGCAACGGAACACACAAAGCCACACTGCAGGCTCTCACCGTCCAGCCTCGTCTTCTACTTCTCCTTCTCCTCTCTCCTCACAATTGTCCTCCACTCCACCTTCCATCACGCCAAGCTCACATTTTTCTGCAAAAAGGCAGGCTTCCGTGGGCCTAATGTTTGAGCGTAAAAAAATGATGATGCCGGATAACCCTCTTGCCCAACGGTTGGCGGCTGGCTTGTCAGAACTCATAGCCCGCCAACTACTGCCATATAAACTGGTGGACTCGGAGGCCTTTCGCAAATTTGTGGCCATTGGAACACCACAATGGAAGGTCCCAGGAAGGAAGTATTTCTCAGAGAAGGGCATCCCAGAGCTATATGGCCATGTTCAGCGGCAAGTGAATGTATCTCTGGCACACAGTGTCGGTGCCAAGATACATCTGACCACAGACACGTGGTCTAGCAAACACGGGCAGGGAAGGTATATCAGTTTTACTGCCCACTGGGTGAACCTTCTGACGGCCGTCAAGCATGTAACCCGTGGCACCCGTGTAGATTTGGTTTTACCGCCACGGATTCCATGCAGGCCTGACTCTTCTTCTCCTCCTCCTACTCCATCCTCCTCCCTCTCCTCCTCAGCTGCCTCCTCCTTTTCCGCTGCTAGCGTCTCTTCCACTGCACCGCCCAAGCTCCCCAGAACCTATTCCACATGCCAGGTGAGACGTTGCCATGCCGTGCTGCGTCTGTTGTGCCTGGAAGCAAAGAGCCACACTGGCCCGGCACTCCTTTCAGCTTTGCGTTCACAGGCAGATGAGTGGCTAACACCGCTCAATTTGACAGTTGGTAAAGTGGTGTGTGACAACGGTGCCAATCTGCTTAGCGCATTGAAACAGGGCAAAATCACGCACGTGCCGTGCATGGCACACGTCTTAAACTTGGTCGTGCAGTGATTCCTTGTCAAATACCCTGGGGTCCAGGACATCTTGCGGCAGGCAAGGAAAATCTCGGCCCATTTCAGAAGATCTTACACGGCCATGGCTCGCCTTGCTGACATTCAGCGGCGACACCATCTGCCGGTCAGACGTCTTATTTGCGATTGCCCGACGCGATGGAACTCAACCTTCTATATGCTTGATAGGCTGCTCCAGCAGAAACGTGCAGTTAACGTCTACCTGTATGAACTCTGCGAAAGAAACGGTTCTGGGGAGCTGGGTTTTTTTTCACCGCGCCAGTGGCTGCTCATGCGCGACACATGCAGACTTCTGCGGCCATTTGAGGAGATCACCAAACTGGTCAGTCGCAGCCATGGCGCCATCAGTGACATGGTACCTTATGCCTTCTTTCTGGAGCGTGCATTGCGTCGTGTCATTGATCAGGCTGTGGAGGAGCAGGAGCGGGAAGATGAGGAAGTCGCAATGCTGGATGAATTCCCAGGGGGGGCTACTCTATCTGAGACAAGTCAACAACAGGAGTCTGATGAGGAGTCAGAGGAGGATGGTGCCGGGGCGGATGAGCAGGAGCAAGAAGAGCATGCTTTAAACCTTTCTGGGATCCCTGTTGTGCGAGGATGGGGAGAGGAGAATGAAGAGGACGACATTATCCTGGATGATGAGCAGGAGCCAGGCCACCACACCGCTTCCACTTTAGTGCAAATGGGGGCCTTCATGCTCCAGTGTTTTAATAGGGACCCCCGTATAAAAAGCATGAGGGTCAAGGACCAGTACTGGGTGGCAACGTACTTAGACCCCCGGTACAAACACAAAATGGCGGAAATGTTACCGCCGTCGCAGAGGGCTGTCAGAATGCAGCACTTCCAGGCCTTGCTTCGAGAAATGCTGCATTCTGCTTTTGCGTGCACTGGCAGAGGAGCAATTCCCACTCCCAGAGAAGGATTTGCGGGTACCAATCCAACAGCGCCTGCAAGAAGAGGCCGGTTTGAAGATGTGTTGGTGACTTCGGATATGAGGTCATTCTTTCAGCCGACCCATCGACAGGTGTCATCCGGATCCAGCATCAGGGAACGCCTAGACCGTCAGGTGTCCGACTACATTGGGTTAACGGCCGATGTGGACGCTCTGAGGAGTGATGAACCCCTAGACTACTGGGTGGGCAGGCTTGACCTCTGGCCAGAGCTTGCCCAATTTGCAATCGAACTGTTGGCTTGCCCCTCATCCAGTGTCCTGTCCGAAAGGACGTTCAGCGCAGCAGGGGGGATTGTGACCGATAAGCGTACTCGCCTAGCTCACCACAGTGTTAACTACCTCACATTTCTAAAAATGAATGAGGCATGGATCTCGGAGGAATTCAACACATGTGACCAGTAGACCATGTATATGTCTATAAACTATTTTTTTAATCAAGCACACAGACCTTCTTAATTCATTTGGCTCACTTCCTTGACCCAAAAAAGCACACCGTACTATATGCCCCTACCCTCCTCTTTGAAGAGGTTGAGCGGTGTCATATTTCTACTGGGGCTGCTTATGATATCCCTGTGCTGTGCTGACTTCCTCCTGGGGGTTCTTATTATGAAGGGATCACACTATCCCTGTGCTGTGCTGACTTCCTCCTGGGGGTTCTTATTATGAGGGGATCACACCATCCCTGTGCTGTGCTGACTTCCTCCTGGGGCTGCTTACGGTGCTGCTGTCAGTGCTGTATGTCACGGTGCTGCTGTCAGCGCTGTATGTCACGGTGCTGCTGTCAGCGCTGTATGTCACGGTGCTGCTGTCAGCGCTGTATGTCACGGTGCTGCTGTCAGCGCTGTATGTCACGGTGCTGCTGTCAGCGCTGTATGTCACGGTGCTGCTGTCAGCGCTGTATGTCACGGTGCTGCTGTCAGCGCTGTATGTCACGGTGCTGCTGTCAGCGCTGTATGTCACGGTGCTGCTGTCAGCGCTGTATGTCACGGTGCTGCTGTCAGCGCTGTATGTCACGGTGCTGCTGTCAGTGCTCTGTATTACGGTGCTGCTGTCAGATGCCTCTATCACGGTGCATGTGTCATTCCGGTATGTCACGCTGCTGGTGATCATCTCCTGCACCCTCTTCTTTGCCTACCCTGGTCCCTGACCTTCCCTCTCCTCCATTGCCTTCATTAGCTCCATAGTCCTGAATTGTTAGAACAATTTCCCAAATAAAATAAAAATGCTTGTAGTTATCGATCCCAAATTCACCTCATACATGTATTATGTCATTGTCCAGATGGTGGGACTACGTTTTACCCCCTAATAATTACCACGTGGCCGCAAATTCGACATGAAGGTTTGCAAAGTTCGCCTCCCATTGAAGTCAATGGGGCCCGCGGCGAACGGTCGGTTTCGCGAACGTTTGGGTCCGTTCGCATTTCGCGTTCGCGAAACGTCCCGTCGGAAGTTCGTCCATCACTAGCTACAGTACATAGGGTTGAGTGAGGTACAGTCTGTTGTTCTGTAAGGACCGGTATCGGTCCACAATACATAGGGTTGAGGTGCACCACTGCTGACCGCTGCCCTATACTGCAGCAGTCCTTCAGCAGTATAGGGACTGACGTACAGTCTGCTAATCAGTCACACACAACCTACTTGGTCCACAAAGGTCCTTATAAGGACTGGTAACTTGGTGAAGGGTGCTACAATACATAGGGTTGAGTGCGGTACAGTCTGCTGTTCTGTAAGGACCGCTATTGGTCCACAATAGATAGGGTTGAGGTGCACCACTGCTGACCGCTGCCCTATACTGCAGCAGTCCTTCAGCAGTATAGGGACTGACGTACAGTCTGCTAATCAGTCACACACAACCTACTTGGTCCACAAAGGTCCTTATAAGGACTGGTAACTTAGTGAAGGGTGCTACAGTACATAGGGTTGAGTGCGGTACAGTCTGCTGTTCTGTAAGGACCGGTATCGGTCCACAATACATAGGGTTGAGGTGCACCACTGCTGACCGCTGCCCTATACTGCAGCAGTCCTTCAGCAGTATAGGGACTGACGTACAGTCTGCTAATCAGTCACACACAACCTACTTGGTCCACAAAGGTCCTTATAAGGACTGGTAACTTGGTGAAGGGTGCTACAGTACATAGGGTTGAGTGCGGTACAGTCTGCTGTTCTGTAAGGACCGCTATTGGTCCACAATAGATAGGGTTGAGGTGCACCACTGCTGACCGCTGCCCTATACTGCAGCAGTCCTTCAGCAGTATAGGGACTGACGTACAGTCTGCTAATCAGTCACACACAACCTACTTGGTCCACAAAGGTCCTTATAAGGACTGGTAACTTGGTGAAGGGTGCAACAGTACATAGGGTTGAGTGAGGTACAGTCTGCTGTTCTGTAAGGACCGCTATCGGTCCACAATAGATAGGGTTGCGGTGCACCACTGCTGACCACTGCCCTATACTGCAGCAGTCCTTCAGCAGTATAGGGACTGACGTACAGTCTGCTAATCAGTCACACACAACCTACTTGGTCCACAAAGGTCCTTATAAGGACTGGTAACTTGGTGAAGGGTGCTACAGTACATAGGGTTGAGTGCGGTACAGTCTGCTGTTCTGTAAGGACCGCTATCGGTCCACAATAGATAGGGTTGCGGTGCACCACTGCTGACCACTGCCCTATACTGCAGCAGTCCTTCAGCAGTATAGGGACTGACGTACAGTCTGCTAATCAGTCACACACAACCTACTTGGTCCACAAAGGTCCTTATAAGGACTGGTAACTTGGTGAAGGGTGCTACAGTACATAGGGTTGAGTGCGGTACAGTCTGCTGTTCTGTAAGGACCGCTATCGGTCCACAATAGATAGGGTTGAGGTGCACCACTGCTGACCGCTGCCCTATACTGCAGCAGTCCTAAGCGGTATAGGGACTGACCTACAGTCTGCTAATCAGTCACACACAACCTACTTGGTCCACAAACGTCCTTATAAGGACTGGTAACTTGGTGAAGGGTGCTACAGTACATAGGGTTGAGTGAGGTACAGTCTGTTGTTCTGTAAGGACCGGTATCGGTCCACAATACATAGGGTTGAGGTGCACCACTGCTGACCGCTGCCCTATACTGCAGCAGTCCTTCAGCAGTATAGGGACTGACGTACAGTCTGCTATTCAGTCACACACAACCTACTTGGTCCACAAAGGTCCTTATAAGGACTGGTAACTTAGTGAAGGGTGCTACAGTACATAGGGTTGAGTGCGGTACAGTCTGCTGTTCTGTAAGGACCGGTATCGGTCCACAATACATAGGGTTGAGGTGCACCACTGCTGACCGCTGCCCTATACTGCAGCAGTCCTTCAGCAGTATAGGGACTGACGTACAGTCTGCTAATCAGTCACACACAACCTACTTGGTCCACAAAGGTCATTATAAGGACTGATAACTTGGTGAAGGGTGCAACAGTACATAGGGTTGAGTGCGGTACAGTCTGCTGTTCTGTAAGGACCGCTATCGGTCCACAATAGATAGGGTTGAGGTGCACCACTGCTGACCGCTGCCCTATACTGCAGCAGTCCTTCAGCAGTATAGGGACTGACGTACAGTCTGCTAATCAGTCACACACAACCTACTTGGTCCACAAAGGTCCTTATAAGGACTGGTAACTTGGTGAAGGGTGCTACAGTACATAGGGTTGAGTGCGGTACAGTCTGCTGTTCTGTAAGGACTGCTATCGGTCCACAATAGATAGGGTTGAGGTGCACCACTGCTGACCGCTGCCCTATACTGCAGCAGTCCTAAGCGGTATAGGGACTGACCTACAGTCTGCTAATCAGTCACACACAACCTACTTGGTCCACAAACGTCCTTATAAGGACTGGTAACTTGGTGAAGGGTGCTACAGTACATAGGGTTGAGTGAGGTACAGTCTGTTGTTCTGTAAGGACCGGTATCGGTCCACAATACATAGGGTTGAGGTGCACCACTGCTGACCGCTGCCCTATACTGCAGCAGTCCTTCAGCAGTATAGGGACTGACGTACAGTCTGCTAATCAGTCACACACAACCTACTTGGTCCACAAAGGTCCTTATAAGGACTGGTAACTTGGTGAAGGGTGCTACAGTACATAGGGTTGAGTGCGGTACAGTCTGCTGTTCTGTAAGGACTGCTATCGGTCCACAATAGATAGGGTTGAGGTGCACCACTGCTGACCGCTCCCCTTTACTGCAGCAGTCCTAAGCGGTATAGGGACTGACCTACAGTCTGCTAATCAGTCACACACAACCTACTTGGTCCACAAACGTCCTTATAAGGACTGGTAACTTGGTGAAGGGTGCTACAGTACATAGGGTTGAGTGAGGTACAGTCTGTTGTTCTGTAAGGACCGGTATCGGTCCACAATACATATGGTTGAGGTGCACCACTGCTGACCGCTGCCCTATACTGCAGCAGTCCTTCAGCAGTATAGGGACTGACGTACAGTCTGCTAATCAGTCACACACAACCTACTTGGTCCACAAAGGTCCTTATAAGGACTGGTAACTTGGTGAAGGGTGCTACAGTACATAGGGTTGAGTGCGGTACAGTCTGCTGTTCTGTAAGGACCGCTATCGGTCCACAATAGATAGGGTTGTGGTGCACCACTGCTGACCGCTGCCCTATACTGCAGCAGTCCTAAGCGGTATAGGGACTGACCTACAGTCTGCTAATCAGTCACACCATCTACTTGGTCCACAAACGTCCTTATAAGGACTGGTAACTTGGCGAAGGGTGCTACAGTACATAGGGTTGAGTGAGGTACAGTCTGTTGTTCTGTAAGGACCGGTATCGGTCCACAATAGATAGGGTTGAGGTGCACCACTGCTGACCGCTGCCCTATACTGCAGCAGTCCTTCAGCAGTATAGGGACTGACGTACAGTCTGCTAATCAGTCACACACAACCTACTTGGTCCACAAACGTCCTTATAAGGACTGGTAACTTGGTGAAGGGTGCTACAGTACATAGGGTTGAGTGAGGTACAGTCTGTTGTTCTGTAAGGACCGGTATCGGTCCACAATACATAGGGTTGAGGTGCACCACTGCTGACCGCTGCCCTATACTGCAGCAGTCCTTCAGCAGTATAGGGACTGACGTACAGTCTGCTAATCAGTCACACACAACCTACTTGGTCCACAAAGGTCCTTATAAGGACTGGTAACTTGGTGAAGGGTGCTACAATACATAGGGTTGAGTGCGGTACAGTCTGCTGTTCTGTAAGGACCGCTATTGGTCCACAATAGATAGGGTTGAGGTGCACCACTGCTGACCGCTGCCCTATACTGCAGCAGTCCTTCAGCAGTATAGGGACTGACGTACAGTCTGCTAATCAGTCACACACAACCTACTTGGTCCACAAAGGTCCTTATAAGGACTGGTAACTTAGTGAAGGGTGCTACAGTACATAGGGTTGAGTGCGGTACAGTCTGCTGTTCTTTAAGGACCGGTATCGGTCCACAATACATAGGGTTGAGGTGCACCACTGCTGACCGCTGCCCTATACTGCAGCAGTCCTTCAGCAGTATAGGGACTGACGTACAGTCTGCTAATCAGTCACACACAACCTACTTGGTCCACAAAGGTCCTTATAAGGACTGGTAACTTGGTGAAGGGTGCTACAGTACATAGGGTTGAGTGCGGTACAGTCTGCTGTTCTGTAAGGACCGCTATCGGTCCACAATAGATAAGGTTGAGGTGCACCACTGCTGACCGCTGCCCTATACTGCAGCAGTCCTTCAGCAGTATAGGGACTGACGTACAGTCTGCTAATCAGTCACACACAACCTACTTGGTCCACAAAGGTCCTTATAAGGACTGGTAACTTGGTGAAGGGTGCTACAGTACATAGGGTTGAGTGCGGTACAGTCTGCTGTTCTGTATGGACCGCTATCGGTCCACAATAGATAGGGTTGAGGTGCACCACTGCTGACCTCTGCCCTATACTGCAGCAGTCCTTCAGCAGTATAGGGACTGACGTACAGTCTGCTAATCAGTCACACACAACCTACTTGGTCCACAAAGGTCCTTATAAGGACTGGTAACTTGGTGAAGGGTGCTACAGTACATAGGGTTGAGTGCGGTACAGTCTGCTGTTCTGTAAGGACCGCTATCGGTCCACAATAGATAGGTTTGAGGTGCACCACTGCTGACCGCTGCCCTATACTGCAGCAGTCCTTCAGCAGTATAGGGACTGACGTACAGTCTGCTAATCAGTCACACACAACCTACTTGGTCCACAAAGGTCCTTATAAGGACTGGTAACTTGGTGAAGGGTGCTACAGTACATAGGGTTGAGTGAGGTACAGTCTGTTGTTCTGTAAGGACCGGTATCGGTCCACAATACATAGGGTTGAGGTGCACCACTGCTGACCGCTGCCCTATACTGCAGCAGTCCTTCAGCAGTATAGGGACTGACGTACAGTCTGCTAATCAGTCACACACAACCTACTTGGTCCACAAAGATCCTTATGAGGACTGGTAACTTGGTGAAGGGTGCTACAGTACATAGGGTTGAGTGCGGTACAGTCTGCTGTTCTGTAAGGACCGCTATCGGTCCACAATAGATAGGGTTGAGGTGCACCACTGCTGACCGCTGCCCTATACTGCAGCAGTCCTTCAGCAGTATAGGGACTGACGTACAGTCTGCTAATCAGTCACACACAACCTACTTGGTCCACAAAGGTCCTTATAAGGACTGGTAACTTAGTGAAGGGTGCTACAGTACATAGGGTTGAGTGCGGTACAGTCTGCTGTTCTTTAAGGACCGGTATCGGTCCACAATACATAGGGTTGAGGTGCACCACTGCTGACCGCTGCCCTATACTGCAGCAGTCCTTCAGCAGTATAGGGACTGACGTACAGTCTGCTAATCAGTCACACACAACCTACTTGGTCCACAAAGGTCCTTATAAGGACTGGTAACTTGGTGAAGGGTGCTACAGTACATAGGGTTGAGTGCGGTACAGTCTGCTGTTCTGTAAGGACCGCTATCGGTCCACAATAGATAAGGTTGAGGTGCACCACTGCTGACCGCTGCCCTATACTGCAGCAGTCCTTCAGCAGTATAGGGACTGACGTACAGTCTGCTAATCAGTCACACACAACCTACTTGGTCCACAAAGGTCCTTATAAGGACTGGTAACTTGGTGAAGGGTGCTACAGTACATAGGGTTGAGTGCGGTACAGTCTGCTGTTCTGTAAGGACCGCTATCGGTCCACAATAGATAGGGTTGAGGTGCACCACTGCTGACCTCTGCCCTATACTGCAGCAGTCCTTCAGCAGTATAGGGACTGACGTACAGTCTGCTAATCAGTCACACACAACCTACTTGGTCCACAAAGGTCCTTATAAGGACTGGTAACTTGGTGAAGGGTGCTACAGTACATAGGGTTGAGTGCGGTACAGTCTGCTGTTCTGTAAGGACCGCTATCGGTCCACAATAGATAGGTTTGAGGTGCACCACTGCTGACCGCTGCCCTATACTGCAGCAGTCCTTCAGCAGTATAGGGACTGACGTACAGTCTGCTAATCAGTCACACACAACCTACTTGGTCCACAAAGGTCCTTATAAGGACTGGTAACTTGGTGAAGGGTGCTACAGTACATAGGGTTGAGTGCGGTACAGTCTGCTGTTCTGTAAGGACCGCTATCGGTCCACAATAGATAGGGTTGAGGTGCACCACTGCTGACCGCTGCCCTATACTGCAGCAGTCCTTCAGCGGTATAGGGACTGACGTACAGTCTGCTAATCAGTCACACACAACCTACTTGGTCCACAAAGGTCCTTATAAGGACTGGTAACTTGGTGAAGGGTGCTACAGTACATAGGGTTGAGTGAGGTACAGTCTGTTGTTCTGTAAGGACCGGTATCGGTCCACAATACATAGGGTTGAGGTGCACCACTGCTGACCGCTGCCCTATACTGCAGCAGTCCTTCAGCAGTATAGGGACTGACGTACAGTCTGCTAATCAGTCACACACAACCTACTTGGTCCACAAAGGTCCTTATAAGGACTGGTAACTTGGTGAAGGGTGCTACAGTACATAGGGTTGAGTGCGGTACAGTCTGCTGTTCTGTAAGGACCGCTATCGGTCCACAATAGATAGGGTTGAGGTGCACCACTGCTGACCGCTGCCCTATACTGCAGCAGTCCTTCAGCAGTATAGGGACTGACGTACAGTCTGCTAATCAGTCACACACAACCTACTTGGTCCACAAAGGTCCTTATAAGGACTGGTAACGTGGTGAAGGGTGCTACAGTACATAGGGTTGAGTGCGGTACAGTCTGCTGTTCTGTAAGGACCGCTATCGGTCCACAATAGATAGGGTTGAGGTGCACCACTGCTGACCGCTGCCCTATACTGCAGCAGTCCTTCAGCAGTATAGGGACTGACGTACAGTCTGCTAATCAGTCACACACAACCTACTTGGTCCACAAAGGTCCTTATAAGGACTGGTAACGTGGTGAAGGGTGCTACAGTACATAGGGTTGAGTGCGGTACAGTCTGCTGTTCTGTAAGGACCGCTATCGTATCGGTCCACAATAGATAGGGTTGAGGTGCACCACTGCTGACCGCTGCCCTATACTGCAGCAGTCCTTCAGCAGTATAGGGACTGGCGTACAGTCTGCTAATCAGTCACACACAACCTACTTGGTCCACAAAGGTCCTTATAAGGACTGGTAACTTGGTGAAGGGTGCTACAGTACATAGGGTTGAGTGCGGTACAGTCTGCTGTTCTATAAGGACCGCTATCGGTCCACAATAGATAGGGTTGAGGTGCACCACTGCTGACCGCTGCCCTATACTGCAGCAGTCCTAAGCGGTATAGGGACTGACCTACAGTCTGCTAATCAGTCACACACAACCTACTTGGTCCACAAACGTCCTTATAAGGACTGGTAACTTGGTGAAGGGTGCTACAGTACATAGGGTTGAGTGAGGTACAGTCTGTTGTTCTGTAAAGACCGGTATCGGTCCACAATACATAGGGTTGAGGTACACCACTGCTGACCGCTGCCCTATACTGCAGCAGTCCTTCAGCAGTATAGGGACTGATGTACAGTCTGCTAATCAGTCACACACAACCTACTTGGTCCACAAAGGTCCTTATAAGGACTGGTAACTTGGTGAAGGGTGCTACAGTACATAGGGTTGAGTGCGGTACAGTCTGCTGTTCTGTAAGGACCGCTATTGGTCCACAATAGATAGGGTTGAGGTGCACCACTGCTGACCGCTGCCCTATACTGCAGCAGTCCTTCAGCAGTATAGGGACTGACGTACAGTCTGCTAATCAGTCACACACAACCTACTTGGTCCACAAAGGTCCTTATAAGGACTGGTAACTTGGTGAAGGGTGCTACAGTACATAGGGTTGAGTGAGGTACAGTCTGTTGTTCTGTAAGGACCGGTATCGGTCCACAATACATAGGGTTGAGGTACACCACTGCTGACCGCTGCCCTATACTGCAGCAGTCCTTCAGCAGTATAGGGACTGATGTACAGTCTGCTAATCAGTCACACACAACCTACTTGGTCCACAAACGTCCTTATAAGGACTGGTAACTTGGTGAAGGGTGCTACAGTACATAGGGTTGAGTGAGGTACAGTCTGTTGTTCTGTAAGGACCGGTATCGGTCCACAATACATAGGGTTGAGGTACACCACTGCTGACCGCTGCCCTATACTGCAGCAGTCCTTCAGCAGTATAGGGACTGATGTACAGTCTGATAATCAGTCACACACAACCTACTTGGTCCACAAAGGTCCTTATAAGGACTGGTAACTTGGTGAAGGGTGCTACAGTACATAGGGTTGAGTGAGGTACAGTCTGTTGTTCTGTAAGGACCGGTATCGGTCCACAATAGATAGGGTTGAGGTGCAACACTGCTGACCGCTGCCCTATACTGCAGCAGTCCTTCAGCAGTATAGGGACTGACGTACAGTCTGCTAATCAGTCACACACAACCTACTTGGTCCACAAAGGTCCTTATAAGGACTGGTAACTTGGTGAAGGGTGCTACAGTACATAGGGTTGAGTGCGGTACAGTCTGCTGTTCTGTAAGGACTGCTATCGGTCCACAATAGATAGGGTTGAGGTGCACCACTGCTGACCGCTGCCCTATACTGCAGCAGTCCTAAGCGGTATAGGGACTGACCTACAGTCTGCTAATCAGTCACACACAACCTACTTGGTCCACAAACGTCCTTATGAGGACTGGTAACTTGGTGAAGGGTGCTACAGTACATAGGGTTGAGTGAGGTACAGTCTGTTGTTCTGTAAGGACCGGTATCGGTCCACAATACATAGGGTTGAGGTGCACCACTGCTGACCGCTGCCCTATACTGCAGCAGTCCTTCAGCAGTATAGGGACTGACGTACAGTCTGCTAATCAGTCACACACAACCTACTTGGTCCACAAAGGTCCTTATAAGGACTGGTAACTTGGTGAAGGGTGCTACAATACATAGGGTTGAGTGCGGTACAGTCTGCTGTTCTGTAAGGACCGCTATTGGTCCACAATAGATAGGGTTGAGGTGCACCACTGCTGACCGCTGCCCTATACTGCAGCAGTCCTTCAGCAGTATAGGGACTGACGTACAGTCTGCTAATCAGTCACACACAACCTACTTGGTCCACAAAGGTCCTTATAAGGACTGGTAACTTAGTGAAGGGTGCTACAGTACATAGGGTTGAGTGCGGTACAGTCTGCTGTTCTGTAAGGACCGGTATCGGTCCACAATACATAGGGTTGAGGTGCACCACTGCTGACCGCTGCCCTATACTGCAGCAGTCCTTCAGCAGTATAGGGACTGACGTACAGTCTGCTAATCAGTCACACACAACCTACTTGGTCCACAAAGGTCCTTATAAGGACTGGTAACTTGGTGAAGGGTGCTACAGTACATAGGGTTGAGTGCGGTACAGTCTGCTGTTCTGTAAGGACCGCTATTGGTCCACAATAGATAGGGTTGAGGTGCACCACTGCTGACCGCTGCCCTATACTGCAGCAGTCCTTCAGCAGTATAGGGACTGACGTACAGTCTGCTAATCAGTCACACACAACCTACTTGGTCCACAAAGGTCCTTATAAGGACTGGTAACTTAGTGAAGGGTGCTACAGTACATAGGGTTGAGTGCGGTACAGTCTGCTGTTCTGTAAGGACCGGTATCGGTCCACAATACATAGGGTTGAGGTGCACCACTGCTGACCGCTGCCCTATACTGCAGCAGTCCTTCAGCAGTATAGGGACTGACGTACAGTCTGCTAATCAGTCACACACAACCTACTTGGTCCACAAACGTCCTTATAAGGACTGGTAACTTGGTGAAGGGTGCAACAGTACATAGGGTTGAGTGAGGTACAGTCTGCTGTTCTGTAAGGACCGCTATCGGTCCACAATAGATAGGGTTGAGGTGCACCACTGCTGACCGCTGCCCTATACTGCAGCAGTCCTTCAGCAGTATAGGGACTGACGTACAGTCTGCTAATCAGTCACACACAACCTACTTGGTCCACAAAGGTCCTTATAAGGACTGGTAACTTGGTGAAGGGTGCTACAGTACATAGGGTTGAGTGCGGTACAGTCTGCTGTTCTGTAAGGACCGCTATCGGTCCACAATAGATAGGGTTGAGGTGCACCACTGCTGACCGCTGCCCTATACTGCAGCAGTCCTTCAGCAGTATAGGGACTGACGTACAGTCTGCTAATCAGTCACACACAACCTACTTGGTCCACAAAGGTCCTTATAAGGACTGGTAACTTGGTGAAGGGTGCTACAGTACATAGGGTTGAGTGCGGTACAGTCTGCTGTTCTGTAAGGACCGCTATCGATCCACAATAGATAGGGTTGAGGTGCACCACTGCTGACCGCTGCCCTATACTGCAGCAGTCCTTCAGCAGTATAGGGACTGACGTACAGTCTGCTAATCAGTCACACACAACCTACTTGGTCCACAAAGGTCCTTATAAGGACTGGTAACTTGGTGAAGGGTGCAACAGTACATAGGGTTGAGTGCGGTACAGTCTGCTGTTCTGTAAGGACCGCTATCGGTCCACAATAGATAGGGTTGAGGTGCACCACTGCTGACCGCTGCCCTATACTGCAGCAGTCCTTCAGCAGTATAGGGACTGACCTACAGTCTGCTAATCAGTCACACACAACCTACTTGGTCCACAAAGGTCCTTATAAGGACTGGTAACTTGGTGAAGGGTGCAACAGTACATAGGGTTGAGTGCGGTACAGTCTGCTGTTCTGTAAGGACCGCTATCGATCCACAATAGATAGGGTTGAGGTGCACCACTGCTGACCGCTGCCCTATACTGCAGCAGTCCTTCTGCAGTATAGGGACTGACGTACAGTCTGCTAATCAGTCACACACAACCTACTTGGTCCACAAAGGTCCTTATAAGGACTGGTAACTTGGTGAAGGGTGCAACAGTACATAGGGTTGAGTGCGGTACAGTCTGCTGTTCTGTAAGGACCGCTATCGGTCCACAATAGATAGGGTTGAGGTGCACCACTGCTGACCGCTGCCCTATACTGCAGCAGTCCTTCAGCAGTATAGGGACTGACGTACAGTCTGCTAATCAGTCACACACAACCTACTTGGTCCACAAAGGTCCTTATAAGGACTGGTAACTTGGTGAAGGGTGCAACAGTACATAGGGTTGAGTGCGGTACAGTCTGCTGTTCTGTAAGGACCGCTATCGGTCCACAATAGATAGGGTTGAGGTGCACCACTGCTGACCGCTGCCCTATACTGCAGCAGTCCTTCAGCAGTATGGGGACTGACGTACAGTCTGCTAATCAGTCACACACAACCTACTTGGTCCACAAAGGTCCTTATAAGGACTGGTAACTTGGTGAAGGGTGCTACAGTACATAGGGTTGAGTGAGGTACAGTCTGTTGTTCTGTAAGGACCGGTATCGGTCCACAATACATAGGGTTGAGGTGCACCACTGCTGACCGCTGCCCTATACTGCAGCAGTCCTTCAGCAGTATAGGGACTGACGTACAGTCTGCTAATCAGTCACACACAACCTACTTGGTCCACAAAGGTCCTTATAAGGACTGGTAACTTGGTGAAGGGTGCTACAGTACATAGGGTTGAGTGCGGTACAGTCTGCTGTTCTGTAAGGACCGCTATTGGTCCACAATAGATAGGGTTGAGGTGCACCACTGCTGACCGCTGCCCTATACTGCAGCAGTCCTTCAGCAGTATAGGGACTGACGTACAGTCTGCTAATCAGTCACACACAACCTACTTGGTCCACAAAGGTCCTTATAAGGACTGGTAACTTAATGAAGGGTGCTACAGTACATAGGGTTGAGTGCGGTACAGTCTGCTGTTCTGTAAGGACCGGTATCGGTCCACAATACATAGGGTTGAGGTGCACCACTGCTGACCGCTGCCCTATACTGCAGCAGTCCTTCAGCAGTATAGGGACTAACGTACAGTCTGCTAATCAGTCACACACAACCTACTTGGTCCACAAAGGTCCTTATAAGGACTGGTAACTTGGTGAAGGGTGCAACAGTACATAGGGTTGAGTGCGGTACAGTCTGCTGTTCTGTAAGGACCGCTATCGGTCCACAATAGATAGGGTTGAGGTGCACCACTGCTGACCGCTGCCCTATACTGCAGCAGTCCTTCAGCAGTATAGGGACTGACGTACAGTCTGCTAATCAGTCACACACAACCTACTTGGTCCACAAAGGTCCTTATAAGGACTGGTAACTTGGTGAAGGGTGCAACAGTACATAGGGTTGAGTGCGGTACAGTCTGCTGTTCTGTAAGGACCGCTATCGGTCCACAATAGATAGGGTTGAGGTGCACCACTGCTGACCGCTGCCCTATACTGCAGCAGTCCTTCAGCAGTATAGGGACTGACGTACAGTCTGCTAATCAGTCACACACAACCTACTTGGTCCACAAAGGTCCTTATAAGGACTGGTAACTTGGTGAAGGGTGCTACAGTACATAGGGTTGAGTGCGGTACAGTCTGCTGTTCTGTAAGGACCGCTATCGGTCCACAATAGATAGGGTTGAGGTGCACCACTGCTGACCGCTGCCCTATACTGCAGCAGTCCTAAGCGGTATAGGGACTGACCTAAAGTCTGCTAATCAGTCACACACAACCTACTTGTTCCACAAACGTCCTTATAAGGACTGGTAACTTGGTGAAGGGTGCTACAGTACATAGGGTTGAGTGAGGTACAGTCTGTTGTTCTGTAAGGACCGGTATCGGTCCACAATACATAGGGTTGAGGTGCACCACTGCTGACCGCTGCCCTATACTGCAGCAGTCCTTCAGCAGTATAGGGACTGACGTACAGTCTGCTAATCAGTCACACACAACCTACTTGGTCCACAAAGGTCCTTATAAGGACTGGTAACTTGTTGAAGGGTGCTACAGTACATAGGGTTGAGTGCGGTACAGTCTGCTGTTCTGTAAGGACCGCTATTGGTCCACAATAGATAGGGTTGAGGTGCACCACTGCTGACCGCTGCGCTATACTGCAGCAGTCCTTCAGCAGTATAGGGACTGACGTACAGTCTGCTAATCAGTCACACACAACCTACTTGGTCCACAAAGGTCCTTATAAGGACTGGTAACTTGGTGAAGGGTGCTACAGTACATAGGGTTGAGTGCGGTACAGTCTGCTGTTCTGTAAGGACCGGTATCGGTCCACAATACATAGGGTTGAGGTGCACCACTGCTGACCGCTGCCCTATACTGCAGCAGTCCTTCAGCAGTATAGGGACTGACGTACAGTCTGCTAATCAGTCACACACAACCTACTTGGTCCACAAAGGTCCTTATAAGGACTGGTAACTTGGTGAAGGGTGCTACAGTACATAGGGTTGAGTGCGGTACAGTCTGCTGTTCTGTAAGGACCGCTATCTGTCCACAATAGATAGGGTTGAGGTGCACCACTGCTGACCACTGCCCTATACTGCAGCAGTCCTTCAGCAGTATAGGGACTGACGTACAGTCTGCTAATCAGTCACACACAACCTACTTGGTCCACAAAGGTCCTTATAAGGACTGGTAACTTGGTGAAGGGTGCTACAGTACATAGGGTTGAGTGCGGTACAGTCTGCTGTTCTGTAAGGACCGCTATCTGTCCACAATAGATAGGGTTGAGGTGCACCACTGCTGACCGCTGCCCTATACTGCAGCAGTCCTTCAGCAGTATAGGGACTGACGTACAGTCTGCTAATCAGTCACACACAATCTACTTGGTCCACAAAGGTCCTTATAAGGACTGGTAACTTGGTGAAGGGTGCTACAGTACATAGGGTTGAGTGCGGTACAGTCTGCTGTTCTGTAAGGACCGCTATCGGTCCACAATAGATAGGGTTGAGGTGCACCACTGCTAACCGCTGCCCTATACTGCAGCAGTCCTTCAGCAGTATAGGGACTGACGTACAGTCTTCTAATCAGTCACACACAACCTACTTTGTCCACAAAGGTCCTTATAAGGACTGGTAACTTGGTGAAGGGTGCTACAGTACATAGGGTTGAGTGCGGTACAGTCTGCTGTTCTGTAAGGACCGGTATCGGTCCACAATACATAGGGTTGAGGTGCACCACTGCTGACCGCTGCCCTATACTGCAGCAGTCCTTCAGCAGTATAGGGACTGACGTACAGTCTGCTAATCAGTCACACACAACCTACTTGGTCCACAAAGGTCCTTATAAGGACTGGTAACTTGGTGAAGGGTGCTACAGTACATAGGGTTGAGTGCGGTACAGTCTGCTGTTCTGTAAGGACCGCTATCGGTCCACAATAGATAGGGTTGAGGTGCACCACTGCTGACCGCTGCCCTATACTGCAGCAGTCCTAAGCGGTATAGGGACTGACCTACAGTCTGCTAATCAGTCACACACAACCTACTTGGTCCACAAACGTCCTTATAAGGACTGGTAACTTGGTGAAGGGTGCTACAGTACATAGGGTTGAGTGAGGTACAGTCTGTTGTTCTGTAAGGACCGGTATCGGTCCACAATACATAGGGTTGAGGTGCACCACTGCTGACCGCTGCCCTATACTGCAGCAGTCCTTCAGCAGTATAGGGACTGACGTACAGTCTGCTAATCAGTCACACACAACCTACTTGGTCCACAAAGGTCCTTATAAGGACTGGTAACTTAGTGAAGGGTGCTACAGTACATAGGGTTGAGTGCGGTACAGTCTGCTGTTCTGTAAGGACCGGTATCGGTCCACAATACATAGGGTTGAGGTGCACCACTGCTGACCGCTGCCCTATACTGCAGCAGTCCTTCAGCAGTATAGGGACTGACGTACAGTCTGCTAATCAGTCACACACAACCTACTTGGTCCACAAAGGTCCTTATAAGGACTGATAACTTGGTGAAGGGTGCAACAGTACATAGGGTTGAGTGCGGTACAGTCTGCTGTTCTGTAAGGACCGCTATCGGTCCACAATAGATAGGGTTGAGGTGCACCACTGCTGACCGCTGCCCTATACTGCAGCAGTCCTTCAGCAGTATAGGGACTGACGTACAGTCTGCTAATCAGTCACACACAACCTACTTGGTCCACAAAGGTCCTTATAAGGACTGGTAACTTGGTGAAGGGTGCTACAGTACATAGGGTTGAGTGCGGTACAGTCTGCTGTTCTGTAAGGACTGCTATCGGTCCACAATAGATAGGGTTGAGGTGCACCACTGCTGACCGCTGCCCTATACTGCAGCAGTCCTAAGCGGTATAGGGACTGACCTACAGTCTGCTAATCAGTCACACACAACCTACTTGGTCCACAAACGTCCTTATAAGGACTGGTAACTTGGTGAAGGGTGCTACAGTACATAGGGTTGAGTGAGGTACAGTCTGTTGTTCTGTAAGGACCGGTATCGGTCCACAATACATAGGGTTGAGGTGCACCACTGCTGACCGCTGCCCTATACTGCAGCAGTCCTTCAGCAGTATAGGGACTGACGTACAGTCTGCTAATCAGTCACACACAACCTACTTGGTCCACAAAGGTCCTTATAAGGACTGGTAACTTGGTGAAGGGTGCTACAATACATAGGGTTGAGTGCGGTACAGTCTGCTGTTCTGTAAGGACCGCTATTGGTCCACAATAGATAGGGTTGAGGTGCACCACTGCTGACCGCTGCCCTATACTGCAGCAGTCCTTCAGCAGTATAGGGACTGACGTACAGTCTGCTAATCAGTCACACACAACCTACTTGGTCCACAAAGGTCCTTATAAGGACTGGTAACTTAGTGAAGGGTGCTACAGTACATAGGGTTGAGTGCGGTACAGTCTGCTGTTCTGTAAGGACCGGTATCGGTCCACAATACATAGGGTTGAGGTGCACCACTGCTGACCGCTGCCCTATACTGCAGCAGTCCTTCAGCAGTATAGGGACTGACGTACAGTCTGCTAATCAGTCACACACAACCTACTTGGTCCACAAAGGTCCTTATAAGGACTGGTAACTTGGTGAAGGGTGCTACAGTACATAGGGTTGAGTGCGGTACAGTCTGCTGTTCTGTAAGGACCGCTATTGGTCCACAATAGATAGGGTTGAGGTGCACCACTGCTGACCGCTGCCCTATACTGCAGCAGTCCTTCAGCAGTATAGGGACTGACGTACAGTCTGCTAATCAGTCACACACAACCTACTTGGTCCACAAAGGTCCTTATAAGGACTGGTAACTTGGTGAAGGGTGCAACAGTACATAGGGTTGAGTGAGGTACAGTCTGCTGTTCTGTAAGGACCGCTATCGGTCCACAATAGATAGGGTTGCGGTGCACCACTGCTGACCACTGCCCTATACTGCAGCAGTCCTTCAGCAGTATAGGGACTGACGTACAGTCTGCTAATCAGTCACACACAACCTACTTGGTCCACAAAGGTCCTTATAAGGACTGGTAACTTGGTGAAGGGTGCTACAGTACATAGGGTTGAGTGCGGTACAGTCTGCTGTTCTGTAAGGACCGCTATCGGTCCACAATAGATAGGGTTGAGGTGCACCACTGCTGACCGCTGCCCTATACTGCAGCAGTCCTAAGCGGTATAGGGACTGACGTACAGTCTGCTAATCAGTCACACACAACCTACTTGGTCCACAAACGTCCTTATAAGGACTGGTAACTTGGTGAAGGGTGCTACAGTACATAGGGTTGAGTGAGGTACAGTCTGTTGTTCTGTAAGGACCGGTATCGGTCCACAATACATAGGGTTGAGGTGCACCACTGCTGACCGCTGCCCTATACTGCAGCAGTCCTTCAGCAGTATAGGGACTGACGTACAGTCTGCTAATCAGTCACACACAACCTACTTGGTCCACAAAGGTCCTTATAAGGACTGGTAACTTAGTGAAGGGTGCTACAGTACATAGGGTTGAGTGCGGTACAGTCTGCTGTTCTGTAAGGACCGGTATCGGTCCACAATACATAGGGTTGAGGTGCACCACTGCTGACCGCTGCCCTATACTGCAGCAGTCCTTCAGCAGTATAGGGACTGACGTACAGTCTGCTAATCAGTCACACACAACCTACTTGGTCCACAAAGGTCCTTATAAGGACTGGTAACTTAGTGAAGGGTGCTACAGTACATAGGGTTGAGTGCGGTACAGTCTGCTGTTCTGTAAGGACCGGTATCGGTCCACAATACATAGGGTTGAGGTGCACCACTGCTGACCGCTGCCCTATACTGCAGCAGTCCTTCAGCAGTATAGGGACTGACGTACAGTCTGCTAATCAGTCACACACAACCTACTTGGTCCACAAAGGTCCTTATAAGGACTGGTAACTTGGTGAAGGGTGCTACAGTACATAGGGTTGAGTGCGGTACAGTCTGCTGTTCTGTAAGGACCGCTATTGGTCCACAATAGATAGGGTTGAGGTGCACCACTGCTGACCGCTGCCCTATACTGCAGCAGTCCTTCAGCAGTATAGGGACTGACGTACAGTCTGCTAATCAGTCACACACAACCTACTTGGTCCACAAAGGTCCTTATAAGGACTGGTAACTTGGTGAAGGGTGCAACAGTACATAGGGTTGAGTGAGGTACAGTCTGCTGTTCTGTAAGGACCGCTATCGGTCCACAATAGATAGGGTTGCGGTGCACCACTGCTGACCACTGCCCTATACTGCAGCAGTCCTTCAGCAGTATAGGGACTGACGTACAGTCTGCTAATCAGTCACACACAACCTACTTGGTCCACAAAGGTCCTTATAAGGACTGGTAACTTGGTGAAGGGTGCTACAGTACATAGGGTTGAGTGCGGTACAGTCTGCTGTTCTGTAAGGACCGCTATCGGTCCACAATAGATAGGGTTGCGGTGCACCACTGCTGACCACTGCCCTATACTGCAGCAGTCCTTCAGCAGTATAGGGACTGACGTACAGTCTGCTAATCAGTCACACACAACCTACTTGGTCCACAAAGGTCCTTATAAGGACTGGTAACTTGGTGAAGGGTGCTACAGTACATAGGGTTGAGTGCGGTACAGTCTGCTGTTCTGTAAGGACCGCTATCGGTCCACAATAGATAGGGTTGAGGTGCACCACTGCTGACCGCTGCCCTATACTGCAGCAGTCCTAAGCGGTATAGGGACTGACCTACAGTCTGCTAATCAGTCACACACAACCTACTTGGTCCACAAACGTCCTTATAAGGACTGGTAACTTGGTGAAGGGTGCTACAGTACATAGGGTTGAGTGAGGTACAGTCTGTTGTTCTGTAAGGACCGGTATCGGTCCACAATACATAGGGTTGAGGTGCACCACTGCTGACCGCTGCCCTATACTGCAGCAGTCCTTCAGCAGTATAGGGACTGACGTACAGTCTGCTATTCAGTCACACACAACCTACTTGGTCCACAAAGGTCCTTATAAGGACTGGTAACTTAGTGAAGGGTGCTACAGTACATAGGGTTGAGTGCGGTACAGTCTGCTGTTCTGTAAGGACCGGTATCGGTCCACAATAGATAGGGTTGAGGTGCACCACTGCTGACCGCTGCCCTATACTGCAGCAGTCCTTCAGCAGTATAGGGACTGACGTACAGTCTGCTAATCAGTCACACACAACCTACTTGGTCCACAAAGGTCCTTATAAGGACTGGTAACTTGGTGAAGGGTGCTACAGTACATAGGGTTGAGTGCGGTACAGTCTGCTGTTCTGTAAGGACTGCTATCGGTCCACAATAGATAGGGTTGAGGTGCACCACTGCTGACCGCTGCCCTATACTGCAGCAGTCCTAAGTGGTATAGGGACTGACCTACAGTCTGCTAATCAGTCACACACAACCTACTTGGTCCACAAACGTCCTTATAAGGACTGGTAACTTGGTGAAGGGTGCTACAGTACATAGGGTTGAGTGAGGTACAGTCTGTTGTTCTGTAAGGACCGGTATCGGTCCACAATACATAGGGTTGAGGTGCACCACTGCTGACCGCTGCCCTATACTGCAGCAGTCCTTCAGCAGTATAGGGACTGACGTACAGTCTGCTAATCAGTCACACACAACCTACTTGGTCCACAAAGGTCCTTATAAGGACTGGTAACTTGGTGAAGGGTGCTACAATACATAGGGTTGAGTGCGGTACAGTCTGCTGTTCTGTAAGGACCGGTATCGGTCCACAATACATAGGGTTGAGGTGCACCACTGCTGACCGCTGCCCTATACTGCAGCAGTCCTAAGCGGTATAGGGACTGACGTACAGTCTGCTTATCAGTCACACACAACCTACTTGGTCCACAAACGTCCTTATAAGGACTGGTAACTTGGTGAAGGGTGCTACAGTTAGTGATGGCCGAACGGTTCGCCCGGCGGTCGTTTCGCGGCGAATTTCCGACATTCGCGGTCCGCACGTTCGAACGCCTTTTTCCGTCGTTCGCCGCGGCGGACTTACGTGTTTAATGTATACAAGAACTTTAACCTTTGGTGACACGTTTATCATGTGATACAGGACAGCCAATTGAGACATGACAGCACATGGACACTTGTACATTCCCCCTAACCTATAAATACACCCGATCCGGTGGCCATTTTACATTCTTTCTTCTGTTACGATAGGGACAGGTTCCTGTGTGGAGTAGGGAGAGATAAACCACTAGCTATTTGGTACACAAAAGTTCTTTTCAGGACTGGTATAGGTGTTAGGTGTTGATAGGTTTGCTGTGCTGCTGATTCTTGCAGCAGCCTGAGTGTCTTTTGTTAGTTTAGAGAAAGGGAAAGGACGGTGTATGCTACAGGGACAGCCAGATTAGTCTTTCATCATCATCATCATCATCATCATCATTAGCTGTTACTATCAAGGTCCACAAAAGAGCTGTTCCAGTAACCACTAATCGTTCTCTTTTTTTGCCAATTTGTATAGGGACAGGAAGGAAGCAGTGTTGTCAGGCAGTGAGGGTAATTTTAAAGACTTGCTGTTATTATTAGTTCCACAAAGGTTCTTTTCAGGACTGGTATCAGTGGTACAGTAATAGGCTTGTACATGTATAATATTCTTTCTTCCAAATATAGAAAGGATATTATACTTGACTGCTGCCCTTCTGCTGCAGTCTGCTAAACATTCACAACTCACTTGTTCCACAAAAGTTCTTATAAGGACTGGTAACTTGGTATAGGGTGCTACGGTACATAGGCTTGAGTGCGGTACAGTCTGCTGTTCTGTAAGGACCGCTATCGGTCCACAATAGATAGGGTTGACGTGCACCACTGCTGACCGCTGCCCTATACTGCAGCAGTCCTTCAGCGGTATAGGGACTGACGTACAGTCTGCTAATCACTAACACACAACCTGCTTGTTCCACAAAAGTTCTTATAAGGACTGGTAACTTGGTATAGGGTGCTACGGTACATAGGCTTGAGTGCGGTACAGTCTGCTGTTCTGTAAGGACCGCTATCGGTCCACAATAGATAGGGTTGACGTGCACCACTGCTGACCGCTGCCCTATACTGCAGCAGTCCTTCAGCGGTATAGGGACTGACGTACAGTCTGCTAAACACTAATACACAACCTGCTTGGTCCACAAAAGTTCTTATAAGGACTGGTAACTTGGTATAGGGTGCTACGGTACATAGGCTTGAGTGCGGTACAGTCTGCTGTTCTGTAAGGACCGCTATCGGTCCACAATAGATAGGGTTGACGTGCACCACTGCTGACCGCTCACCTATACTGCAGCAGTCCTTCAGCGGTATAGGGACTGACGTACAGTCTGCTAAACACTAATACACAACCTGCTTGGTCCACAAAAGTTCTTATAAGGACTGGTAACTTGGTATAGGGTGCTACGGTACATAGGCTTGAGTGCGGTACAGTCTGCTGTTCTGTAAGGACCGCTATCGGTCCACAATAGATAGGGTTGACGTGCACCACTGCTGACCGCTCACCTATACTGCAGCAGTCCTTCAGCGGTATAGGGACTGACGTACAGTCTGCTAAACACTAATACACAACCTGCTTGGTCCACAAAAGTTCTTATAAGGACTGGTAACTTGGTATAGGGTGCTACGGTACATAGGCTTGAGTGCGGTACAGTCTGCTGTTCTGTAAGGACCGCTATCGGTCCACAATAGATAGGGTTGACGTGCACCACTGCTGACCGCTGCCCTATACTGCAGCAGTCCTTCAGCGGTATAGGGACTGACGTACAGTCTGCTAATCACTAACACACAACCTGCTTGTTCCACAAAAGTTCTTATAAGGACTGGTAACTTGGTATAGGGTGCTACGGTACATAGGCTTGAGTGCGGTACAGTCTGCTGTTCTGTAAGGACCGCTATCGGTCCACAATAGATAGGGTTGACGTGCACCACTGCTGACCGCTGCCCTATACTGCAGCAGTCCTTCAGCGGTATAGGGACTGACGTACAGTCTGCTAATCACTAACACACAACCTGCTTGTTCCACAAAAGTTCTTATAAGGACTGGTAACTTGGTATAGGGTGCTACGGTACATAGGCTTGAGTGCGGTACAGTCTGCTGTTCTGTAAGGACCGCTATCGGTCCACAATAGATAGGGTTGACGTGCACCACTGCTGACCGCTGCCCTATACTGCAGCAGTCCTTCAGCGGTATAGGGACTGACGTACAGTCTGCTAATCACTAACACACAACCTGCTTGTTCCACAAAAGTTCTTATAAGGACTGGTAACTTGGTATAGGGTGCTACGGTACATAGGCTTGAGTGCGGTACAGTCTGCTGTTCTGTAAGGACCGCTATCGGTCCACAATAGATAGGGTTGACGTGCACCACTGCTGACCGCTGCCCTATACTGCAGCAGTCCTTCAGCGGTATAGGGACTGACGTACAGTCTGCTAAACACTAATACACAACCTGCTTGGTCCACAAAAGTTCTTATAAGGACTGGTAACTTGGTATAGGGTGCTACGGTACATAGGCTTGAGTGCGGTACAGTCTGCTGTTCTGTAAGGACCGCTATCGGTCCACAATAGATAGGGTTGACGTGCACCACTGCTGACCGCTCACCTATACTGCAGCAGTCCTTCAGCGGTATAGGGACTGACGTACAGTCTGCTAATCACTAACACACAACCTGCTTGTTCCACAAAAGTTCTTATAAGGACTGGTAACTTGGTATAGGGTGCTACGGTACATAGGCTTGAGTGCGGTACAGTCTGCTGTTCTGTAAGGACCGCTATAGGTCCACAATAGATAGGGTTGACGTGCACCACTGCTGACCGCTCACCTATACTGCAGCAGTCCTTCAGCGGTATAGGGACTAAGAGTTTTGTCACAGGGTCATTTAAAAAATGACATGCAGAGGAAGAGGCAGGCCCTTCCGCAGGGGTGGTAGGGGTAGGGCAGTAGCAACAGGCTTGAGCCAAAGTGGGAAGTTGCAGAAGGTGCGTTCAATTACTTTAAAGGATGCACCAGACTTGGTTGAGTGGCTCGCTCAGCCTTACTCTTCTGCACCCTCCTCATCCTCTCGATCTGCACCCTCTTCTTCACTCTCTGCTATGTGCACCCCCAAAGACACTACCACCAACAACACGACCACCACCACCACCACCACATACCTTCCGCTTGAGTCACTGGAATTATTTTCCGATCCATATCAAGAGGACATTTCTGATGCGCAGCCACTCTTGGTATTGGATCAGGAAGAGGAGGTAGCAACAAGCGCTACTCAGCAGTCTGACGCCAGTACCCAGATCAGCCCAAGGAGGAGGTTGGTCCCCGGTGTTGCTGCCTACTCCGAGATCTCTACTTATAGCGGTGGGGAAGGTGACGTTGATGATGACGTGTCTAGTGATGTCACGTGGGTGCCCACAAGAGAGGAAGAGGAGGGGAGTTCAGAGGGAGATATGGACCAGCAGATAGGGAGGAGAAGCAGCAATGACTTACATTGCACAGCAGGGACAAAGCAGACTGCAAATGTATCAGGAGCGAGTCATCGACCATGTACGGTCACATCTGGCGCTCCCAGGACACCGGCACATGGCTCCGCAGTGTGGGCTTTTTTTAACGTGTCCGCTGCTGACAATAGCGTTGCCATCTGCAATCTTTGCAGTCAACGCGTTAGTCGCGGTAAGCCCAATACTCACCTAGGGACGACCGCCTTAAGAAGGCACATGAGCAGCCATCACCGAGCCCAGTGGGAGCAACGGAACACACAAAGCCACACTGCAGGCTCTCACCGTCCAGCCTCGTCTTCTACTTCTCCTTCTCCTCTCTCCTCACAATTGTCCTCCACTCCACCTTCCATCACGCCAAGCTCACATTTTTCTGCAAAAAGGCAGGCTTCCGTGGGCCTAATGTTTGAGCGTAAAAAAATGATGACGCCGGATAACCCTCTTGCCCAACGGTTGGCGGCTGGCTTGTCAGAACTCATAGCCCGCCAACTACTGCCATATAAACTGGTGGACTCGGAGGCCTTTCGCAAATTTGTGGCCATTGGAACACCACAATGGAAGGTCCCAGGAAGGAAGTATTTCTCAGAGAAGGGCATCCCAGAGCTATATGGCCATGTTCAGCGGCAAGTGAATGTATCTCTGGCACACAGTGTCGGTGCCAAGATACATCTGACCACAGACACGTGGTCTAGCAAACACGGGCAGGGAAGGTATATCAGTTTTACTGCCCACTGGGTGAACCTTCTGACGGCCGTCAAGCATGTAACCCGTGGCACCCGTGTAGATTTGGTTTTACCGCCACGGATTGCATGCAGGCCTGACTCTTCTTCTCCTCCTCCTACTCCATCCTCCTCCCTCTCCTCCTCAGCTGCCTCCTCCTTTTCCGCTGCTAGCGTCTCTTCCACTGCACCGCCCAAGCTCCCCAGAACCTATTCCACATGCCAGGTGAGACGTTGCCATGCCGTGCTGCGTCTGTTGTGCCTGGAAGCAAAGAGCCACACTGGCCCGGCACTCCTTTCAGCTTTGCGTTCACAGGCAGATGAGTGGCTAACACCGCTCAATTTGACAGTTGGTAAAGTGGTGTGTGACAACGGTGCCAATCTGCTTAGCGCATTGAAACAGGGCAAAATCACGCACGTGCCGTGCATGGCACACGTCTTAAACTTGGTCGTGCAGCGATTCCTTGTCAAATACCCTGGGGTCCAGGACATCTTGCGGCAGGCAAGGAAAATCTCGGCCCATTTCAGAAGATCTTACACGGCCATGGCTCGCCTTGCTGACATTCAGCGGCGACACCATCTGCCGGTCAGACGTCTTATTTGCGATTGCCCGACGCGATGGAACTCAACCTTCTATATGCTTGATAGGCTGCTCCAGCAGAAACGTGCAGTTAACGTCTACCTGTATGAACTCTGCGAAAGAAACGGTTCTGGGGAGCTGGGTTTTTTTTCACCGCGCCAGTGGCTGCTCATGCGCGACACATGCAGACTTCTGCGGCCATTTGAGGAGATCACCAAACTGGTCAGTCGCAGCCATGGCGCCATCAGTGACATGGTACCTTATGCCTTCTTTCTGGAGCGTGCATTGCGTCGTGTCATTGATCAGGCTGTGGAGGAGCAGGAGCGGGAAGATGAGGAAGTCGCAATGCTGGATGAATTCCCAGGGGGGGCTACTCTATCTGAGACAAGTCAACAACAGGAGTCTGATGAGGAGTCAGAGGAGGATGGTGCCGGGGCGGATGAGCAGGAGCAAGAAGAGCATGCTTTAAACCTTTCTGGGATCCCTGTTGTGCGAGGATGGGGAGAGGAGAATGAAGAGGACGACATTATCCTGGATGATGAGCAGGAGCCAGGCCACCACACCGCTTCCACTTTAGTGCAAATGGGGGCCTTCATGCTCCAGTGTTTTAATAGGGACCCCCGTATAAAAAGCATGAGGGTCAAGGACCAGTACTGGGTGGCAACGTACTTAGACCCCCGGTACAAACACAAAATGGCGGAAATGTTACCGCCGTCGCAGAGGGCTGTCAGAATGCAGCACTTCCAGGCCTTGCTTCGAGAAATGCTGCATTCTGCTTTTGCGTGCGCTGGCAGAGGAGCAATTCCCACTCCCAGAGAAGGATTTGCGGGTACCAATCCAACAGCGCCTGCAAGAAGAGGCCGGTTTGAAGATGTGTTGGTGACTTCGGATATGAGGTCATTCTTTCAGCCGACCCATCGACAGGTGTCATCCGGATCCAGCATCAGGGAACGCCTAGACCGTCAGGTGTCCGACTACATTGGGTTAACGGCCGATGTGGACGCTCTGAGGAGTGATGAACCCCTAGACTACTGGGTGGGCAGGCTTGACCTCTGGCCAGAGCTTGCCCAATTTGCAATCGAACTGTTGGCTTGCCCCTCATCCAGTGTCCTGTCCGAAAGGACGTTCAGCGCAGCAGGGGGGATTGTGACCGATAAGCGTACTCGCCTAGCTCACCACAGTGTTAACTACCTCACATTTCTAAAAATGAATGAGGCATGGATCTCGGAGGAATTCAACACATGTGACCAGTAGACCATGTATATGTCTATAAACTATTTTTTTAATCAAGCACACAGACCTTCTTAATTCATTTGGCTCACTTCCTTGACCCAAAAAAGCACACCGTACTATATGCCCCTACCCTCCTCTTTGAAGAGGTTGAGCGGTGTCATATTTCTACTGGGGCTGCTTATGATATCCCTGTGCTGTGCTGACTTCCTCCTGGGGGTTCTTATTATGAAGGGATCACACTATCCCTGTGCTGTGCTGACTTCCTCCTGGGGGTTCTTATTATGAGGGGATCACACCATCCCTGTGCTGTGCTGACTTCCTCCTGGGGCTGCTTACGGTGCTGCTGTCAGTGCTGTATGTCACGGTGCTGCTGTCAGCGCTGTATGTCACGGTGCTGCTGTCAGCGCTGTATGTCACGGTGCTGCTGTCAGCGCTGTATGTCACGGTGCTGCTGTCAGCGCTGTATGTCACGGTGCTGCTGTCAGCGCTGTATGTCACGGTGCTGCTGTCAGCGCTGTATGTCACGGTGCTGCTGTCAGCGCTGTATGTCACGGTGCTGCTGTCAGCGCTGTATGTCACGGTGCTGCTGTCAGCGCTGTATGTCACGGTGCTGCTGTCAGCGCTGTATGTCACGGTGCTGCTGTCAGTGCTCTGTATTACGGTGCTGCTGTCAGATGCCTCTATCACGGTGCATGTGTCATTCCGGTATGTCACGCTGCTGGTGATCATCTCCTGCACCCTCTTCTTTGCCTACCCTGGTCCCTGACCTTCCCTCTCCTCCATTGCCTTCATTAGCTCCATAGTCCTGAATTGTTAGAACAATTTCCCAAATAAAATAAAAATGCTTGTAGTTATCGATCCCAAATTCACCTCATACATGTATTATGTCATTGTCCAGATGGTGGGACTACGTTTTACCCCCTAATAATTACCACGTGGCCACAAATTCGACATGAAGGTTTGCAAAGTTCGCCTCCCATTGAAGTCAATGGGGCCCGCGGCGAACGGTCGGTTTCGCGAACGTTTGGGTCCGTTCGCATTTCGCGTTCGCGAAACGTCCCGTCGGAAGTTCGTCCATCACTAGCTACAGTACATAGGGTTGAGTGAGGTACAGTCTGTTGTTCTGTAAGGACCGGTATCGGTCCACAATACATAGGGTTGAGGTGCACCACTGCTGACCGCTGCCCTATACTGCAGCAGTCCTTCAGCAGTATAGGGACTGACGTACAGTCTGCTAATCAGTCACACACAACCTACTTGGTCCACAAAGGTCCTTATAAGGACTGGTAACTTGGTGAAGGGTGCTACAATACATAGGGTTGAGTGCGGTACAGTCTGCTGTTCTGTAAGGACCGCTATTGGTCCACAATAGATAGGGTTGAGGTGCACCACTGCTGACCGCTGCCCTATACTGCAGCAGTCCTTCAGCAGTATAGGGACTGACGTACAGTCTGCTAATCAGTCACACACAACCTACTTGGTCCACAAAGGTCCTTATAAGGACTGGTAACTTAGTGAAGGGTGCTACAGTACATAGGGTTGAGTGCGGTACAGTCTGCTGTTCTGTAAGGACCGGTATCGGTCCACAATACATAGGGTTGAGGTGCACCACTGCTGACCGCTGCCCTATACTGCAGCAGTCCTTCAGCAGTATAGGGACTGACGTACAGTCTGCTAATCAGTCACACACAACCTACTTGGTCCACAAAGGTCCTTATAAGGACTGGTAACTTGGTGAAGGGTGCTACAGTACATAGGGTTGAGTGCGGTACAGTCTGCTGTTCTGTAAGGACCGCTATTGGTCCACAATAGATAGGGTTGAGGTGCACCACTGCTGACCGCTGCCCTATACTGCAGCAGTCCTTCAGCAGTATAGGGACTGACGTACAGTCTGCTAATCAGTCACACACAACCTACTTGGTCCACAAAGGTCCTTATAAGGACTGGTAACTTGGTGAAGGGTGCAACAGTACATAGGGTTGAGTGAGGTACAGTCTGCTGTTCTGTAAGGACCGCTATCGGTCCACAATAGATAGGGTTGCGGTGCACCACTGCTGACCACTGCCCTATACTGCAGCAGTCCTTCAGCAGTATAGGGACTGACGTACAGTCTGCTAATCAGTCACACACAACCTACTTGGTCCACAAAGGTCCTTATAAGGACTGGTAACTTGGTGAAGGGTGCTACAGTACATAGGGTTGAGTGCGGTACAGTCTGCTGTTCTGTAAGGACCGCTATCGGTCCACAATAGATAGGGTTGCGGTGCACCACTGCTGACCACTGCCCTATACTGCAGCAGTCCTTCAGCAGTATAGGGACTGACGTACAGTCTGCTAATCAGTCACACACAACCTACTTGGTCCACAAAGGTCCTTATAAGGACTGGTAACTTGGTGAAGGGTGCTACAGTACATAGGGTTGAGTGCGGTACAGTCTGCTGTTCTGTAAGGACCGCTATCGGTCCACAATAGATAGGGTTGAGGTGCACCACTGCTGACCGCTGCCCTATACTGCAGCAGTCCTAAGCGGTATAGGGACTGACCTACAGTCTGCTAATCAGTCACACACAACCTACTTGGTCCACAAACGTCCTTATAAGGACTGGTAACTTGGTGAAGGGTGCTACAGTACATAGGGTTGAGTGAGGTACAGTCTGTTGTTCTGTAAGGACCGGTATCGGTCCACAATACATAGGGTTGAGGTGCACCACTGCTGACCGCTGCCCTATACTGCAGCAGTCCTTCAGCAGTATAGGGACTGACGTACAGTCTGCTATTCAGTCACACACAACCTACTTGGTCCACAAAGGTCCTTATAAGGACTGGTAACTTAGTGAAGGGTGCTACAGTACATAGGGTTGAGTGCGGTACAGTCTGCTGTTCTGTAAGGACCGGTATCGGTCCACAATACATAGGGTTGAGGTGCACCACTGCTGACCGCTGCCCTATACTGCAGCAGTCCTTCAGCAGTATAGGGACTGACGTACAGTCTGCTAATCAGTCACACACAACCTACTTGGTCCACAAAGGTCATTATAAGGACTGATAACTTGGTGAAGGGTGCAACAGTACATAGGGTTGAGTGCGGTACAGTCTGCTGTTCTGTAAGGACCGCTATCGGTCCACAATAGATAGGGTTGAGGTGCACCACTGCTGACCGCTGCCCTATACTGCAGCAGTCCTTCAGCAGTATAGGGACTGACGTACAGTCTGCTAATCAGTCACACACAACCTACTTGGTCCACAAAGGTCCTTATAAGGACTGGTAACTTGGTGAAGGGTGCTACAGTACATAGGGTTGAGTGCGGTACAGTCTGCTGTTCTGTAAGGACTGCTATCGGTCCACAATAGATAGGGTTGAGGTGCACCACTGCTGACCGCTGCCCTATACTGCAGCAGTCCTAAGCGGTATAGGGACTGACCTACAGTCTGCTAATCAGTCACACACAACCTACTTGGTCCACAAACGTCCTTATAAGGACTGGTAACTTGGTGAAGGGTGCTACAGTACATAGGGTTGAGTGAGGTACAGTCTGTTGTTCTGTAAGGACCGGTATCGGTCCACAATACATAGGGTTGAGGTGCACCACTGCTGACCGCTGCCCTATACTGCAGCAGTCCTTCAGCAGTATAGGGACTGACGTACAGTCTGCTAATCAGTCACACACAACCTACTTGGTCCACAAAGGTCCTTATAAGGACTGGTAACTTGGTGAAGGGTGCTACAGTACATAGGGTTGAGTGCGGTACAGTCTGCTGTTCTGTAAGGACTGCTATCGGTCCACAATAGATAGGGTTGAGGTGCACCACTGCTGACCGCTCCCCTTTACTGCAGCAGTCCTAAGCGGTATAGGGACTGACCTACAGTCTGCTAATCAGTCACACACAACCTACTTGGTCCACAAACGTCCTTATAAGGACTGGTAACTTGGTGAAGGGTGCTACAGTACATAGGGTTGAGTGAGGTACAGTCTGTTGTTCTGTAAGGACCGGTATCGGTCCACAATACATATGGTTGAGGTGCACCACTGCTGACCGCTGCCCTATACTGCAGCAGTCCTTCAGCAGTATAGGGACTGACGTACAGTCTGCTAATCAGTCACACACAACCTACTTGGTCCACAAAGGTCCTTATAAGGACTGGTAACTTGGTGAAGGGTGCTACAGTACATAGGGTTGAGTGCGGTACAGTCTGCTGTTCTGTAAGGACCGCTATCGGTCCACAATAGATAGGTTTGAGGTGCACCACTGCTGACCGCTGCCCTATACTGCAGCAGTCCTTCAGCAGTATAGGGACTGACGTACAGTCTGCTAATCAGTCACACACAACCTACTTGGTCCACAAAGGTCCTTATAAGGACTGGTAACTTGGTGAAGGGTGCAACAGTACATAGGGTTGAGTGCGGTACAGTCTGCTGTTCTGTAAGGACCGCTATCGGTCCACAATAGATAGGGTTGAGGTGCACCACTGCTGACCGCTGCCCTATACTGCAGCAGTCCTTCAGCAGTATAGGGACTGACGTACAGTCTGCTAATCAGTCACACACAACCTACTTGGTCCACAAAGGTCCTTATAAGGACTGGTAACTTGGTGAAGGGTGCTACAGTACATAGGGTTGAGTGCGGTACAGTCTGCTGTTCTGTAAGGACTGCTATCGGTCCACAATAGATAGGGTTGAGGTGCACCACTGCTGACCGCTGCCCTATACTGCAGCAGTCCTAAGCGGTATAGGGACTGACCTACAGTCTGCTAATCAGTCACACACAACCTACTTGGTCCACAAACGTCCTTATAAGGACTGGTAACTTGGTGAAGGGTGCTACAGTACATAGGGTTGAGTGAGGTACAGTCTGTTGTTCTGTAAGGACCGGTATCGGTCCACAATACATAGGGTTGAGGTGCACCACTGCTGACCGCTGCCCTATACTGCAGCAGTCCTTCAGCAGTATAGGGACTGACGTACAGTCTGCTAATCAGTCACACACAACCTACTTGGTCCACAAAGGTCCTTATAAGGACTGGTAACTTGGTGAAGGGTGCTACAGTACATAGGGTTGAGTGCGGTACAGTCTGCTGTTCTGTAAGGACTGCTATCGGTCCACAATAGATAGGGTTGAGGTGCACCACTGCTGACCGCTCCCCTTTACTGCAGCAGTCCTAAGCGGTATAGGGACTGACCTACAGTCTGCTAATCAGTCACACACAACCTACTTGGTCCACAAACGTCCTTATAAGGACTGGTAACTTGGTGAAGGGTGCTACAGTACATAGGGTTGAGTGAGGTACAGTCTGTTGTTCTGTAAGGACCGGTATCGGTCCACAATACATATGGTTGAGGTGCACCACTGCTGACCGCTGCCCTATACTGCAGCAGTCCTTCAGCAGTATAGGGACTGACGTACAGTCTGCTAATCAGTCACACACAACCTACTTGGTCCACAAAGGTCCTTATAAGGACTGGTAACTTGGTGAAGGGTGCTACAGTACATAGGGTTGAGTGCGGTACAGTCTGCTGTTCTGTAAGGACCGCTATCGGTCCACAATAGATAGGGTTGTGGTGCACCACTGCTGACCGCTGCCCTATACTGCAGCAGTCCTAAGCGGTATAGGGACTGACCTACAGTCTGCTAATCAGTCACACCATCTACTTGGTCCACAAACGTCCTTATAAGGACTGGTAACTTGGCGAAGGGTGCTACAGTACATAGGGTTGAGTGAGGTACAGTCTGTTGTTCTGTAAGGACCGGTATCGGTCCACAATAGATAGGGTTGAGGTGCACCACTGCTGACCGCTGCCCTATACTGCAGCAGTCCTTCAGCAGTATAGGGACTGACGTACAGTCTGCTAATCAGTCACACACAACCTACTTGGTCCACAAACGTCCTTATAAGGACTGGTAACTTGGTGAAGGGTGCTACAGTACATAGGGTTGAGTGAGGTACAGTCTGTTGTTCTGTAAGGACCGGTATCGGTCCACAATACATAGGGTTGAGGTGCACCACTGCTGACCGCTGCCCTATACTGCAGCAGTCCTTCAGCAGTATAGGGACTGACGTACAGTCTGCTAATCAGTCACACACAACCTACTTGGTCCACAAAGGTCCTTATAAGGACTGGTAACTTGGTGAAGGGTGCTACAATACATAGGGTTGAGTGCGGTACAGTCTGCTGTTCTGTAAGGACCGCTATTGGTCCACAATAGATAGGGTTGAGGTGCACCACTGCTGACCGCTGCCCTATACTGCAGCAGTCCTTCAGCAGTATAGGGACTGACGTACAGTCTGCTAATCAGTCACACACAACCTACTTGGTCCACAAAGGTCCTTATAAGGACTGGTAACTTAGTGAAGGGTGCTACAGTACATAGGGTTGAGTGCGGTACAGTCTGCTGTTCTTTAAGGACCGGTATCGGTCCACAATACATAGGGTTGAGGTGCACCACTGCTGACCGCTGCCCTATACTGCAGCAGTCCTTCAGCAGTATAGGGACTGACGTACAGTCTGCTAATCAGTCACACACAACCTACTTGGTCCACAAAGGTCCTTATAAGGACTGGTAACTTGGTGAAGGGTGCTACAGTACATAGGGTTGAGTGCGGTACAGTCTGCTGTTCTGTAAGGACCGCTATCGGTCCACAATAGATAAGGTTGAGGTGCACCACTGCTGACCGCTGCCCTATACTGCAGCAGTCCTTCAGCAGTATAGGGACTGACGTACAGTCTGCTAATCAGTCACACACAACCTACTTGGTCCACAAAGGTCCTTATAAGGACTGGTAACTTGGTGAAGGGTGCTACAGTACATAGGGTTGAGTGCGGTACAGTCTGCTGTTCTGTATGGACCGCTATCGGTCCACAATAGATAGGGTTGAGGTGCACCACTGCTGACCTCTGCCCTATACTGCAGCAGTCCTTCAGCAGTATAGGGACTGACGTACAGTCTGCTAATCAGTCACACACAACCTACTTGGTCCACAAAGGTCCTTATAAGGACTGGTAACTTGGTGAAGGGTGCTACAGTACATAGGGTTGAGTGCGGTACAGTCTGCTGTTCTGTAAGGACCGCTATCGGTCCACAATAGATAGGTTTGAGGTGCACCACTGCTGACCGCTGCCCTATACTGCAGCAGTCCTTCAGCAGTATAGGGACTGACGTACAGTCTGCTAATCAGTCACACACAACCTACTTGGTCCACAAAGGTCCTTATAAGGACTGGTAACTTGGTGAAGGGTGCTACAGTACATAGGGTTGAGTGCGGTACAGTCTGCTGTTCTGTAAGGACCGCTATCGGTCCACAATAGATAGGGTTGAGGTGCACCACTGCTGACCGATGCCCTATACTGCAGCAGTCCTTCAGCGGTATAGGGACTGACGTACAGTCTGCTAATCAGTCACACACAACCTACTTGGTCCACAAAGGTCCTTATAAGGACTGGTAACTTGGTGAAGGGTGCTACAGTACATAGGGTTGAGTGAGGTACAGTCTGTTGTTCTGTAAGGACCGGTATCGGTCCACAATACATAGGGTTGAGGTGCACCACTGCTGACCGCTGCCCTATACTGCAGCAGTCCTTCAGCAGTATAGGGACTGACGTACAGTCTGCTAATCAGTCACACACAACCTACTTGGTCCACAAAGATCCTTATGAGGACTGGTAACTTGGTGAAGGGTGCTACAGTACATAGGGTTGAGTGCGGTACAGTCTGCTGTTCTGTAAGGACCGCTATCGGTCCACAATAGATAGGGTTGAGGTGCACCACTGCTGACCGCTGCCCTATACTGCAGCAGTCCTTCAGCAGTATAGGGACTGACGTACAGTCTGCTAATCAGTCACACACAACCTACTTGGTCCACAAAGGTCCTTATAAGGACTGGTAACTTAGTGAAGGGTGCTACAGTACATAGGGTTGAGTGCGGTACAGTCTGCTGTTCTTTAAGGACCGGTATCGGTCCACAATACATAGGGTTGAGGTGCACCACTGCTGACCGCTGCCCTATACTGCAGCAGTCCTTCAGCAGTATAGGGACTGACGTACAGTCTGCTAATCAGTCACACACAACCTACTTGGTCCACAAAGGTCCTTATAAGGACTGGTAACTTGGTGAAGGGTGCTACAGTACATAGGGTTGAGTGCGGTACAGTCTGCTGTTCTGTAAGGACCGCTATCGGTCCACAATAGATAAGGTTGAGGTGCACCACTGCTGACCGCTGCCCTATACTGCAGCAGTCCTTCAGCAGTATAGGGACTGACGTACAGTCTGCTAATCAGTCACACACAACCTACTTGGTCCACAAAGGTCCTTATAAGGACTGGTAACTTGGTGAAGGGTGCTACAGTACATAGGGTTGAGTGCGGTACAGTCTGCTGTTCTGTAAGGACCGGTATCGGTCCACAATAGATAGGGTTGAGGTGCACCACTGCTGACCTCTGCCCTATACTGCAGCAGTCCTTCAGCAGTATAGGGACTGACGTACAGTCTGCTAATCAGTCACACACAACCTACTTGGTCCACAAAGGTCCTTATAAGGACTGGTAACTTGGTGAAGGGTGCTACAGTACATAGGGTTGAGTGCGGTACAGTCTGCTGTTCTGTAAGGACCGCTATCGGTCCACAATAGATAGGTTTGAGGTGCACCACTGCTGACCGCTGCCCTATACTGCAGCAGTCCTTCAGCAGTATAGGGACTGACGTACAGTCTGCTAATCAGTCACACACAACCTACTTGGTCCACAAAGGTCCTTATAAGGACTGGTAACTTGGTGAAGGGTGCTACAGTACATAGGGTTGAGTGCGGTACAGTCTGCTGTTCTGTAAGGACCGCTATCGGTCCACAATAGATAGGGTTGAGGTGCACCACTGCTGACCGCTGCCCTATACTGCAGCAGTCCTTCAGCAGTATAGGGACTGATGTACAGTCTGATAATCAGTCACACACAACCTACTTGGTCCACAAAGGTCCTTATAAGGACTGGTAACTTGGTGAAGGGTGCTACAGTACATAGGGTTGAGTGCGGTACAGTCTGCTGTTCTGTAAGGACCGCTATCGGTCCACAATAGATAGGGTTGAGGTGCACCACTGCTGACCGCTGCCCTATACTGCAGCAGTCCTTCAGCAGTATAGGGACTGACGTACAGTCTGCTAATCAGTCACACACAACCTACTTGGTCCACAAAGGTCCTTATAAGGACTGGTAACGTGGTGAAGGGTGCTACAGTACATAGGGTTGAGTGCGGTACAGTCTGCTGTTCTGTAAGGACCGCTATCGGTCCACAATAGATAGGGTTGAGGTGCACCACTGCTGACCGCTGCCCTATACTGCAGCAGTCCTTCAGCAGTATAGGGACTGACGTACAGTCTGCTAATCAGTCACACACAACCTACTTGGTCCACAAAGGTCCTTATAAGGACTGGTAACGTGGTGAAGGGTGCTACAGTACATAGGGTTGAGTGCGGTACAGTCTGCTGTTCTGTAAGGACCGCTATCGTATCGGTCCACAATAGATAGGGTTGAGGTGCACCACTGCTGACCGCTGCCCTATACTGCAGCAGTCCTTCAGCAGTATAGGGACTGACGTACAGTCTGCTAATCAGTCACACACAACCTACTTGGTCCACAAAGGTCCTTATAAGGACTGGTAAGTTGGTGAAGGGTCCTACAGTACATAGGGTTGAGTGAGGTACAGTCTGCTGTTCTGTAAGGACCGCTATCGGTCCACAATAGATAGGGTTGAGGTGCACCACTGCTGACCGCTGCCCTATACTGCAGCAGTCCTTCAGCAGTATAGGGACTGGCGTACAGTCTGCTAATCAGTCACACACAACCTACTTGGTCCACAAAGGTCCTTATAAGGACTGGTAACTTGGTGAAGGGTGCTACAGTACATAGGGTTGAGTGCGGTACAGTCTGCTGTTCTATAAGGACCGCTATCGGTCCACAATAGATAGGGTTGAGGTGCACCACTGCTGACCGCTGCCCTATACTGCAGCAGTCCTAAGCGGTATAGGGACTGACCTACAGTCTGCTAATCAGTCACACACAACCTACTTGGTCCACAAACGTCCTTATAAGGACTGGTAACTTGGTGAAGGGTGCTACAGTACATAGGGTTGAGTGAGGTACAGTCTGTTGTTCTGTAAAGACCGGTATCGGTCCACAATACATAGGGTTGAGGTACACCACTGCTGACCGCTGCCCTATACTGCAGCAGTCCTTCAGCAGTATAGGGACTGATGTACAGTCTGCTAATCAGTCACACACAACCTACTTGGTCCACAAAGGTCCTTATAAGGACTGGTAACTTGGTGAAGGGTGCTACAGTACATAGGGTTGAGTGCGGTACAGTCTGCTGTTCTGTAAGGACCGCTATTGGTCCACAATAGATAGGGTTGAGGTGCACCACTGCTGACCGCTGCCCTATACTGCAGCAGTCCTTCAGCAGTATAGGGACTGACGTACAGTCTGCTAATCAGTCACACACAACCTACTTGGTCCACAAAGGTCCTTATAAGGACTGGTAACTTGGTGAAGGGTGCTACAGTACATAGGGTTGAGTGAGGTACAGTCTGTTGTTCTGTAAGGACCGGTATCGGTCCACAATACATAGGGTTGAGGTACACCACTGCTGACCGCTGCCCTATACTGCAGCAGTCCTTCAGCAGTATAGGGACTGATGTACAGTCTGCTAATCAGTCACACACAACCTACTTGGTCCACAAACGTCCTTATAAGGACTGGTAACTTGGTGAAGGGTGCTACAGTACATAGGGTTGAGTGAGGTACAGTCTGTTGTTCTGTAAGGACCGGTATCGGTCCACAATACATAGGGTTGAGGTACACCACTGCTGACCGCTGCCCTATACTGCAGCAGTCCTTCAGCAGTATAGGGACTGATGTACAGTCTGATAATCAGTCACACACAACCTACTTGGTCCACAAAGGTCCTTATAAGGACTGGTAACTTGGTGAAGGGTGCTACAGTACATAGGGTTGAGTGAGGTACAGTCTGTTGTTCTGTAAGGACCGGTATCGGTCCACAATAGATAGGGTTGAGGTGCAACACTGCTGACCGCTGCCCTATACTGCAGCAGTCCTTCAGCAGTATAGGGACTGACGTACAGTCTGCTAATCAGTCACACACAACCTACTTGGTCCACAAAGGTCCTTATAAGGACTGGTAACTTGGTGAAGGGTGCTACAGTACATAGGGTTGAGTGCGGTACAGTCTGCTGTTCTGTAAGGACTGCTATCGGTCCACAATAGATAGGGTTGAGGTGCACCACTGCTGACCGCTGCCCTATACTGCAGCAGTCCTAAGCGGTATAGGGACTGACCTACAGTCTGCTAATCAGTCACACACAACCTACTTGGTCCACAAACGTCCTTATGAGGACTGGTAACTTGGTGAAGGGTGCTACAGTACATAGGGTTGAGTGAGGTACAGTCTGTTGTTCTGTAAGGACCGGTATCGGTCCACAATACATAGGGTTGAGGTGCACCACTGCTGACCGCTGCCCTATACTGCAGCAGTCCTTCAGCAGTATAGGGACTGACGTACAGTCTGCTAATCAGTCACACACAACCTACTTGGTCCACAAAGGTCCTTATAAGGACTGGTAACTTGGTGAAGGGTGCTACAATACATAGGGTTGAGTGCGGTACAGTCTGCTGTTCTGTAAGGACCGCTATTGGTCCACAATAGATAGGGTTGAGGTGCACCACTGCTGACCGCTGCCCTATACTGCAGCAGTCCTTCAGCAGTATAGGGACTGACGTACAGTCTGCTAATCAGTCACACACAACCTACTTGGTCCACAAAGGTCCTTATAAGGACTGGTAACTTAGTGAAGGGTGCTACAGTACATAGGGTTGAGTGCGGTACAGTCTGCTGTTCTGTAAGGACCGGTATCGGTCCACAATACATAGGGTTGAGGTGCACCACTGCTGACCGCTGCCCTATACTGCAGCAGTCCTTCAGCAGTATAGGGACTGACGTACAGTCTGCTAATCAGTCACACACAACCTACTTGGTCCACAAAGGTCCTTATAAGGACTGGTAACTTGGTGAAGGGTGCTACAGTACATAGGGTTGAGTGCGGTACAGTCTGCTGTTCTGTAAGGACCGCTATTGGTCCACAATAGATAGGGTTGAGGTGCACCACTGCTGACCGCTGCCCTATACTGCAGCAGTCCTTCAGCAGTATAGGGACTGACGTACAGTCTGCTAATCAGTCACACACAACCTACTTGGTCCACAAAGGTCCTTATAAGGACTGGTAACTTAGTGAAGGGTGCTACAGTACATAGGGTTGAGTGCGGTACAGTCTGCTGTTCTGTAAGGACCGGTATCGGTCCACAATACATAGGGTTGAGGTGCACCACTGCTGACCGCTGCCCTATACTGCAGCAGTCCTTCAGCAGTATAGGGACTGACGTACAGTCTGCTAATCAGTCACACACAACCTACTTGGTCCACAAACGTCCTTATAAGGACTGGTAACTTGGTGAAGGGTGCAACAGTACATAGGGTTGAGTGAGGTACAGTCTGCTGTTCTGTAAGGACCGCTATCGGTCCACAATAGATAGGGTTGAGGTGCACCACTGCTGACCGCTGCCCTATACTGCAGCAGTCCTTCAGCAGTATAGGGACTGACGTACAGTCTGCTAATCAGTCACACACAACCTACTTGGTCCACAAAGGTCCTTATAAGGACTGGTAACTTGGTGAAGGGTGCTACAGTACATAGGGTTGAGTGCGGTACAGTCTGCTGTTCTGTAAGGACCGCTATCGGTCCACAATAGATAGGGTTGAGGTGCACCACTGCTGACCGCTGCCCTATACTGCAGCAGTCCTTCAGCAGTATAGGGACTGACGTACAGTCTGCTAATCAGTCACACACAACCTACTTGGTCCACAAAGGTCCTTATAAGGACTGGTAACTTGGTGAAGGGTGCTACAGTACATAGGGTTGAGTGCGGTACAGTCTGCTGTTCTGTAAGGACCGCTATCGATCCACAATAGATAGGGTTGAGGTGCACCACTGCTGACCGCTGCCCTATACTGCAGCAGTCCTTCAGCAGTATAGGGACTGACGTACAGTCTGCTAATCAGTCACACACAACCTACTTGGTCCACAAAGGTCCTTATAAGGACTGGTAACTTGGTGAAGGGTGCAACAGTACATAGGGTTGAGTGCGGTACAGTCTGCTGTTCTGTAAGGACCGCTATCGGTCCACAATAGATAGGGTTGAGGTGCACCACTGCTGACCGCTGCCCTATACTGCAGCAGTCCTTCAGCAGTATAGGGACTGACCTACAGTCTGCTAATCAGTCACACACAACCTACTTGGTCCACAAAGGTCCTTATAAGGACTGGTAACTTGGTGAAGGGTGCAACAGTACATAGGGTTGAGTGCGGTACAGTCTGCTGTTCTGTAAGGACCGCTATCGATCCACAATAGATAGGGTTGAGGTGCACCACTGCTGACCGCTGCCCTATACTGCAGCAGTCCTTCTGCAGTATAGGGACTGACGTACAGTCTGCTAATCAGTCACACACAACCTACTTGGTCCACAAAGGTCCTTATAAGGACTGGTAACTTGGTGAAGGGTGCAACAGTACATAGGGTTGAGTGCGGTACAGTCTGCTGTTCTGTAAGGACCGCTATCGGTCCACAATAGATAGGGTTGAGGTGCACCACTGCTGACCGCTGCCCTATACTGCAGCAGTCCTTCAGCAGTATAGGGACTGACGTACAGTCTGCTAATCAGTCACACACAACCTACTTGGTCCACAAAGGTCCTTATAAGGACTGGTAACTTGGTGAAGGGTGCAACAGTACATAGGGTTGAGTGCGGTACAGTCTGCTGTTCTGTAAGGACCGCTATCGGTCCACAATAGATAGGGTTGAGGTGCACCACTGCTGACCGCTGCCCTATACTGCAGCAGTCCTTCAGCAGTATGGGGACTGACGTACAGTCTGCTAATCAGTCACACACAACCTACTTGGTCCACAAAGGTCCTTATAAGGACTGGTAACTTGGTGAAGGGTGCTACAGTACATAGGGTTGAGTGAGGTACAGTCTGTTGTTCTGTAAGGACCGGTATCGGTCCACAATACATAGGGTTGAGGTGCACCACTGCTGACCGCTGCCCTATACTGCAGCAGTCCTTCAGCAGTATAGGGACTGACGTACAGTCTGCTAATCAGTCACACACAACCTACTTGGTCCACAAAGGTCCTTATAAGGACTGGTAACTTGGTGAAGGGTGCTACAGTACATAGGGTTGAGTGCGGTACAGTCTGCTGTTCTGTAAGGACCGCTATTGGTCCACAATAGATAGGGTTGAGGTGCACCACTGCTGACCGCTGCCCTATACTGCAGCAGTCCTTCAGCAGTATAGGGACTGACGTACAGTCTGCTAATCAGTCACACACAACCTACTTGGTCCACAAAGGTCCTTATAAGGACTGGTAACTTAATGAAGGGTGCTACAGTACATAGGGTTGAGTGCGGTACAGTCTGCTGTTCTGTAAGGACCGGTATCGGTCCACAATACATAGGGTTGAGGTGCACCACTGCTGACCGCTGCCCTATACTGCAGCAGTCCTTCAGCAGTATAGGGACTAACGTACAGTCTGCTAATCAGTCACACACAACCTACTTGGTCCACAAAGGTCCTTATAAGGACTGGTAACTTGGTGAAGGGTGCAACAGTACATAGGGTTGAGTGCGGTACAGTCTGCTGTTCTGTAAGGACCGCTATCGGTCCACAATAGATAGGGTTGAGGTGCACCACTGCTGACCGCTGCCCTATACTGCAGCAGTCCTTCAGCAGTATAGGGACTGACGTACAGTCTGCTAATCAGTCACACACAACCTACTTGGTCCACAAAGGTCCTTATAAGGACTGGTAACTTGGTGAAGGGTGCTACAGTACATAGGGTTGAGTGCGGTACAGTCTGCTGTTCTGTAAGGACCGCTATCGGTCCACAATAGATAGGGTTGAGGTGCACCACTGCTGACCGCTGCCCTATACTGCAGCAGTCCTAAGCGGTATAGGGACTGACCTAAAGTCTGCTAATCAGTCACACACAACCTACTTGTTCCACAAACGTCCTTATAAGGACTGGTAACTTGGTGAAGGGTGCTACAGTACATAGGGTTGAGTGAGGTACAGTCTGTTGTTCTGTAAGGACCGGTATCGGTCCACAATACATAGGGTTGAGGTGCACCACTGCTGACCGCTGCCCTATACTGCAGCAGTCCTTCAGCAGTATAGGGACTGACGTACAGTCTGCTAATCAGTCACACACAACCTACTTGGTCCACAAAGGTCCTTATAAGGACTGGTAACTTGGTGAAGGGTGCTACAGTACATAGGGTTGAGTGCGGTACAGTCTGCTGTTCTGTAAGGACCGCTATTGGTCCACAATAGATAGGGTTGAGGTGCACCACTGCTGACCGCTGCGCTATACTGCAGCAGTCCTTCAGCAGTATAGGGACTGACGTACAGTCTGCTAATCAGTCACACACAACCTACTTGGTCCACAAAGGTCCTTATAAGGACTGGTAACTTGGTGAAGGGTGCTACAGTACATAGGGTTGAGTGCGGTACAGTCTGCTGTTCTGTAAGGACCGGTATCGGTCCACAATACATAGGGTTGAGGTGCACCACTGCTGACCGCTGCCCTATACTGCAGCAGTCCTTCAGCAGTATAGGGACTGACGTACAGTCTGCTAATCAGTCACACACAACCTACTTGGTCCACAAAGGTCCTTATAAGGACTGGTAACTTGGTGAAGGGTGCTACAGTACATAGGGTTGAGTGCGGTACAGTCTGCTGTTCTGTAAGGACCGCTATCTGTCCACAATAGATAGGGTTGAGGTGCACCACTGCTGACCACTGCCCTATACTGCAGCAGTCCTTCAGCAGTATAGGGACTGACGTACAGTCTGCTAATCAGTCACACACAACCTACTTGGTCCACAAAGGTCCTTATAAGGACTGGTAACTTGGTGAAGGGTGCTACAGTACATAGGGTTGAGTGCGGTACAGTCTGCTGTTCTGTAAGGACCGCTATCTGTCCACAATAGATAGGGTTGAGGTGCACCACTGCTGACCGCTGCCCTATACTGCAGCAGTCCTTCAGCAGTATAGGGACTGACGTACAGTCTGCTAATCAGTCACACACAATCTACTTGGTCCACAAAGGTCCTTATAAGGACTGGTAACTTGGTGAAGGGTGCTACAGTACATAGGGTTGAGTGCGGTACAGTCTGCTGTTCTGTAAGGACCGCTATCGGTCCACAATAGATAGGGTTGAGGTGCACCACTGCTAACCGCTGCCCTATACTGCAGCAGTCCTTCAGCAGTATAGGGACTGACGTACAGTCTTCTAATCAGTCACACACAACCTACTTGGTCCACAAAGGTCCTTATAAGGACTGGTAACTTGGTGAAGGGTGCTACAGTACATAGGGTTGAGTGCGGTACAGTCTGCTGTTCTGTAAGGACCGGTATCGGTCCACAATACATAGGGTTGAGGTGCACCACTGCTGACCGCTGCCCTATACTGCAGCAGTCCTTCAGCAGTATAGGGACTGACGTACAGTCTGCTAATCAGTCACACACAACCTACTTGGTCCACAAAGGTCCTTATAAGGACTGGTAACTTGGTGAAGGGTGCTACAGTACATAGGGTTGAGTGCGGTACAGTCTGCTGTTCTGTAAGGACCGCTATCGGTCCACAATAGATAGGGTTGAGGTGCACCACTGCTGACCGCTGCCCTATACTGCAGCAGTCCTTCATCGGTATAGGGACTAAGAGTTTTGTCACAGGGTGATTTAAAAAATGACAGGCAGAGGAAGAGGCAGGCCCTTCCGCAGGGGTGGTAGGGGTAGGGCAGGAGCACCAGCCTTGAGCCAAAGTGGGAAGTTGCAGAAGGTGCGTTCAATTACTTTAAAGGACGCACCAGACTTGGTTGAGTGGCTCACTCAGCCTTACTCTTCTGCACCTTCCTCATCCTCTCGATCTGCACCCTCTTCTTCACTCTCTGCTATGTGCACCCCCAAAGACACTACCACCAACAACACCACCACCACCACATACCTTCCGCTTGAGTCACAGGAATTATTTTCCGATCCATATCAAGAGGACATTTCTGATGCGCAGCCACTCTTGGTATTGGATCAGGAAGAGGAGGTAGCAACAAGCGCTACTCAGCAGTCTGACGACAGTACCCAGATCAGCCCAAGGAGGAGGTTGGTCCCCGGTGTTGCTGCCTACTCCGAGATCTCTACTTATAGCGGTGGGGAAGGTGACGTTGATGATGACGTGTCTAGTGATGTCACGTGGGTGCCCACAAGAGAGGAAGAGGAGAGGAGTTCAGAGGGAGATATGGACCAGCAGATAGGGAGGAGAAGCAGGAATAACTTACATTGCAGAGGAGGGACAAAGCAGACTGCAAATGTATCAGGAGCGAGTCATCGACCATGTACGGTCACATCTGGCGCTCCCAGGACACCGGCACATGGCTCCGCAGTGTGGGCTTTTTTTAATGTGTCCGCTGCTGACAATAGCGTTGCCATCTGCAATCTTTGCAGTCAACGCATTAGTCGCGGTAAGCCCAACACTCACCTTGGGACGACCGCCTTAAGAAGGCACATGGGCAGCCATCACCGAGCCCAGTGGGAGCAATGGAACACACAAAGCCACACTGCAGGCTCTCACCGTCCAGCCTCGTCTTCTACTTCTCCTTCTCCTCTCTCCTCACAATTGTCCTCCACTCCACCTTCCATCACGCCAAGCTCACATTTTTCTGCAAAAAGGCAGGCTTCCATGGGCCTAATGTTCGAGCGTAAAAAAATGATGACGCCGGATAACCCTCTTGCCCAACGATTGACGGCTGGCTTGTCAGAACTCATAGCCCGCCAACTACTGCCATATAAACTGGTGGACTCGGAGGCCTTTCGCAAATTTGTGGCCATTGGAACACCACAATGGAAGGTCCCAGGAAGGAAGTATTTCTCTGAGAAGGGCATCCCAGAGCTATATGGCCATGTTCAGCGGCAAGTGAATGTATCTCTGACACACAGTGTCGGTGCCAAGATACATCTGACCACAGACACGTGGTCTAGCAAACACGGGCAGGGAAGGTATATCACTTTTACTGCCCACTGGGTGAACCTTCTGACGGCCGTCAAGCATGTAACCCGTGGCACCCGTGTAGATTTGGTTTTACCGCCACGGATTGCATGCAGGCCTGACTCTTCTTCTCCTCCTCCTCCTACTCCATCCTCCTCCCTCTCCTCCTCAGCTGCCTCCTCCTTTTCTGCTGCTAGCGTCTCTTCCGCTGCACCGCCCAAGCTCCCCAGAACCTATTCCACATGCCAGGTGAGACGTTGCCATGCCGTGCTGCATCTGTTGTGCCTGGAAGCCAAGAGCCACACTGGCCCGGCACTCCTTTCAGCTTTGCGTTCACAGGCAGATCAGTGGCTAACACCGCTCATTTTGACAGTTGGTAAAGTGGTGTGTGACAACGGTGCCAATCTGCTTAGCGCATTGAAACAGGGCAAAATCACGCACGTGCCATGCATGGCACACGTCTTAAACTTGGTCGTGCAGCGATTCCTTGTCAAATACCCTGGGGTCCAGGACATCTTGCGGCTGGCAAGGAAAATCTCGGCCCATTTCAGAAGATCTTACACGGCCATGGCTCGCCTTGCTAACATTCAGCGGCGACACAATCTGCCGGTCAGACGTCTTATTTGCGATTGCCCGACACGATGGAACTCAACCTTCTATATGCTTGATAGGCTGCTCCAGCAGAAACGTGCAGTTAACGTCTACCTGTATGAACTCTGCGGCAGAAACGGTTCTGGGGAGCTGAGGTTTTTTTCACCGCGCCAGTGGCTGCTCATGCGCGACGCATGCAGACTTCTGCGGCCATTTGAGGAGATCACCAAACTGGTCAGTCGCAGCCATGGCGCCATCAGTGAAATGGTATCTTATGCCTTCTTTATGGAGCGTGCATTGCGTCGTGTCATTGATCAGGCTGTGGAGGAGCAGGAGCGGGAAGATGAGGAAGTCGCAATGCTGGATGAATTCCCAGGGGGGGCTACTCTATCTGAGACAAGTCAACAACAGGAGTCTGAAGAGGAGTCAGAGGGGGATGGTGGCGGGGCGGATGAGGAGGAGCAAGAAGAGCATGCTTTAAACCTTTCTGGGATCCCTGTTGTGGGTGGATGGGGAGAGGAGAATGAAGAGGACGACATTATCCTGGATGAAGAGCAGGAGCCAGGCCACCACACCGCTTCCACTTTAGTGCAAATGGGGGCCTTCATGCTCCAGTGTTTTAATAGGGACCCCCGTATAAAAATCATAAGGGTCAAGGACCAGTACTGGGTGGCAACGTACTTAGACCCCCGGTACAAACACAAAATGGCGGAAATGTTACCGCCGTCGCAGAGGGCTGTCAGAATGCAGCACTTCCAGGCCTTGCTTCGAGAAATGCTGCATTCTGCTTTTGCGTGCGCTGGCAGAGGAGCAATTCCCACTCCCAGAGAAGGATTTGCTGGTACCAATCCAACAGCGCCTGCAAGAAGAGGCCGGTTTGAAGATGTGTTGGTGACTTCGGATATGAGGTCATTCTTTCAGCTGACCCATCGACAGGTGTCATCCGGATCCAGCATCAGGGAACGCCTAGACCATCAGGTGTCCGACTACATTGGGTTAACGGCCGATGTGGACGCTCTGAGGAGTGATGAACCCCTGGACTACTGGGTGGGCAGGCTTGACCTCTGGCCAGAGCTTGCCCAATTTGCAATCGAACTGTTGGCTTGCCCCTCATCCAGTGTCCTGTCCGAAAGGACGTTCAGCGCAGCAGGGGGATCGTGACCGATAAGCGTACTCGCCTAGCTCACGACAGTGTTAACTACCTCACATTTCTAAAAATGAATGAGGCATGGATCTCGGAGGAGTTCAACACATGTGACCAGTAGACCATGTATATGTCTATAAACTATTTTTTTAATCAAGCACACAGACCTTCTTTCTTCATTTGGCTCACTTCCTTGGCCCAAAAAAGCACACCGTACTAAATGCCCCTACCCTCCTCTTTGAAGAGGTTGAGTGGTGTCATATTTCTACTGGGGCTGCTTATGAGGGGATCACACCATCCCTGTGTTGTGCTGACTTCCTCCTGGGGGTTCTTATTATGAGGGGATCACACCATCCCTGTGCTGTGCTGACTTACTCCTGGGGGTTCTTATTATGAGGGGATCACACCATCCCTGTGCTGTGCTGAGTTTCTCCTGGGCCTGCTTATTATGAGGGGATCACACCATCCCTGTGCTGTGCTGACTTCCTCCTGGGGGTTCTTATTATGAGGGGATCACACCATCCCTGTGCTGTGCTGAGTTTCTCCTGGGCCTGCTTATTATGAGGGGATCACACCATCCCTGTGCTGTGCTGACTTACTCCTGGGGCTGCTTACGGTGCTGCTGTCAGTGCTGTATATCACGGTGCTGGTGTGAGTGCTTAATGTCACGCTGCTGCTGTCAGTGCTGTATACCACGGTGCTGATGTCAGTGCTTAATGTCACGCTTCTGATGTCAGTGCTCTCTATCACGCTGCTGCTGTCAGTGCTGTATATCACGGTGCTGATGTCAGTGCTTAATGTCACGCTTCTGATGTCAGTGCTCTCTATCACGCTGCTGCTGTCAGTGCTGTATATCACGGTGCTGATGTCAGTGCTTTATGTCACGCTGCTGATGTCAGTGCTCTCTATCACGGTGCTGTTGTCAGAGGACTCTATCACGGTGCAGGTGTCTTGCTGTATGTCACGCTGCTGATGTCAGTGCTCTGTATCACGGTGCTGCTCTCAGATGACTCTATCATGGTGCAGGTGTCATTGCTGTATGTCACGCTGCTGGTGATCATCTCCTGCACCCTCTTCTTTGCCTACTCTGGTCCCTGACCTTCCGTCTCCTCCATTGCCTTCATGCGCTCCACAGTCCTGAATTGTCAGTAGTGATGGCCGAACGGTTCGCCCGGCGGTCGTTTCGCGGCGAATTTCCGACTTTCGCCGTCCGCGGGTTCGAACGCCTTTTTCCGTCGTTCGCCCCGGCGGACTTACGTGTTTAATGTATACAAGAACTTTAACCTTTCGTGACACGTTTATCATGTGTTACAGGACAACCAATTGAGACATGACAGCTCATGGACACTTGGACATTCCCCCTAACCTATAAATACACCCGATCCGGTGGCCATTTTACATTCTTTCTTCTGTCACTGTAGGGAAAGGATCCTGTGTGGAGTAGGGACAGAGAAAACGCTAGCTATTTGGTACACAAAAGTTCTTTTCAGGACTGGTATAGGTGTTAGGTCAGCAGCCTGAGTTTCTTTTGTCAGTTTAGATAAAGGGACAGAGCGCTGTATGCTGCTATTTTAGGGACAGCTCAGCCAGATTAGTCTTTCTTCATCATCATCATCATCATCATCATTAGCTGTTACTATCAGGTCCACAAAAGAGCTGTTCCAGCTAATCGTTCCAGCCTACTCTTTTTTGCCAATTTGTATAGGGACAGGCAGGAAGCAGTGTGTCAGGCAGTGAGGATAATTTTAAAGACTTGCTGTTACTATTAGTTCCACAAAGGTTCTTTTCAGGACTGGTATCAGTGGTACGGTAATAGGCTTGTACACGTATAATATTCTTTCTTCCAAATATAGAAAGAATATTATACTTGACTGCTGCCCTTCTGCTGCAGTCTGCTAATCATTCACAACTCACTTGTTCCACAAAGCTCTTTATCAGGACTGGTAACTTGGTCTGTCTAGGGTGCTACGGTACATAGGCTTGGGTGCGGTACAGTCTGCTGTTCTGTAAGGACCGCTATCGGTCCACAATACATAGGGTTGCCGTGCACTACTGCTGACCGCTGCCCTATACTGCAGCAGTCCTTCAGCGGTATAGGGACTGACGCACAGTCTGCTAAACACTAATACACAACCTGCTTGGTCCACAAAAGTTCTTATAAGGACTGGTAACTTGGTATAGGGTGCTACGGTACATAGGCCTGAGTGCAGTACAGTCTGCTGTTCTGTAAGGACCGCTATCGGTCCACAATACATAGGGTTGCCGTGCACTACTGCTGACCGCTGCCCTATACTGCAGCAGTCCTTCATTGGTATAGGGACTGACGTACAGTCTGCTAATCACTAACACACAACCTGCTTGGTCCACAAAAGTTCTTATAAGGACTGGTAACTTGGTATAGGGTGCTACGGTACATAGGCCTGAGTGCAGTACAGTCTGCTGTTCTGTAAGGACCGCTATCGGTCCACAATACATAGGGTTGCCGTGCACTACTGCTGACCGCTGCCCTATACTGCAGCAGTCCTTCATTGGTATAGGGACTGACGTACAGTCTGCTAATCACTAACACACAACCTGCTTGGTCCACAAAAGTTCTTATAAGGACTGGTAACTTGGTATAGGGTGCTACGGTACATAGGCCTGAGTGCGTTACAGTCTGCTGTTCTGTAAGGACCGCTATCGGTCCACAATACATAGGGTTGCCGTGCACTACTGCTGACCGCTGCCCTATACTGCAGCAGTCCTTCAGCGGTATAGGGACTGACGCACAGTCTGCTAAACACTAACACACAACCTGCTTGGTCCACAAAAGTTTTTATAAGGACTAGTAACTTGGTATAGGGTGCTACGGTACATAGGCCTGAGTGCAGTACAGTCTGCTGTTCTGTAAGGACCGCTATCGGTCCACAATACATAGGGTTGCCGTGCACTACTGCTGACCGCTGCCCTATACTGCAGCAGTCCTTCATTGGTATAGGGACTGACGTACAGTCTGCTAATCACTAACACACAACCTGCTTGGTCCACAAAAGTTCTTATAAGGACTGGTAACTTGGTATAGGGTGCTACGGTACATAGGCCTGAGTGCGTTACAGTCTGCTGTTCTGTAAGGACCGCTATCGGTCCACAATACATAGGGTTGCCGTGCACTACTGCTGACCGCTGCCCTATACTGCAGCAGTCCTTCATTGGTATAGGGACTGACGTACAGTCTGCTAATCACTAACACACAACCTGCTTGGTCCACAAAAGTTCTTATAAGGACTGGTAACTTGGTATAGGGTGCTACGGTACATAGGCCTGAGTGCGTTACAGTCTGCTGTTCTGTAAGGACCGCTATCGGTCCACAATACATAGGGTTGCCGTGCACTACTGCTGACCGCTGCCCTATACTGCAGCAGTCCTTCATTGGTATAGGGACTGACGTACAGTCTGCTAATCACTAACACACAACCTGCTTGGTCCACAAAAGTTCTTATAAGGACTGGTAACTTGGTATAGGGTGCTACGGTACATAGGCCTGAGTGCGTTACAGTCTGCTGTTCTGTAAGGACCGCTATCGGTCCACAATACATAGGGTTGCCGTGCACTACTGCTGACCGCTGCCCTATACTGCAGCAGTCCTTCAGCGGTATAGGGACTGACGCACAGTCTGCTAAACACTAACACACAACCTGCTTGGTCCACAAAAGTTTTTATAAGGACTGGTAACTTGGTATAGGGTGCTACGGTACATAGGCCTGAGTGCAGTACAGTCTGCTGTTCTGTAAGGACCGCTATCGGTCCACAATACATAGGGTTGCCGTGCACTACTGCTGACCGCTGCCCTATACTGCAGCAGTCCTTCATTGGTATAGGGACTGACGTACAGTCTGCTAATCACTAACACACAACCTGCTTGGTCCACAAAAGTTCTTATAAGGACTGGTAACTTGGTATAGGGTGCTACGGTACATAGGCCTGAGTGCGTTACAGTCTGCTGTTCTGTAAGGACCGCTATCGGTCCACAATACATAGGGTTGCCGTGCACTACTGCTGACCGCTGCCCTATACTGCAGCAGTCCTTCAGCGGTATAGGGACTGACGTACAGTCTGCTAAACACTAATACACAACCTGCTTGGTCCACAAAAGTTCTTATAAGGACTGGTAACTTGGTATAGGGTGCTACGGTACATAGGCTTGAGTGCGGTACAGTCTGCTGTTCTGTAAGGACCGCTATCGGTCCACAATAGATAGGGTTGACGTGCACCACTGCTGACCGCTCACCTATACTGCAGCAGTCCTTCAGCGGTATAGGGACTGACGTACAGTCTGCTAATCACTAACACACAACCTGCTTGTTCCACAAAAGTTCTTATAAGGACTGGTAACTTGGTATAGGGTGCTACGGTACATAGGCCTGAGTGCGTTACAGTCTGCTGTTCTGTAAGGACCGCTATCGGTCCACAATACATAGGGTTGCCGTGCACTACTGCTGACCGCTGCCCTATACTGCAGCAGTCCTTCATTGGTATAGGGACTGACGTACAGTCTGCTAATCACTAACACACAACCTGCTTGGTCCACAAAAGTTCTTATAAGGACTGGTAACTTGGTATAGGGTGCTACGGTACATAGGCCTGAGTGCGTTACAGTCTGCTGTTCTGTAAGGACCGCTATCGGTCCACAATACATAGGGTTGCCGTGCACTACTGCTGACCGCTGCCCTATACTGCAGCAGTCCTTCAGCGGTATAGGGACTGACGCACAGTCTGCTAAACACTAACACACAACCTGCTTGGTCCACAAAAGTTTTTATAAGGACTGGTAACTTGGTATAGGGTGCTACGGTACATAGGCCTGAGTGCAGTACAGTCTGCTGTTCTGTAAGGACCGCTATCGGTCCACAATACATAGGGTTGCCGTGCACTACTGCTGACCGCTGCCCTATACTGCAGCAGTCCTTCATTGGTATAGGGACTGACGTACAGTCTGCTAATCACTAACACACAACCTGCTTGGTCCACAAAAGTTCTTATAAGGACTGGTAACTTGGTATAGGGTGCTACGGTACATAGGCCTGAGTGCGTTACAGTCTGCTGTTCTGTAAGGACCGCTATCGGTCCACAATACATAGGGTTGCCGTGCACTACTGCTGACCGCTGCCCTATACTGCAGCAGTCCTTCATTGGTATAGGGACTGACGTACAGTCTGCTAATCACTAACACACAACCTGCTTGGTCCACAAAAGTTCTTATAAGGACTGGTAACTTGGTATAGGGTGCTACGGTACATAGGCCTGAGTGCGTTACAGTCTGCTGTTCTGTAAGGACCGCTATCGGTCCACAATACATAGGGTTGCCGTGCACTACTGCTGACCGCTGCCCTATACTGCAGCAGTCCTTCATTGGTATAGGGACTGACGTACAGTCTGCTAATCACTAACACACAACCTGCTTGGTCCACAAAAGTTCTTATAAGGACTGGTAACTTGGTATAGGGTGCTACGGTACATAGGCCTGAGTGCGTTACAGTCTGCTGTTCTGTAAGGACCGCTATCGGTCCACAATACATAGGGTTGCCGTGCACTACTGCTGACCGCTGCCCTATACTGCAGCAGTCCTTCAGCGGTATAGGGACTGACGCACAGTCTGCTAAACACTAACACACAACCTGCTTGGTCCACAAAAGTTTTTATAAGGACTGGTAACTTGGTATAGGGTGCTACGGTACATAGGCCTGAGTGCAGTACAGTCTGCTGTTCTGTAAGGACCGCTATCGGTCCACAATACATAGGGTTGCCGTGCACTACTGCTGACCGCTGCCCTATACTGCAGCAGTCCTTCATTGGTATAGGGACTGACGTACAGTCTGCTAATCACTAACACACAACCTGCTTGGTCCACAAAAGTTCTTATAAGGACTGGTAACTTGGTATAGGGTGCTACGGTACATAGGCCTGAGTGCGTTACAGTCTGCTGTTCTGTAAGGACCGCTATCGGTCCACAATACATAGGGTTGCCGTGCACTACTGCTGACCGCTGCCCTATACTGCAGCAGTCCTTCAGCGGTATAGGGACTGACGTACAGTCTGCTAAACACTAATACACAACCTGCTTGTTCCACAAAAGTTCTTATAAGGACTGGTAACTTGGTATAGGGTGCTACGGTACATAGGCTTGAGTGCGGTACAGTCTGCTGTTCTGTAAGGACCGCTATAGGTCCACAATAGATAGGGTTGACGTGCACCACTGCTGACCGCTCACCTATACTGCAGCAGTCCTTCAGCGGTATAGGGACTAAGAGTTTTGTCACAGGGTCATTTAAAAAATGACATGCAGAGGAAGAGGCAGGCCCTTCCGCAGGGGTGGTAGGGGTAGGGCAGGAGCAACAGGCTTGAGCCAAAGTGGGAAGTTGCAGAAGGTGCGTTCAATTACTTTAAAGGATGCACCAGACTTGGTTGAGTGGCTCGCTCAGCCTTACTCTTCTGCACCCTCCTCATCCTCTCGATCTGCACCCTCTTCTTCACTCTCTGCTATGTGCACCCCCAAAGACACTACCACCAACAACACGACCACCACCACCACCACCACATACCTTCCGCTTGAGTCACTGGAATTATTTTCCGATCCATATCAAGAGGACATTTCTGATGCGCAGCCACTCTTGGTATTGGATCAGGAAGAGGAGGTAGCAACAAGCGCTACTCAGCAGTCTGACGCCAGTACCCAGATCAGCCCAAGGAGGAGGTTGGTCCCCGGTGTTGCTGCCTACTCTACTTATAGCGGTGGGGAAGGTGACGTTGATGATGACGTGTCTAGTGATGTCACGTGGGTGCCCACAAGAGAGGAAGAGGAGGGGAGTTCAGAGGGAGATATGGACCAGCAGATAGGGAGGAGAAGCAGCAATGACTTACATTGCACAGCAGGGACAAAGCAGACTGCAAATGTATCAGGAGCGAGTCATCGACCATGTACGGTCACATCTGGCGCTCCCAGGACACCGGCACATGGCTCCGCAGTGTGGGCTTTTTTTAACGTGTCCGCTGCTGACAATAGCGTTGCCATCTGCAATCTTTGCAGTCAACGCGTTAGTCGCGGTAAGCCCAATACTCACCTAGGGACGACCGCCTTAAGAAGGCACATGAGCAGCCATCACCGAGCCCAGTGGGAGCAACGGAACACACAAAGCCACACTGCAGGCTCTCACCGTCCAGCCTCGTCTTCTACTTCTCCTTCTCCTCTCTCCTCACAATTGTCCTCCACTCCACCTTCCATCACGCCAAGCTCACATTTTTCTGCAAAAAGGCAGGCTTCCGTGGGCCTAATGTTTGAGCGTAAAAAAATGATGACGCCGGATAACCCTCTTGCCCAACGGTTGGCGGCTGGCTTGTCAGAACTCATAGCCCGCCAACTACTGCCATATAAACTGGTGGACTCGGAGGCCTTTCGCAAATTTGTGGCCATTGGAACACCACAATGGAAGGTCCCAGGAAGGAAGTATTTCTCAGAGAAGGGCATCCCAGAGCTATATGGCCATGTTCAGCGGCAAGTGAATGTATCTCTGGCACACAGTGTCGGTGCCAAGATACATCTGACCACAGACACGTGGTCTAGCAAACACGGGCAGGGAAGGTATATCAGTTTTACTGCCCACTGGGTGAACCTTCTGACGGCCGTCAAGCATGTAACCCGTGGCACCCGTGTAGATTTGGTTTTACCGCCACGGATTGCATGCAGGCCTGACTCTTCTTCTCCTCCTCCTACTCCATCCTCCTCCCTCTCCTCCTCAGCTGCCTCCTCCTTTTCCGCTGCTAGCGTCTCTTCCACTGCACCGCCCAAGCTCCCCAGAACCTATTCCACATGCCAGGTGAGACGTTGCCATGCCGTGCTGCGTCTGTTGTGCCTGGAAGCAAAGAGCCACACTGGCCCGGCACTCCTTTCAGCTTTGCGTTCACAGGCAGATGAGTGGCTAACACCGCTCAATTTGACAGTTGGTAAAGTGGTGTGTGACAACGGTGCCAATCTGCTTAGCGCATTGAAACAGGGCAAAATCACGCACGTGCCGTGCATGGCACACGTCTTAAACTTGGTCGTGCAGCGATTCCTTGTCAAATACCCTGGGGTCCAGGACATCTTGCGGCAGGCAAGGAAAATCTCGGCCCATTTCAGAAGATCTTACACGGCCATGGCTCGCCTTGCTGACATTCAGCGGCGACACCATCTGCCGGTCAGACGTCTTATTTGCGATTGCCCGACGCGATGGAACTCAACCTTCTATATGCTTGATAGGCTGCTCCAGCAGAAACGTGCAGTTAACGTCTACCTGTATGAACTCTGCGAAAGAAACGGTTCTGGGGAGCTGGGTTTTTTTTCACCGCGCCAGTGGCTGCTCATGCGCGACACATGCAGACTTCTGCGGCCATTTGAGGAGATCACCAAACTGGTCAGTCGCAGCCATGGCGCCATCAGTGACATGGTACCTTATGCCTTCTTTCTGGAGCGTGCATTGCGTCGTGTCATTGATCAGGCTGTGGAGGAGCAGGAGCGGGAAGATGAGGAAGTCGCAATGCTGGATGAATTCCCAGGGGGGGCTACTCTATCTGAGACAAGTCAACAACAGGAGTCTGATGAGGAGTCAGAGGAGGATGGTGCCGGGGCGGATGAGCAGGAGCAAGAAGAGCATGCTTTAAACCTTTCTGGGATCCCTGTTGTGCGAGGATGGGGAGAGGAGAATGAAGAGGACGACATTATCCTGGATGATGAGCAGGAGCCAGGCCACCACACCGCTTCCACTTTAGTGCAAATGGGGGCCTTCATGCTCCAGTGTTTTAATAGGGACCCCCGTATAAAAAGCATGAGGGTCAAGGACCAGTACTGGGTGGCAACGTACTTAGACCCCCGGTACAAACACAAAATGGCGGAAATGTTACCGCCGTCGCAGAGGGCTGTCAGAATGCAGCACTTCCAGGCCTTGCTTCGAGAAATGCTGCATTCTGCTTTTGCGTGCGCTGGCAGAGGAGCAATTCCCACTCCCAGAGAAGGATTTGCGGGTACCAATCCAACAGCGCCTGCAAGAAGAGGCCGGTTTGAAGATGTGTTGGTGACTTCGGATATGAGGTCATTCTTTCAGCCGACCCATCGACAGGTGTCATCCGGATCCAGCATCAGGGAACGCCTAGACCGTCAGGTGTCCGACTACATTGGGTTAACGGCCGATGTGGACGCTCTGAGGAGTGATGAACCCCTAGACTACTGGGTGGGCAGGCTTGACCTCTGGCCAGAGCTTGCCCAATTTGCAATCGAACTGTTGGCTTGCCCCTCATCCAGTGTCCTGTCCGAAAGGACGTTCAGCGCAGCAGGGGGGATTGTGACCGATAAGCGTACTCGCCTAGCTCACCACAGTGTTAACTACCTCACATTTCTAAAAATGAATGAGGCATGGATCTCGGAGGAATTCAACACATGTGATCAGTAGACCATGTATATGTCTATAAACAATTTTTGGAATCAAGCACACAGACCTTCTTAATTCATTTGGCTCACTTCCCTGACCCAAAAAAGCACACCGTACTATATGCCCCTACCCTCCTCTTTGAAGAGGTTGAGCGGTGTCATATTTCTACTGGGGCTGCTTATTATGAGGGGTTCCCACCATCCCTGTGCTGTGCTGACTTCCTCCTGGGTGTTCTTATTATGAGGGGCTCCCACCATCCCTGTGCTGTGCTGACTTCCTCCTGGGGGTTCTTATTATGAGGGGATCACACCATCCCTGTGCTGTGCTGACTTCCTCCTGGGGCTGCTTACGGTGCTGCTGTCAGCGCTGTATGTCACGGAGCTGCTGTCAGCGCTGTATGTCACGGAGCTGCTGTCAGCGCTGTATGTCACGGAGCTGCTGTCAGCGCTGTATGTCACGGAGCTGCTGTCAGCGCTGTATGTCACGGAGCTGCTGTCAGCGCTGTATGTCACGGAGCTGCTGTCAGCGCTGTATGTCACGGAGCTGCTGTCAGCGCTGTATGTCACGGAGCTGCTGTCAGCGCTGTATGTCACGGAGCTGCTGTCAGCGCTGTATGTCACGGAGCTGCTGTCAGCGCTGTATGTCACGGAGCTGCTGTCAGCGCTGTATGTCACGGTGCTGCTGTCAGCGCTGTATGTCACGGAGCTGCTGTCAGCGCTGTATGTCACGGAGCTGCTGTCAGTGCTGTATGTCACGGAGCTGCTGTCAGCGCTGTATGTCACGGAGCTGCTGTCAGCGCTGTATGTCACGGAGCTGCTGTCAGCGCTGTATGTCACGGTGCTGCTGTCAGCGCTGTATGTCACGGAGCTGCTGTCAGCGCTGTATGTCACGGAGCTGCTGTCAGCGCTGTATGTCACGGAGCTGCTGTCAGCGCTGTATGTCACGGAGCTGCTGTCAGCGCTGTATGTCACGGAGCTGCTGTCAGCGCTGTATGTCACGGTGCTGCTGTCAGCGCTGTATGTCACGGAGCTGCTGTCAGCGCTGTATGTCACGGAGCTGCTGTCAGTGCTGTATGTCACGGAGCTGCTGTCAGCGCTGTATGTCACGGAGCTGCTGTCAGCGCTGTATGTCACGGAGCTGCTGTCAGCGCTGTATGTCACGGTGCTGCTGTCAGCGCTGTATGTCACGGAGCTGCTGTCAGCGCTGTATGTCACGGAGCTGCTGTCAGCGCTGTATGTCACGGAGCTGCTGTCAGCGCTGTATGTCACGGAGCTGCTGTCAGCGCTGTATGTCACGGAGCTGCTGTCAGCGCTGTATGTCACGGTGCTGACGTCAGTGCTCTGTATTACGGTGCTGCTGTCAGTGCTCTGTATCTCCTGCACCCTCTTGTTTGCCTACCCTGGTCCCTGACCTTCCCTCTCCTCCATTGCCTTCATTAGCTCCATAGTCCTGAATTGTCAGAACAATTTCCCAAATAAAAAAAAAATGCTTGTAGTTATCGATCCCAAATTCACCTCATACATGTATTATGCTATTGTCCAGGTGGTGGGACTACGTGCTACCCCCTAATAATTACCCCGTGGCCGCAAATTCGACCTAAAGGTTTGCGAAATTCGCCTCCCATTGAAGTCAATGGAGCCCGCGGCGAACGGTCGTTTTCGCGAACGTTTGTGTCCGTTCGCGTTTCGCGTTCGCGAAACGTCCCGTCGGAAGTTCGTCCATCACTAATTGTCAGAACAATTTCCCATATAAAAAAAGAATGCTTGTAGTTATCGATCCCAAATTCACCTCATACATGTATTATGTCATTGGCCATGTGGTGGGACTATGTTTGCCCAGCTAATAATTATTTTGTGGCTGCAAATTTGACCTAAAGGTTTGCGAAGTTCGCCTCCCATTGAAGTCAATGGGGCCCGCCGCGAACTTTCCGTTTCGCGAACTATAGGCCGCGTTCGCGGTCCGCGTTCGCGAAACGTCCCGTCGGAAGTTCGTCCATCACTACAGGTGGCACAATACATCGACTATAACTGCTGCAGCTGCCTGTGGTATAGGACTAGAACAACACCAGCAATTGGGGTAGCTTGAGGTTTACACTGTGCAGGGAGCACAATACACTGACTGTAACTGCTGCAGCTGCCTGTGGTATAGCACCAGAACAACACCAGTAATTGGGGTAGCTTCAGGTAAGCACTGTGCAGGGTGGCACAATACACGGACTGTAACTGCTGCAGCTGCCTGTGGTATAGGACAGAACAACACCAGCAATTGGGGTAGCTTCAGGTAAACACTGTGCAGGGGGCACAATACACCGACTGTAACTGCTGCAGCTGCCTGTGGTATAGGACTAGAACAACACCAGCAATTGGGGTAGCTTTAGGTGTACACTGTGCAGGGGGCACAATACACCGACTGTAATTGCGCTAGGTTCACAAGAAATGAAGACACTGCCCCTGCCTATCTGTCTCTTTATGAACGCCGCAACACACTACACAAGGCCGCCCGCAGGCGGCCTTATATAATGTGGGGCGTGTACTAAACCCCCTGAGCTATAATTGGCCACAGGCATCCTATCTGTGGCCAATTATGACTCTCCTCGCTGCCAGCGCTGTGATTGGCCAAGCATGCGGGTCACAGTGCATGCTTGGCCAATCATCAGCCAGCAATGCACTGCGATGCCGCAGTGCATTGTGGGCCGTAAGCGCCACACAAATATGGCGCGATCTGCCCAAAATGTTCTGGCTTCGCCAAACAGGCGAACACCCGGTGTTTATGTCCAACATGTGTTTGACTCGAACACCAAGCCCTACTCACCAGTCACATCTCAGCCAAAGCTATCAATCTTCTTCCTAACAACAAAGCTCCCGGGCCTGATTGTTTCATTGCTGAATATTATAAACAGTTTTCATCTGGGGGCGGAGCCGGCGCGCGCGGAGCATGGTCGCATAGGAAGAGAGCTCCCGGCGGACCGAGACATCCAGCGGCAACCAAAGCTACGTAGGGCGGCTATCAACGCTGTATTCGCTGCCTTCTATCTCGCACAACCTCGGAGGATGTTGCGGCGGAGGAAATCGGGGAAACATCCCGGTAAGATGACGGACTTTTATCCCCACTCCGGCCACTCTTTAATCCAAGATGGCGCCGACGATACACGCGGCCACTCAGACATGCAGCCTAGCAGGGCAGAGGAGGAGAAGGGAAGCGACCGTAAACAAAAGGGCCAGACCAGATCTTTGACGGTTTCCTCCCGGCCTTCATCCAGCGCAAATAGTCCGGTGAAATCTAGACCCAGACTCTCTGACGAGGCTACTGAAGGGGGACAGAAGGAGGCCCAAGCAGTACTAGATGACACATTGGAATTTCAGGACGCCATAGCGTCCTTCCCTACTAACAACCTACCAGTCATGGATTCTACGTTAAAGGACATGCTGCTATCCTTAAGAAGTGCTATCCTTACTGATATGCTGCATTTAATGTCCCAATGCAAATCTGCGGTGACGGTGGTCAGCGAAAGGGTAACGCACATAGAACACAAAATGGGGGAATTCACAGACACTTTCAACAGTATGGTGGATGCCCACAACGACCACGATGACGATATCACCTGGCTTAAAGCTAAAGTGGCGGACCTGGAAGACCGATCCAGGAGAAACAACGTTAAAATAAGAGGCATTCCTGAATCGGTCCAACCCCAAGAATTAATGGCATATTTTACTACAGTTTTGAAAGAAACTCTGCCAGATCTACCGTTAGAAGATCTGAATGAATGAATGAATGAAATACTTATATAGCGCACAATGCGAACTGAATCGCCTCTAGGCGCTGTGGCGAGCTTTGATCATCTGCTAAAAGAGGAAGGTCTTGAGTTTTTTCCTAAAAGCCAGGTGATTTTCTTCCAGGCGGATCTGATAATTGACTGAATCCACCGCCTCCCGAAACCGCAGCACATCCCTGCCAAACTACCCAGAGATGCAATAGCCAGGATACATTTTTATCGGGTTAAAGAACGACTGCTTCAAGCCATCAGAAACATGGAAGATCCCCCGGAATGTTTACGAGGCCTGTCCTTCTTCCCAGACCTTTCGGCTCATACGATGAAAAGGAGACGTAACCTGATGACAATAACGAAGCCTTTAAGAAATCATAATATCCCCTATCGTTGGAACCACCCTGCCACCCTGGTAATCCATAGAGACGATCGGGACTACCGAGTCAACACATTGGAGGAGGGTGTACGTCTACTGGAGAAATGGCGGATTCTTATCCCGGAAGAAGCAAGCCCCAGAAGCCACCAGGGATCCCCAACGACGGAGAAATAAGTTGAATTTCTCTTTCTTTGTTCTGTTATAATGCCCTTTCTATCCAACAGTATCACAAGTTCTGGATGTTTCGCCCGGCATCCAATTGAGTACCTACCCCCAATTTTCAGCTGTTTATACAAGCTCAGATTCTGTAAGAATCGCTCGTTTTTATTGTGTTAATCACGCACTAGAACAGTGCCTAAGTTTGCGGTTTCGCTTGGCGACTTCACTTTTTGACTTTTGGTTTTGTTTACGTTTTGTTTTTCTCTATCTTTTTCACTTTTTTTATCAACTCCTCCCCAGGTTACTCATTAGTACATTTGTCACCAGCAGAAATTTTTGATTTTGTCTCGAACAATCTCTACTTCTCTTGTATTTTGTGAACTACCGCTTGACTGCATAGGTTTGTTGCAATTTTTTGGACTTCCAAGCAGGGAACTAACTCACGGGAAAGTACGGTAATTAATCTAGTAGTATAGGACTGGGACTCTCCTTATTTAGCTATAATGTCTTTTAAAATTTCCTGCTTAAACGTGAATGGTCTTAACACACCTAACAAGCGGCATATGTTGTGGAGGACGGCGCATTCTCTGAGATGTGACGTCCTCTGTTTGCAGGAGACGCATTTCAGAGATACCACCCATCCCATGCTAACTCACAAGCAATACCCCCACAACTATTTAGCTAATGCTTCCAAAAAAAAGAGAGGTGTGGCGATATTGCTTAAACATACGGTAGCATTCAAGTACATTTCTCATCACTGTGACAGTGCTGGCAGGTACATAATTTTGATTGGTGAAATTAACAATGTGACCTACACATTGGTCAATACATATGTCCCTAACTCCAGACAAGTTAATTTTCTAAATAAATTATGGAAGAAAATTCAGAAGGTCAAAATGGGCCACCTAATATTATGTGGCGACCTGAATACAGTTATGGATTCCCATATGGATACGGCAAACGCGTCGGCTACATCCTATCGCAGACCAACCTTATCAAAATTTTCCCGTTCCACGGGTTTATATGATGTCTGGAGATGCCAGCACTCCACAGAAAAGGATTTTTCTTATTTCTCACGAGCCCATCTATCCTACTCAAGAATTGACATGTTCCTGGTAGATAAGTTCCTATTGCAACGTATTTCGATGTCAGATATTGGGTGTATAGAATGGTCAGATCATGCTCCAGTGTCAATCACAATAGGTGGAAATATTTGTTCGACTCGTGCTAATAGATGGAAAAATGACACACAGTTGTTCAGAGTTCCAGACATTGCTAAAGGTATAGCTAAGTCAATTGAATAATTTTTTAATATCAATGATAATGGGGAAGCAGATCCATTTGTGGTTTGGAATGCCCACAAGGCATTTATGAGGGGTTATCTGATAAAGGAGAGTGTGAAATTAAAAAGGTCAAGGAGGCAGCATATGGACAACCTGTTGAAAGACATATCTGAATTGGAGACTGCAAACAAGCAAAAACCCTCACTCTCACTCAGTAATAAACTAGCGGAGGCCAGAAATGAATTACGAGCCTTACTACTAGCCCAATATTCACGTAACATTCATATTCTTAAAGCTAATCAATATACCCATGGGAATAAGGCGGGTAAGCTATTGGCCGCCCAACTTAAAGAGAGAATGATTAAACAAAAACTCCCCTTTATACATCATCCTGATTCCGGAGTAAAATTAACTAACCCTAAGGAAATTGCTGATGCTTTCAGCTTCTATTATAATAGTTTATATAATCTGAAAGAAGGCACTGATACTCCCCAACCTACTCCAGAACTCATTAACAACTTTTTGGAGAAAATTAATCTTCCGACTGTTCCACAAGCCGACCTCGAGATTTTAAATACCCCCTTCTCAATCTTGGAGATCCAAAAAACGATAACTAGCTTACCAATCAATAAAGCACCTGGTCCAGACGGTTTTTCATCAGAGTACTATAGTTGCTTTGCTAAAACTTTGATCCCTAAAATGCAGGGGGCGTTCCATGCTGCTGCCTCCTCGGCCTCATTCCCAGAGGAAATGTTGCAAGCCACAATCATTACGCTTCCAAAACCGGGGAAGGAACCGGATAGGCCACAGAACTTTAGGCCCATCTCACTTTTGAATGTGGACCTGAAGGTGTACGCCAAACTTTTGGCGAATAGGATTGCAAGGTTGCTCCCTTCTCTGATACAGCAGGACCAAGTAGGTTTTGTGGCAGGTAGGCAGGCAACTGACGCTACAAGGAGGGTTTTAAATTTGATCCACTCGGCGTCCGGGGGCGGGAGTGCAGCTGTGCTCCTGTCCCTGGACGCCGAGAAAGCTTTCGATCGTGTCCACTGGGGTTACCTCTCGGCGGTCCTTTCGAAATTTGGATTTAAGGGCCGGGTTCTCTCCGCCATTTCGGCTCTATACTCGAAACCATCAGCACACGTTTTTACTGAAGGTATGTTCTCGGAACAATTTTGTATCACAAATGGAACACGGCAGGGGTGTCCGTTATCACCCTTAATTTTTGCACTACTGATGGAGCCGTTGGCGGAGAGAATTCAGACCCACCCTCTGGTCAGAGGTATTCAGATTGGGGAATCTAGACATGTGATCACATTATTCGCAGATGATGTGATTCTATCAGTTGAAGACCCTGCAAGATCATTACATGCTATTCACGATATATTGACTGAATTCAACCACATCTCCTATTATAAAATAAATGCTACAAAGTCCAACGTCTTGAATCTGGGAGTAGACATGGAGACCCAGAAGCAAATTCGGAGTGAGACTCCATATCCCTGGACGGAAGGAGCAATACAATATTTAGGAATTCAGGTGTCCAAATCCATATCTCAACTATATACTCTTAATTTTGAACCCATGGTAGGAGAAATAGAGAAAGAGGTAAATAGGCTAAAGAAATTTTATCTAACTTGGTCAGGGAGATTAGCGGCCTATAAAATGTTTTTACTCCCTAAACTGCTATATTTGTTTAGGGCGCTCCCCATACGGTTACCTTTTGCCTACTACCGTAGGCTGCAGGGCCAATTGGCCAACTTTATTTGGGCAGGGAAAAAAGCAAGGTGCAAACTTTACACTTTGACTAAACACACAAAGGCTGGGGGAATGGGTGTACCAAACTTTAAAGACTATCATGTTGCGGCCATTGTTGATCAGCTTCGATTCTGGTTCCAATCCCCTGAGACAAAACATTGGTGTAGCTGCGAACAACATCAAGTAACCCAAGGTTCTCTAAAGGAGCTAATTTACGCCACAGCTATTGGTGACCCAAAATTGTATCCTCAACACCCCACGATAGCCGCGACAATTCAGGCGTGGAACTATCTTATGTATAACAGAGATGTGACGAATAAACATAGAATTATTCCCATCCCTTTGTCGACATTATCGCTTTTTACTACAGATTTAAATCTAAAAACTTGGTCAGACCATGGTGTATCTTATGTACATGACTTAATAGACGGCTCGCAAGTGAAGTCCTTTAACGCTCTTCAATCCCAATTTTCCTTGCCCGCGACTGAATTCCTGACTTATGCCAGATTGGCTAGCATAATACCTAAAACGGGAAAATATCATCTTGAAATTCCAGAAAGTGTGTGGGAGATGTGGCAGCCGGAGTTTGGTCGCGGGAGAGGAATCACAAGATTATACAGTATCATTGGGAGTAAGTCAAGTTTTGAAGTGTTACCCCCGCTGCTTAAATGGGAGAAGGACTTAAACATTAGGATCACACGTGCCCAATGGATGTCTGCTATTAAACATAACTATACACTCACCAGATGTTCCAACTTTAGAGAGGCAGCCCAGAAAATAATATGGAGATGGTATAGAACCCCTTACATTATAGGAAAATATAACAAAGAGGGATCAAATCTATGCTGGAGGGAGTGTAATAAGGTGGGCACGTTAGCACATATGCTCTGGTACTGCGTGTCTGTACGTAGTTTTTGGGACTCAGTCTCTAAGGTAATAGCACAACTGACAGGTATCCTAAACCCGCTCAAACCAGAGCAAGCTCTCCTAAGTATTGATATGGATATTTATCCTCCCTCATGTCGCACTTTAGTTATGCACATAATATTTGCAGCCAGATTGATTATTCTGCATAAGTGGAAGTCCACTGTGACACCTACTCTAAGGGAAGTATTGTGTTTAGTTGATGATTCTTACTCCTACGAAAAAACTATTGCTTTTAAAGAAAATAATATTAGGTCATTTTACAAGAGATGGAAACTATGGGAACCATTATACAGCAAACATTGTTGAGTGTTGGTAGATTCCTTAACCTTATTTGTGGTGACATAACTCTGTATTATTCATTATCACATTGCTGGTGGAGATGGAGTCTGCGTACTCCTTAAGTTATATTTCTTTTCATTCAGTGTAACAATATTGTTATTGCAACTTGTATACTTCATAAAAATTTAATAAAAAACATTTGAAAAAAAAAAAAAAACAGTTTTCATCTATCTTAATTGACCCTCTTACTTCAGTGTTCGATGCGGCATCACTCTCTTCATCTTTCCCTGATTATATGTTAAAAGCTATAATAATCACACTACCAAAACCTGGCAAAGATTCCTCCTCCCCTCAGAATTTCTGCCCCATTTCACTATTGAACCGCAATCTCAAACTCTTTTCAAAGGTGATAGCGAACAGGATTATTGATGTCCTTCCACATTTAATTCATCCAGATCAATCGGGGTTCACAAAAAGGAGACAAACAGCAGATGCAACAAGACGTCTAATCAATGTCCTCCACTTTGCCAACAGACAGGAAATGCCCTCTCTGCTTCTAGCTTTGGATGCAGAGAAGGCATTTGACAGAATCCACTGGTCATATCTAAATATGACCCTACAGAAATTTGGATTTCAAGGCACCATACTTGGCCTTCTACTTCAAACCTTCAGCCCAAGATTTTTGTTCAGCAATGCTATCCAATACCTTCTCTACATCAAATGGCACCCGTCAGGGATGTCCTTTAGGCTGGGTTCACACTGCTGCGGCTACGAGAACCGGATGTGATTCGCACCACACTGCAGTGCAAATCACATCCGATCTCTGTGCGATGCGAGTTCAGCCATACAGATAGTATGGCTGAATTCGCATCGCACCCGCCCCAAACTCGCACAGGACCCTTTTTTTGGTCCGCAGCAGAATCGGATCGCATGGGTGTTCACACCATATGATCCGATTCATGTCCGAGTTTGCAGATCGCACTGCGATATGCGAACTGATCTGGGGGTGTCATTAACATTTCACTGACACTCCCAGCAGTTCGCATAGGGCAGTGTGAACTTCCGCCGGGAGGCATGCAATGCGGGAACCCGCCGCGGATTTGCGGCGTTCCCGCATCGCTGCAGTGTGAACCCAGCCTTATCCCCACGTATTTTAAATCTCCTTATGGGACCATTAGCACTCAAGATTCACTTTCATCTGGGCATTTCAGGGATCAAAATTGAAAATGAGGAACACAAAATGTATTTATTTGCAGATGATGTGATTCATCTTGTCAGACCCACATTCTTCCCTTGAAAATGTATATTCAACTTTGAAAGAATTTAGCTTCATTTCCTATTATAAGGTCAATGACTCCAAATCTTATATTCTGGGCGTTAATATCCCCACTTCTACCCAATCTGCTCTTTCCGACCATTTCCCAAATCTTTGGGCTGATAAATCTATAAAATACTTGGGAGCACAACTCACAGCTAATCCTAGGTCTTTATTCCAAGAAAACTTAATTCCCTACCTAAAGACACTACAATCTGACTTAAAGTGGTTGTAAACCCTTACAAACCACTTTGACCTACAGGTAAGCCTAGATTAAGGCTTACCTGTAGGTCCAAGAAATATCTCCTAAACCTATACGGTTTAGGAGATATTTGCCTGAAGACAGGCACCGATGTCTACAGCGCATGCGCCGTAAACAGCGGCGCGCAGGCGCACTGAGCGCGGCATTTCCAACCACGGAGCTGCCGCGTGTGTCGGCTCCCATGCGAATGCGCGGGAGTGACGTCATCGCGGCTCCGCCGAATGACAGCGGCGGAGCTGCGAGACCCCACCGAAAAGATGGAGGCTCCGGACTACAGGGGACATCGGTGACTTCGCTGGCTCCTGTGTCAGGTAAGTACCACATAATGGGGTAGTATGCGATGCATCGTAGTCCATTATGCTTTGCCTTTGCAGGGAATGAAAGAGGAAGTAAACTCATCAGGGCTTACTTCCTCTTTAACAATAAAGGATTGTGGGTCCCACGGCACACTAATACGACGTATATTGTAGCCATGCAAATTATTGCCTAACTATTGGTCTGATGATTTCAAGCTTATCCAAGATGTCGCTCACATTCAGATACTTCCCTCACCAGAGCTTGCTATCTTGAATTTAGGGTTGGAGAAAATCCCCCAGATCCCTCAGATGTATAGTTGTTCACATTTTATTATCGGCTAAACTGACCATCACACGCAACTGGTTTCCTAAAACGAGCCCGTCATGTTCTGAGGTTATAACCCTGACGCAACTGCACAGTGTTTACAAATGTATGTTGGCCCCCAGCAACAGACAACGCCACTTATTTCAAGCAGAGTGGTCTCAGTAGTCCTTCTGGTACAATGAAGTATTTTCTAAACCTGTTTAACATGGTTAATCTAACGGTTCAAATATTCGCGTCATACGTACATTCTGTTCTGTTTAAACTAAGATGCCTTATCTTTGTTTTATTAGTGGAAAATTACGATTATGGTAGAATTCTTATCTACTCTGTCTTAGCTATGGTAACAGTTTATTATTCCTATCTTGAGTTCGACATCTGTTCACATTATCCTTCTTTTCTTATCCTGCACTGAATTTACATTGGATAAATTGAATAAAAATCAATTGAAACTACAAAAACAAAAAAAAAACAAAAAAAAAAACTGAACAATTAGTCCACATAGGGAGGATTCACACAGTAAAGCCTCGTATACACGATTGGATTTTCCGCAGACAAAACCGCAGATTTTTGTCCAAAGGGCGTTGGCACCGAACTTATCTTGCATACAAACGGCACACAATTGTTGGCCAACAAACACGAACATAGTGTTTTTTCAGCTCTTTAGCACCACCGTTTGGGCTCCTTCTGCTAATTTTGCATTACTAGAAGTTTGGTGAGTGTTGATTCGTAGACATGTGTGCCGTCAATAAATTAGTTTCGTTTAGTTTCGTTGTGTTCTATTTCGTATTACAATTAATTTGTATTTCGTAATTTGTGTCTGAAGTTCAATTTTGATTTGTACGAAATATGAATTTTCTTTAGGTTCGTTAACTTTTTGTAACAATTACAAATGTTCATATGAGGGGCTCCCACCATCCCTGTGATGTGCTCATTATGAGGGGCTCCCACCATCCCTGTGCTGTGCTCATTATGAGGGGTCCCCGCCATCCCTGTGCTGTGCTCATTATGAGGGGTCCCCGCCATCCCTGTGCTGTGCTCATTATGAGGGGCTCCCGTCATCCCTGTGCTGTGCTCATTATGAGGGGTCCCCGCCATCCCTGTGCTGTGCTCATTATGAGGGGTCACCGCCATCCCTGTGCTGTGCTCATTATGAGGGGCTCCCACCATACCTGTGCTGGGCTCATTATGAGGGGCTCCCGCCATCCCTGTGCTGTGCTCATTATGAGGGGCTCCCATCATACCTGTGCTGTGCTCATTTTGAGGGGCTCCCACCATCCCTGTGCTGTGCTCATTATGAGGGGCTCCCACCATACCTGTGCTGTGCTCATTATGAAGGGCTCCCGCCATCCCTGTGCTGTGCTTATTATGAGGGGCTCCCACCATCCCTGTGCTGTGCTCATTATGAGGGGCTCCCACCATACCTGTGCTGTGCTCATTATGAAGGGCTCCCGCCATCCCTGTGCTGTGCTTATTATGAGGGGCTCCCACCATCCCTGTGCTGTGCTCATTATGACGAGCTCCTACCATCCCTGTGCTGTACTCATTTTGAGGGGCTCCCACTATCCCTGTGCTCATTATGAGGGGCTCCCACCATCCCTGTGCTGTGCTCATTATGAGGGGCTCCCACCATCCCTGTGCTGTGATGACTTCCTGGGTTTTTAACTTCATCATAACAAATAATCGTAATTAACGAACATTCTTATTTTGTCCGATCCTGAATCTCCCATCGACTACCAGTACTAGTCTCTCTCACTCCCATATTAAAAAAAGGTAATTTTCCCAACCCTCACTCAGCAGCAGAAGAAAACCTCTGATTGGTCTACGAAACACCAGTCATGTTTCCGTTTTTAACGGAATTTTAATCAGAAATTTGTAAACGAAATTTTGTATTTCGTACGAAATTCGGAAGCATAGAAATCTCGGATCCTCCCGAATGATCTCGGATCCTCCTGAATGTACGAATTTATGGAAATTCATATGAAACTAATCGTACATGTCTATTGATTCGCGCTTTTCATTTCGCACTTCTCAGTTCGTTTCTGAACAGCCGTTCGTCAACCAGACATGTTGCAGAATCGAACGCGATAACTTGTTCTTTATTATTGGCCTTGGAGTTAGTGCCGGTTCACACAGCGAGGCGCGGCGAGGCGTCTCCGACTTACCTCGCCGCGACCTGCGGGGACCTCAGCGGCGACTTGCAGAGGACTTCTGTATAGAAGTCAATGCAAGTCGCCCCCGAAGTCGCCCAGAAGTAGTACAGGAACCTTTTTTCTGAGTCGGAGCGACTCGAGTCGCTCCTCTCAGAACGGTTCCATTGTACAGAACGGGGGCGACTTGCGGGAGCGAGGCGAGGCGAGCCGTGTCGCCTCGCATCGCCTCGCTGTGTGAACCGGCCCTTATTGCTTTCACCCAAGTCCAGTCCGGGGACAGGAGGAGGAAAGGTTCTTGGACCAAAAATGAGTTGCTTTATTAATCGTGACCAATTATGTCATATGCCTTTGCTGCGGGAGCTCCAGCAGAATAATCTGGATGATTTTCGGAATTATCTCCAGATGACGGACCCCTGCTTTCACCAACTCTTGGCATTGCTGACCCCCTATATTAAGAAGCAGGATACATGCATGAGGCTTTTATTTTATTTTTGCGTTGAATAATAATGATTTGATTTTGTATATTTTCTATATTTTTGGATGCATAGAATGCACTTTTTGGTTAAGTTCTATCGGCAGATAGCATGTCTAATTTTATTTGTTTTCTTTTTTTAATGCACAATAAAAAAAATGTGTAGAATAATACTTGACTATGTGTTTTACTTCAAATGACAGTTTGGGAGTAGGCAGTTATATTTTAAAAAATACAATGTAAAATTGACAAGGGACACCAACATAGTTGTGTCTTTGATCTTAAAAACTACAGGATAATGGTGTTGTGGTAACTTGCACAAAAAAATAAAAATAAAAAATAACAAGCATAATAATAATATTCTTTATCACTAGAAAAAAAAAAAAGCCTTTGGAAATGTGTTTGCAATAGCTCCATCAGTATCCCCAGCAAAGCAGCTTCATTATGATCCCATTAAAGAAGAAGAGAATTGTGAGCTGCATTTTGAGATTTCATAATTTGCCGCGTCACGAATGTTAATTCTCCATTACAAATTCTAGTTTACAAGACCGACCGCTTCCGGCTCGTCCTTGCTTCTGAGCATGTGTGTTTGTACTTTGGACTTTTGTCTGACGGACTTGTGTACACACGCTCGTAAAATCCGAAAACAGACATTTTGCTGCGGAAAATTTTAAAGCCTGCCATCCAACATTTGTCCATGGAAAATCCGACAACAATTGTCCGGTGGAGCGTACAAACGGTCGAATTTTCCACCAACAGCCTGTCATCACACATTTCCCGTCGGAAAATCTGATCGCGTGTACAAGGCTTAAGTTGAGATTTATAGTCCCGCATGCTGGGATGGAAGTTGGAAATCACAGGATAGCCAAGGTGTCACCAACCACACTCATGCTAAGCTTTGCCAGAATGTTTGTGACCCCCTTATATGAGTGGTCTGTGTGAGCTTTATTTAGAATAACAAAGCCAGCATTACTGGTGTCAAAACCATGAGGAATACTACCCATAGTAGCGTCAGTGTCTAGTAGTGAAATCGCTATACTTCAGACTCCCATACAAGGCCAGTACACGTGGTGAGGAACATAGAATAAAAGTGCTCCTTATGACTTCATATAAAACGCGTAGGGCGGAGCCAGGCACACATGCTACCACGCATGTACAGCTGACTGTCGGCCATTTTGATTTTGTTTTCCTGGTGTTTTACATGCTTTTATATGATTTATCCATGTGAGTGCACTTTTATTCATTAAATTGGTTTGATTTTATGTTATCACACTATGTGGAGTATCCTTTTATTCTATGTTCCTCACCATTTGTTCTGATCTTGTATGGGAGTCTGGAGTATAGTGATTCCATTACTAGACATTGAGGCAACAGTACATCACGTACCTGGTGAAGACTGAATTTGTTAAGGAGTCCTCTCTTGCACCTCCTGCTTAAAGTGATTGCAAGAGTTTGTTATTTTTTTATTTTTTTTTAATAACAAACATATCATACCTACCTCCACGTTGCAGCTCATTTTGCAGAGAGGCCCCGATCCTCGTCTTCTCGGAGACGGAGACACGGACACGAGCTGACATGTAGGAAGGAAGGGGGAGAGCAGAGGGGACAGCAGCATATGATGAAGGGCCGCTATTAGACAACGGTGATCAGGACGGAGCTGCCCTGATTTTCGTGGTCATGGTTAAAGAGGGGATACAGGAAGTGCCAGATTCAAGGGGGGGGTTATAGCTTAGAGGGGGGTAGATAACACAGCACAAGCACTGTACTGTTTAATCTGCTTTAACCCCTTGCCAATCGCTGCACGCCAATATACATCAGCACAATGGCAGCAGTGGGCAAATGGGCATACCTGTATGTCCCCTTTAATTGGCAGCGCCCACGGCATACCACGTGACCGTGCCCACAGGACCTGCTATGTAAACAAGGCATTTCCCCATTCTGCCTTGTGACATGACAGAGATCACTGCTCCCTGTCATCGGGAGCGGTGATCACTGTCATGTCAGCGGAAGCCCATCCCCCCCACAGTTAGAATCACTCCCTAGGACACACTTAACCCCTTGATCGCCCCCTGGTGTTTAAATGTGAGTGGAAGCCTATCCCCCCTCCAGTTAGAATCACTCCCTAGGACACACTTAACCCCTTGATCGCCCCCTGGGGTTTAACTCCTTCCCTGCCAGTGTCATTTACACAGTAATCAGTGCATTTTTATAGCACTGATCAATGTATAAATGGCAATGGTCCCAAAATAGTGTCAAAAGTGTCCGATGTGTCCGCCATAATGTCGCAGTCACAACAAAAATTGCAGATGGCCACCATTACTAATTTAAAAAAAATGAATAATAAAAATGGCATAAAACTATCCCCTATTTTGCGCAAGCCAATCAATAAATGCTTATTGCGATTTTTTTTTATAAAAAAATATGTAGAAGAATACATATCGGCCTAAACTGAGGAAAAAAATAGTTTTATTATATATTTTGGGGGATATTTATTATAGCAAAAAGTTAAAAAAATATCATTTTTTTTAATTGTCGCTCTTTTTTTTGTTTATAGCGCAAAAAATAAAAAAGCAGAGGTGATCAAATACCACCAAAAGAAAGTTCTATTTGTGGGAAAAAAAGGATGTCAATTTTGTTTGGGTGCAATGTCGCACGACCACGTAATTGTCAGTTAAAGCGACACAGTGCCAAATCTCAAAAAGTGCTCTGGTCAGGAAAGGGGTAAAATCTTCGGGGGTTGAGGTACCAGAAAATCTATTTTTTTTCCGGTTAACAAACGCGTTAACACTCCTGAAGGTGGAGACAGAGAGTGCAAAGGCAAGGAGTGGCATGAGTGCCATAGTAGATAGCTGGTGATGTCCCCTCTGTAGGTAGGTAGAGTCCTCTGAATAGAATGCGGGAGCAGCTTGGCACCAGAGTGTGGAGTGGAAGCAGCACCAGGGGACAAGCAGCAGTCAGCGGAAACCCGGCAGTGAGGCACTAAATCAGCAGGCAAAGCAAGTCCAGGAGACAAGTCAATGTTATTAACAGCCAGGCAATGCAGTACAGAGTCAGCAGGCAGATCGGATCCAGTAAACAAGCCAATGTAGGAGTCGTAGATAACAGAGCTAGAGCAGAGAGCAGAAGCGAAGTCCAAAGGCAAGCCGGGTCAAAGGCAGGTATGGCATTTTAGGTCTTGGGAACACAGGAAGGAGCTAAAGACCATTCTGCTGACCAACTGCTCACAGCAATAGATCGTGAAATGGTAACCCCTAAGTATATTGTCCTATATTTTACTACCCATATCTTTTTACCCATATTGTAGCCCCTTATTATTGCTACTACAAATAGTCTGACACCAAAGCTTGGGATAAAACTTCCCGTTTACGGCCCCTTTATTAAAATAAAATAATTAAAGGGGTTGTAAAGGTAAATTTTTTATTTTCTACATAGGTTCCTTTAAGGTAGTGCATTGTTGGTTCACTTATCTTTTCCTTTGATTTCCCTTCTAAATGTTTTTTTTTCTTTGTTTTGTTTGTCTGAATTTCTCACTTCCTGTTCCTCCTCAGTAAGCTGTTCAGTAAGCTGTTCTGGCTGACTAACCACCAGCTCGGATGATGGTGAGAAGTTTACTGAGGAGAAACAGGAAGTGAGATATTCAGACAAAGCAAAAAAACATTTAGAAGGGAAATCAAAGGAAAAGGTAAGTGAACCAACAGTGCACTAGCTTAAATGAACCTATGTAGAAAATAAAAAAATTACCTTTACAACCCCTTTAACACTATAAACCAAAACAAAGCATAAACTTTTGGTTGGATCCTTGGAGGCATTACGTATCCAACTATTTACCTTATATCTGCTTAACCATATATGGTCCCTGACGCGTTGCATCCAACTCGGGGACAAACCCCCTCCTGTCGCGTTGCATCCAACTCGGGGACAAACCCCCTTCAGCAGATAACCATAAACTCCCAGTTAACCACGTAACTGATATTTACCGAGGACCCATACCTCAGATGTGCCCCAAACCTTTAATTCCATCATTTTACTTCCAAATGCCTCCAAAGACCCAACCGCCTTCCTGAGAGAATTTAAAAACACAAAAGGAAAACAACAAACACAGAAAACAAAAGGACAATATCAAACACATTACCCATTGTAACCAAACTTAAATAATTAAGGCGGACGGGGCTTTTCCTATCCTTGTGTGCTGACAGGAAGTCTGCACCTCTGACCTTCACTCTGCACTGACTTCCCTTCACACCGCTCTGACCAATCCCCTGTGAGCTCAAGTTAACGTCAGGAATAATTTAACCCTCACTGACCCAGCCTACAGGGTCCCATTTGATGTAGCCTTGTGCTTATTTCTTCTTTTCTTTTGCTGCGGGCTTTTCTTGAAAAGGTAATCCCTATATATACTGTCCTATATTTTACCTCTACTATCCATATCTTTTCCCCCATATTGTAGACCCTTATTATTGCTACTACAAGTAGGCTGACACCTAAGGGTGGAATAAAACTGTCCGTTTACGGCCCCTTTATTAAAATAAAATAATTAACAGTATAAACCATAAACACATCATAAACCACTATGCCGCCGTGTATCTGCTATAGGGTGGGCGGCAAGTGGTTAACAATATAAACCAAAAACAAAGCATAAACTTTTGGTTGCCAATCCTTGAAGGCACGACATATCCAATTCTTTACCTTATATCTGCCTAACCATTTATGGTGCTTGTCGCATTGCACCAACTCAGGGACGAACCACCTTCAGCAGATAACCATAAAATCCCAGTTAACCACGTAACTGGCATTCACCGGGGACCCATATCTCAGATGTGCCCAAACCTTTAATTGCATTATTTTACTTCAAAATGCCTCCAAAGACCCAACCACCAAAGCGCAAAGTGTGAAGCCGCACACCTCTGTGTCCTGACAACAATGACCTGCTTGCTGTATTACCTCCTGTAAACCTAAGGACCACAGGTCCGTACCCACCTCATTAAGGTGAACTCCATCCCCACGGAGATATCTCCATGTCTCGAACTCAAGCGGCTTATGCCTGATTACCAGACCCCCATTCCCTGCAAGAAACCTCACAATCTCTTTATTGGCCTTGGGCCCTGTTGACCTTTGCCACCGACTGGGCAAGATGCCAGGTGGTGAGGGACACCATCTCCGACCATACCACTATTGTGTAAGGGAATGCTGCTTACAGTCGCAGCACATCAAATTTAATGTCCCTTATAAGGTACCTAGTGGATCTAACCTCCAGGTCATTACCCCCTGCATGTATGACCGATACATCTGAGAGCCTGTCCCATCTGGAGATCCTGTTAACCTCCGGTACCACCCTGCTCCATAACATCCCTGGAATTCCAATCCACCAGATGCTGACTTCTGTTCTTGGGAAACCCAACTGTCGACCATTAGACCTGACATCAGCCCTCTTTGCCCTCCAATGAACAAAAGAATGGCCCAGAATCCAAATGAGGCAAGTATGATCTGAAAGAAAAAGTGAAACATAGCACACACACCCATCACCATCTTACCACCACTACTACTCAGATCATAGAAATAAACACAAAACAAAAAGACACAAGACGCCCCACCTTTTTTTTTTTTTTTTTTAACCAACCAACCCGTACTAAATCAAATGGGGCAAATGTAAATTTTGAATTTGTCAGATTCCCACCTGCCAGTACGCTTAACTACCGTGCCATCCAGACCCCACCAGGCAGCCCTTAATGGCTACCTCAATCCTAAACGAATGCGATAAAAAATTACTGGCCTTGACACTTGCACCCAAAAGGCAGCGCCGCAGTATCAATATAAATTGAAACTTAGATAAAGCCAAACCATCTGAATGAACCAAAAAAGAACCAGCCACTTCTGGGTGAATCCTTAAGTAAGCTTTTACCGTCTCCACAGGGCATGTGAAGGAACCCTGTATTTGGTGCAACTCAATGTGAGCCCCCCTGCCAGCTTGATTCGTCTTTGAACGCCGGATGAACAGCCTCACCACGAGTCGTCACAGCAGACATCGTCCGCTGACATGCCTCCATGTGCCATCTTGGAAGGGCTGACCAGTTTCCCCACCCTGAGGACTCCATAAAATGGCGATGAAAATGCCGCCCGGAATAACAATGTCTCAAACTCAAACTGCAGCCGTCTATAAGAACAAAGAATGCAAAATAACAAAAGTAACAGGCCGGCAACTGTCCGGCCACGGAGCGCCCTTTCAATAACCTCTTAATGCCTTTTTGGAACCAAAAAGCCAGGTCACCCAATTCTCTTTGCATGGCTGAAATGGATATCCCTTCCACAAAACACGTGCATATAAAATAGATAATTAACTGGCTAGTCTCCCCGCTATCACCCCCATAGCCTGACTGCTAAGTTAAAGCCTCCCATTCCCTCCAGACCTTAGAATAGAACGACCATGTCGACTCACTCAAGGAGTTTTGAATCATGCCGGAGGCGTGCAATCCACCATAAATAAGAAGGACAAGGGGTTCCGTGCTGCTCCGCACCCGACGCCAACTCCCGGAAACCTGTCCAACTGAAAATGGGAAAGAGCACCAGCCACCGTATTCTCCACTCCAGGAATATGCACAGCATATAAGAAAACGTTTTGCCGTAGACAACACAAAACCAAGTATTGCAACAAATGTATGACCAGAGGGGAGAACCCTGACAGCGAGTTAAGAACCTGCACTACCCCCAGGTTGTCACAATGCAGCCGTAGCTTTTTGTTGCATAGGACTTCCCCCCAGAGTGCAAAGGCAGCCAACACTGGAAAAAAGTTCCAGCGGTACCAAAATCTTTAAGTATCCCACCTCCTGTCATTCTTTGGGCAAGCGCTCCGCACTCCAAATCCCCCCCCCCCAAAAAAAAAATTCCCCATACCTGGTAGAAGCAGCTTCATCAGTAAAGCGTTCCAAGTTATAATTGCTGACTGGCCCCTCCATCCAGATGGACTGCCTGTTGAACTAGAGACTGCAGGTCCCGCATTTGGATCCTGCATTTCCCTGCAACTAAGTGAACCTCTTCCTGTAATGCATGCAACTTATCATCAGGCAGACGACATTCCATTTCCCTATAATCAATCTCATTCCCCAGAAATTTGATCACCTCGGTGGGCCTACCGTCTTATCAGCTGCAAGGGGTACACCAAAACACTCCGCTATGTGCTGCACTGTAGCCAGCAGTACTCCACATAACCTAGAAGATGGGGGGGCCTATGCAGAGAGAGTCATCCAGGTAATGAATGACTGAATTGACACCTGCCACATCCCGTACTACCCACTCCAAAAAGGAACTAAAAGTCTCCAAGAATGTGAATGAGATGGAGCAACCCATAGGCAGGCATAGATCCACGTAATAGGCCCCCAACCATTTACATCCCAGGAGATTAAAATTGTGTGGGTGAACGGGGAGTAAGCAAAAGGCCGCTTCTATATCAGTTTTGGCCATAAGGACCCCCTTTCCATATCAGTGAACCCAACACACGTCAGCATCGAACAAAGTATGCGATACTGCACATGCCTCGGAGTCGATGGCATTGTTAACAGAACCACCCTTTGGAAACGATAGGTGGTGTATCAATCGGAACTTATTGGGCTCCTTCTTCAGAACTATGCCCAACGATGACACCACTAAATTCTCCAAAGGGGGAACAGAAAGGGGCCACCCATGTGACCCAAGGACGCTTCCTTAGCAAGCTTCTCAGAAACCACTTTAGAGTGTTCCTTAGCAGATCTCAGGTTGTCCGCCAAAGGGGGAATCTGTGTAAGGGAGCACAGAATCACAAAATCCTCTGTGAAACCCTCTCTTGGTAACCGAGCCGCCTGCCGTTCCGGATATTTATTTAGAAAGGGGGACATCCTGTCCGTCCTCTTACCTGCAGCATCACCGGTATGGGATTTTCCGGCCTTAAAACAGCTGAACAAAGGGTGAGTCCCTCCGCAGTGTGAGCATTCATGTTTTTATCAGCAGCTGGCCCCAAACCTACAAGAATCCTCTTTGAATTGCCAGCACTGACCCCGCATTTTTGCGGCCGGCTGTCCAGGGTCATTTGGACTCCCGGCCCCCGTTGGAAAAAATGCCATAGAGGCTCGTGGAGAGCACATATGTTTCATCCACAAACTGATGTCCTTATGGTCCCATCGTATGGGAAGGGATTATTGCTTTGCGCTGATGAAATTGTTCATCATATCGTAGTCAAGTCACACCACCGTAAACCCTCTTGGCCTCGCCAATGGAGTCCAGATAGCAAAACAATGGCAGTGCTTTTTCACCAATGACACTAGCCAAAATGGTGAAGGCCTGCAACTAATTACTAAATGTTTGCGGAATCAACCAATACCGCCACTTTTCCTCATCTTCCTTTTTCGATTCCTCCGGCTTAACCCTGTCCAGGTTACATTTTTCCAGAGGGAGCAACGTGAATATCTCCACATACTCCCCTTTACAAATCTTTTCCCTTACTTCCACTTTGAGATGCACTTGGCCGAATTGACCATCCGATCCAGCTCCATATTCTTATTAACCTCCTTAGGGGAACCACAGGGGAAGGGGCACTCAATTCCTGAACCCTTGAATCCCCCAGTGACACCACAGCTTCTGACCCCTGCACTGTTCCCTGTTCCTGTCCCCACCTGACCCCACTACTGATCGAGGCCCTGCTTGACCCACTTCCGCAACCCAGACCAATACCGGCGGGGATCCCGCTGGCATGCCCGCATCAAAACACTGCACAAGTGACCGTAGTCCCACCAATAGGTCTTGCACGGCTGTGGCTTCCCCAGACATGGCTGGCCCCACACCTGATGACCGAGGGGGGTGGCAAGGGACATTTACCCCCCGGGCCCTCCTACCTCTGGAACCGGACACAGGGACAGGAGAAGACTGTTAGAGAAGACAGGAGAAGAATGTAAACATCCCTTGTAATAGAAAAAAGCATGACGTCCCCTCTTAAATATGAGATTGGGGGTCAAAAAGTCCTCAGATGTCATATTTGGACTAAAATGCAATAAAAATAAATAAATTGTCATTTGAAAAAATGACATTGAAAAAATGTGCCTTTAAGCCCTTGTACACACGATCGGACATTCCGACGGAAAATATCTGATCGCTTTTGTCTTCCTGATTCTCCTCCCGGCCAATCAGGAAGTGGGTCCTGAGACCTGATTGACCTAGAGGAGAAGCAATAGTATTGCCCTCTGTGCTGAGGGAAGGAGAGAAGCCTCTGAGGAGGAAGCCGATGTGAAGCCCGAGACACAGAGGAGGAGGAGATGCAGGAAGATGCCGGAGCTGCCCTAGATGGGGTAAGTGCGTGGGGCTGACCGACCGGGGGGTTAGTTTGGCGGTGTAGGTGCAAGGGGGATGGCAGTGGGATGCCTTGTTTGCCGCCACCCCCACAAAAAAAAAAATATATATACAGCACCAGCCGGTTTTGATACAGGGAGGTTCTTCTGATAGGATTATTCCAAGACCAGTGATGCCGGCTTTGGTATTGTAAATAAAACATTCTGGTAAAGCTTAGCGTGAGTGTTGTGGTTGGTGACACCTTGGCTGTCCTGTGATTACCAACTTCCATCCCAGCATGTGGGCCTATAAATCTCGACTCGCTGTTTGAATCCTATTTGGACTTTTTGTTAAGTTGTTTATTTCCTTTTTGAAGTCACGCATTTCATACATTTTTTGTCACTTACTAATATTGAGACACTGATACTTTTTGATAGTTAATGTAGGTACTATTTATGTTCAGTAACTATCTACTCACTTAACCACTTAAGGACTAACACCGTACAGAATAATATGGCGGTCGTTGCAATACTTTCTGCCTTACCATATTTGCGCAGCGCCACTTTTTTTCGGAAAAAAAAAAGATAAACACTTTTTTGGATTAAAAAATAAACAGTAAAATTAGCCCAATTTTTTTTTTTTTTTATATTGTGAAAGATAATGTTACGCTGAGTAAATTGTGATACCCAACATGTCAAAATTGCACCTGCTCGTGGAATGGCGACAAACTTTTACTCTTAAAAATCTCCATAGGCGATGTTTAAAAAATTCTACCGGTTGCATGTTTTGAGTTACAGAGGAGGTCCAGGGCTAGAATTATTGCTCTCACTCTGCCGATCGCGGCGATACCTCACATGTGTGGTTTGAACACCGTTTTCATATGCGGGTGCTACTCATGTATGCGTTAGGCTTCTGCATGCGAGCTCGGTGGGACGGGGCGCGTTTAAATTTTTTACCCTTAAAAATCTCCATAGGCGATGTTTAAAAAATTCTACCGGTTGTATGTTTTGAGATGCAGAGGAGGTCTAGGGCTAGAATTATTACTCTCGCTCTACCGATCGCAGCGATACCTCACATGTGTGGTTTGAACACCATTTTCATATGCAGGTGCTACTCATGTATGCATTCGCTTCTGCATGCGAGCTCGGTGGGACGGGGTGCGTTTATATATTTTTTATTTTATTTATTTTACCTTTTATTTTTACACTGTTCTTTAAATTCTTTTTATTCCTATTACAAAAAATTTAAACATCCCTTGTAATAGAAAAAAAGCATGACAAGACCTCTTAAATATGAGATCTGGGGTTAAAAATACCTCAGATCTCATATTTACATTAAAATGCAATTTAAAAAAAAGAAAAAAAATTGTAATTTTAAAAAATGGCCCTTTAACTACTTCAGCCCTGGAAGAATGTACCTCCTTACTGATCAGAGCACTTTTTTGCGATTCGGCACTGCGTCGCTTTAACTGACAATTGCTGCGGTCGTGCGACGTGGCTCCCAAACAAAATTGACGTCCTTTTTTTCCCCACAAATAGAGCTTTCTTTTGGTGGTATTTGATCACCCCTACGGTTTTTAATTTTTGCGCTATAAACAAAAAAATAGCGACAATTTTGAAAAAAAAAAACGCATTATTTTTTGCTATAATAAATATCCCCCAAAGATATATAAAAAAAATGTTTTTCTTCAGTTTAGGCCAATATGTATTCTTCTACATATTCCAATAAGCATTTATTGATTGGTTTGCCCAAAAGTTATAGCGTCTACAAAATAGGGGATAGTTTTATGGCATTTTTATTGATGATTTTTTTTTTTTTACTAGTAATGGCGGCGATCAGCGATTTTTATCATGACTGCAACATTATGGCGGACACATCACCCAATTTTGACACATTTTTGGGACTATTGGCATTAATACAGCGATCAATGCAACAAAAATTGCATTGATTACTGTAAAAAAGACCCCCGGCAGTGAAGGGGTTTACCACTAGGTGACGCTGTAGGGGTTAAGTGTGTCCTAGGGAGGGATTCTAGCCGTGGGGGGATGGGCTGTTTGTTACACGTCACTGATCACGGCTCCTGATAACAGTGACAGTGTCATTGTGTCATTGGGCAGAACAGGGAGATGCTTGTTTACATCAGCATCATAGGTGTGCACAGCCTGTTGCACTAGGGTGTGCACCCCAAAGCTCAAACACACAAGCGTATGTTTATATATATATACACGCACACATACAGTATATACAAATGCACACACATCATATACACAAATGCACACACAGCATATACACATACACACACACACACACACACACACACACACATAGTATACATACATACACAGCTTTTACACACACATATTATACATACACTGGGGAAGGGGGCGGGTACAGTGACGTTGTCCAGGCACACCCAGCACACCCCCTGTGCATGTCCAATGATCAACATTTCCCTGTTTTTCCTCACCGCCAGACGATCGCGGGTATGCCCACGGACATCGAGTCCACGGGACCCACGATCACGGTCGAGGTCAAGCCGCCTCTTAAAGGGCAATCTACAGGTACGTTAATTTGCCTGCACGTGCCCTTCTGCCACGGTATATATGCGTGAAGCGGTCGGGAAGTGGTTAAGAGCTATGGGCAGAAGTGACATTTTGACGTTGCGTCCGCCCTGCAATGATATGGAGACGGGTGGGGGCCATCTTCCCCTTACTTGTCTCCATGTCAGGCTAGGGAGAGGATCCGAATGCCTCCGCCGCCACTGATGGCTCCGGTAAGCGGCGGAGGGCCAATAAAAGTGATCTCATGGCGAATCTGCCACAGATACCACTTTTATCTTGAAGTGGACCACCCACTGAAGAAAAGGATACCGGGGAATGTGGCAGGTAGCTGCTGCTATAACAATGATACTCCTCTTCAAAGTACCGTCGTATAACGATGGAGGGCGCTCCGGAAGTGGTTAAGTGCTGCACTGTTTGGATTTGTATTATATAAGTGTAATAGTCGGGTCTCCAAAAACATTTGGCTATATAGTGCAAGTGTGCAACGTGGGATGAAAGCCACTGATGTTCACATATTGCCTACTACAATACTAACATTTCCGGCACCAAAGCTCACCAAAACAAATATTCAGGAGCAGAAAATAAATAATATTGGCCAAAAGTCAAAGAAAGGTGAAGAGTTTTGGAAACCAGCTTTGTCAAGTGACAATTAGGGATGAGCTCGGTGACGACTCGAACATCGGCCGTTCGTCTGTTCAGCGAATTCAGAACTTTGTGGACCGTTCCCACCAAATTCGTGTGGCACGAACGGCCCACAATGCACTACGCCATCACAGTGCATTGCTGGCTCATGATTGGCCAAGCATGCACTGTGACCCCGCATGCTTGGCCAATCACAGCGACGGCAGCGAGGAGAGCCATAATGGACCACAGGCAGGATGCCTGTGGCCAATTATAGCTCAGGGGGTTTAGTACACGCCCCACACTATATAAGGCTGCCAGCGCGGCGGCCTTGTGTAGTGTGTTCCGGCGTGCAGGGAAAGAGCAAGATAGGCAGGGACAGTGTGTTCTTTTCTCAGGCATCTGCAGGAGTTAAAGTGGGTGTTGTGTGCCTCCAGCACAGTATACACCTGTATCTACCCTTTTTTGCTGGTGTTCTCTAATACAGGCATCTGCAGGAGTTAGTGGGTGTTGTGTGCCTCCAGCACAGTATACACCTGAAGATACCCCTTATTGCTGGTGTTGTCTGTTGCATATCTTGCATATTAGCCTTTAAAATTAGTACTTTTGATTTTGAACGTTCGAGTCCCATAGACTTTAATAGGGTTCTAAAGTTCGTACGAATTTTTGGTCCGTTCGAAGGTTCTGGTGCAAACCGAACCGGGGGGGGGGGGGGGTGTTCGCCTCATCCCTAGTGACCGTTGACAAGGATCCAACTTGTAGTCGGCACCCGAAATATCCTTCTTATAATAGCAGCTGTTGAATAGAAATTCGTATTTCGGATCCTCCCGAATGTACGAATTTACGGAAATTTGTACGAAACTAATTGCACGTCTATTGATTGGCGCTTTTCATTTCGCACTTTTCACTTTGTTTCTGAACGGCCGTTCGTCAACCAGACATGTTGCGGAATCGGAGGAAATAACATATTATTTATTATTGGCCTTGGAGTTATTGCTTTGACCCAAGTCCAGTCCAGGAACAGGAGGAGGAGGAGTTCTTGGACCAAAAATTGGTCGCTTTATTGATCGTGACCAATTATGTCATATGCCTTTGCTGCGGGAGCTCCAGGAGAATAATCTGGATGATTTTTGGAATTATCTCCGGGTGACAGACCCCTGCTTTCACCAACTCTTGGCATTGCTGACCCCCTATATTAAGAAGCAGGACCCATGCATAAGGCTTTTATTTTATTTTTTGGTTGAATAATAATGATTTGATTTGGTATATTTTCTATATTTTAAGTTCTATTGGCACATAGCATGTCTAATCCAAATTTTGTATTTAGTACAAACTTCGAAAGCATAGCAATTCGTATTTCGGATCCTCCCGAATGTAGGAATTTACAGTTGCTTAACATTCTGCCGATCCATTGTGTCACTATACATGCATCAACATCAATGAAATGTTTTTGCACAAGTGGTTGTAAACCCTTACATATTCCCAGTGAAGTGATTGGCCTTAAGTGACACACAGAGATTAAAAAAAAATCCTCCTACATAAATTGTACCTGTTTATCTGCCTCCATCTCTCCTCTACATCGGTCCAGAATTTACACAGCATTTCTGAGCTTCAGAAGGGGGGGGGGGGGGGGTCTGATGTCACACACTGCACAGCATAGAGCAGGCCCGTGTTTTGTCCAATGGGAAGTTATTGTCAGAAACCATGAATCAGACAGAAGTACAGTTAAATCACACTAGTTTAGGCCCCTCCCCTCTCCACTGAACACACAGAGAAAGACAGGAAGTAGCTGAAAGGGAGAGAGAGACAGACGCAATATGAAGGAGGGCTGTGCTGCTGGGGACATAGATGTAAGGATGGGCGCCGCTGGAGACACAGATGTAAGGAGGGACTCTGCTGATGGGGCACAGATGTAAGAAGGGGCTCTGCTGGGAACACTGATGTAAGGAGGGACTCCGCTGGGGACACAGATGTAAGGAAGGACTGCGCTTATGGGGGCACAGATGTAAGGAGGGACTCCGCTGGGGACACTGATGTAAGGAGGGACTCTGCTGGGGGCATCTAATGTAAGGAGGGACTCTGCTGGGGGCACTTGATGTAAGGAGGGACTCTGCTGGGGGCACCTGATGTAAGAAGGGACTCTGCTGTTGACACCTGATGTAAGGAGGGACTCTGCTGTTGGGGCACAGATATAAGGAGGGGCTCCGCTGGGGACACTGATGTAAGGAGGGACTCCGCTGGGAACATAGCTGTAAGGAGGGACTGCGCTGATGGGGGCACAGATGTAAAGAGTGGCTCTGCTGGGGACATAGATGTAAGGAGGGACTCCGCTGGGGACACTGATGTAAGGAGGGACTCTGCTGGGAGCCCCTAATGTAAGGAGGGACTCTGCTGGGGACACCTGATGTAAGGACGGACTCTGCTGTTGGCAACTGTTGTAAGGAGGGACTCTGCTGGGGACACCTGATATAAGGACGGACTCTTCTGAGGGCACCTGATGTAAGGAGGGACTCTTCTGGGGGCACCTGATGTAAGAAGGGACTCTGCTGTTGACACCTGATGTAAGGAGGGACTCTGCTGTTGGGGCACAGATATAAGGAGGGGCTCCGCTGGGGACACTGATGTAAGGAGGGACTCCGCTGGGAACACAGCTGTAAGGAGGGACTGCGCTGATGGGGGCACAGATGTAAGGAGTGGCTCTGCTGGGGACATAGATGTAAGGAGGGACTCCGCTGGGGACACTGATGTAAGGAGGGACTCTGCTGGGAGCCCCTAATGTAAGGAGGGACTCTGCTGGGGACACCTGATGTAAGGACGGACTCTGCTGTTGGCACCTGTTGTAAGGAGGGACTCTGCTGGGGACACCTGATATAAGGACAGACTCTTCTGAGGGCACCTGATGTAAGGAGGGACTCTTCTGGGGGCACCTGATGTAAGAAGGGACTCTGCTGTTGACACCTGATGTAAGGAGGGACTCTGCTGTTGGGGCACAGATATAAGGAGGGGCTCCGCTGGGGACACTGATGTAAGGAGGGACTCCGCTGGGAACACAGCTGTAAGGAGGGACTGCACTGATGGGGGCACAGATGTAAGGAGTGGCTCTGCTGGGGACATAGATGTAAGGAGGGACTCCGCTGGGGACACTGATGTAAGGAGGGACTCTGCTGGGAGCCCCTAATGTAAGGAGGGACTCTGCTGGGGACACCTGATGTAAGGACGGACTCTGCTGTTGGCACCTGTTGTAAGGAGGGACTCTGCTGGGGACACCTGATGTAAGGACGAACTCTTCTGGGGGCACCTGATGTAAGGAGGGACTCTACTGGGGGAACCTGATGTAAGGAAGGACTCTGCTGATGGCACCTGATGTAAGGAGGAACTCTGCAGGGGGCACCTGATGTAAGGATGGGTTCCGTTGGGGCACCTGATTTAAGGACGGACTCCACTCAGGGCACCTGATGTAAGGACGGACTCCGCTGGGGGCACCTGATGTAAGAAAAGACTCCACTGGGGACACCTGATGTAAGGACGGACTACACTGGGGGCACCTGATGTAAGGACGAACTCCGCTGGGGACACCTGATGTAAGGATGGATTCTGCTGGGGGCAGCTGATGGCATCTGGTGGCAGGCGATGCGGCAGTTGACACACTCAGGGCTCCCACTGATTCTGCATTATGGTGAGTGGAATTATTTCATTTTATATTACAATGTAATAATAGAAATATTGCGCTTCAATCATCCTGACACCATAACAGCCAGGTGTCAGGATGATTGAAGTGCTAACACTAGGTGTTTGGAAAATATTTATCTGCTGATTGTTAAACTTTCTAGAATACACATATTAAAAAATACACATATTAAAAAGATTGTATAATGCCATCCAACCTCACTGTATATATCTCTAGAAGAGCTCACAAAAACTAAAATGACATGATCAATTACCTACTAAGGGTTTATAATTATGTTTAGTTAGTATGTAGCACCGTGGTCATGTAAGATAAGACATTTCATTCTACTGTATGTCCTCCCATGTAGTAGAATGACAATAAAGCTTGAATTGACTGTATACAAATAGGCACCACTTATACAGTACGTACGGAAGGATAAAAAGAGTCCAGAGACAAATAAAGAAATCTATATCTAGTGAACAAGAAGGGAAAGTTGCAAAGCTGAGGCGCTCCATCACCTTCTATGTGCTGGAGGGAGGATGGGGTCATCTCCTGGGATTGCCTGATGTTGGCTTAGACCAGGGTTTCTCAACCAGGGTTCCTCCAGAGGTTGCTAGGGGTTCCTGGAACAATGAGAAATTTAAGATTGCTGCATTACTGAAAGGTCATACTGTGAACAAGCCCTAAGGCAGAGTTTTCAACCAGGGCTCCATGGAATCCTAGGGTTCCTCTAAAGGTTGCTGGGGGTTCCCAATGACCACAAGTGTAAGGAACATTCTTCCCACTGACCATCACTATAATGTATCATGAGTTGTAGCAGTGGCGACCTGTCCATAGGGGGCGCCCAGGCGCCACCCCCCCTCCTCAGGCAGCCCCCCCCACAAAAAGTCCTTAAGTGCACTGTGTTCAGGCGCCGGACACAGTGCACTATGAGAAGCGCCATGTCTATGCAATCATGATATTGCAGATGCAGTGCTTCATTGGCAGGATTTGGAGCGGCTTTGCATCTTGATCCATTGCGCCGAGAAGCATCCACCCAGCACCCGGCTGGGTGCTCTGTTCTCTGTGTGAAAACAAAGTCACTTCCAGTACCTGGCGAGCTACAAAAAGATGGCCACCGCCTAATCCCTAGGCCGCCGCCTAATCCCCTTGTTTTTAGTGGAGAGGGGAGGCCCCTCCCCTCTCCACTGAACGTACGGAGAAAGGCAGGAAGTTGCTGAAGGGGAGAGAGAGACAGACATGATATGAAGGAGGACTGTTCTGCTGGGGACACAGATGTAAGGAGAGGCTCATCTGGGGACACAGATGTAAGGAGGGGCTCCGCTGGGGACACAGATGTATGGAGGGGCTCTGCTGGGGACAGAGATGTTAGGAGGGGATCCTCTGGGGACACAGATGTAAGGAGGGGCTCCGTTGGGGACACAGATGTAAGGAGGGACTCCGCTGGGGACAGAGATGTTAGGAGGGGATCCTCTGGGGACAGAGATGTAAGGAAGGGCTCCACTGGTGACACAGAGGTAAGGAGGGGCTCCGCTCGGAAAAAATTATGTAAGGAGGGGCTCCGCTGATGGGGACACTGATGTAAGAAGGGACTCCCCTGATGGGGACACTGATGTAAGGAGGGACTCTGGTTATGGGGACACAGATGTAAGGAGGGACTCCACTGAGGACACAGATGTAAGGAGGGACTCTACTGATGGGGCACAAATGTAAGGAGGGGCTCTGCTGGGGGCACAAATGTAAGGAGGGACGCCGCTTGGGACACAGATGTAAGGGGGGACTCCGCTGTAGACACCTGATGTAAGGAGGAACTCTGCTGGGGCACCTGATGTAAGGAGGGACTCTGCTGGGGGCACCTGATGTAAGGACAGACTCTGCTGGAGGCACCGGGCACCTGATGTAAGGACGAACTTTTCTGGGGGCACATGATGTAAGGAGGGACTCTGCTGTTGGCACCTAATGTAAGGATGGACTCCGCTGGGGGCACCTGATGTAAGGACGAACTCCGCTGATGACACCTGATGTAAGGACGGATTCTGCTGGGGGCACCTGATGGCATCTGGTGGCAGGCGATGTGACAGTTGACACACTCAGGGCTCCCACTGATGCTGCATTATGGTGAGTTGAATGATTTAATTTTATATTACAATGTAATAATAGAAATAATGCACTTCAATCATCCTGACACCATAACAGCCAGGTGCCAGGTTGATTCAAGTGCTAACACCAGGTGTTTGGAAAATAGTTATCTGCTGATTGTTAAACTTTCTAGAATACACATTTTTGTATTGTTGTGTAGGATCTGGGCCTGCTGTCCCTCCCTCTCTCCCTCCATCCCCCTCAGACGCTAAGCACACCCCCTTAGAGCCACATCATTTAAGCCACGCCCACTATTTTGGTGAAATTACGCCCGTTTTCGCCAAGTTTCCCCCATTCTAAAACTTCACCAGCTTCCACTGAGTTGTAGATAAAGTCATTTTTAGCAGGGGTTTCATGAGACCAGAAAGCTATTTCAAGGGTTCCTCCGTGTTAAAAAGTTTGAGAATGGCTGACATAGACTTTCAGAAGTGATTCATGCAGGCAGCAGAGGAATGACAGAGCGTGGAAATCACACTAGGTGCTTTGCATAGAGGCAAGTACACCCTATAGAAGGATATGCTTTGTTAACTTTTGATTTCTTCAGAGATTTACAACCACTTTAGCATGCCATGCATTAAGGCACCATAATGGCAAAAAAAATACCGGCACCGCATCAATAGACAGAAAACTCCTAAGCCTATAATAAGGCTTACCTGTAGGTACTTTAAATATCTCCTAAACCTGCACGGTTTAGGAGATATTTACCCTATAAACTTGTGCCGACGTCATCGGCGCATGCGCACTGAAGAAACAGCTTGATCGTGGCGTTTCTAAAAGGCGTGTGCCGTTACCGGCAGCTCTGGTGCGCATTACGCGGGAGTGACGTCACTCCAGCCAATCACAGTGCCGGAGCCCGCGAACCCAGGGAATAACCCTGGGAGACTGCGGTGTGTGGGGACCACTGCAACAGGTTCGATCTGAGGTAAGTATTTCATAACGGGGTGGCACAGTGGTGTAGTGGTTAGCACTCTCACCTAGCAGTAAGAAGGATCGCTGGTTCAAATCTCAACCACGACACCACCTGCCTGTAGTTTGCATGTTCTACCTGTGCCTGCATGGGTTTCCTCTGGGTTCTCCAACAATCCAAAGACATGCAGGTAGGTTAATTGGCTTCTGTCCAAAATTGTCCCTAGTAGTTGAATGGGGACCTTGTATTGGGTAGGGTAGGCTCCTTGAGGGTAGGGACCGATGTGAGTGTGCAATGTACAGGGATAGGGACCATTGTAGTCACTCACTCAGGTTGAACTTGATGGACTGGTGTCTTTATTCAACCTTACTAACCATGAAACTATAATCAGCTAGTATGCGATGCAAACTAGCTCATTATGCCTTTGTCTTGCAGGTTTATTTATTTTTTATATATATGGGTTTACAACCACATTAAAGGACCATAACGCAAGAAAAGTGTCGCTAGGACTTTATTGAGTTCCCCCAAATGTACATGAGCATGACGAGCGTCTCTAGTACGGTTGCCTTTGACTATTGATTGCCTATCTGTATAAACTTGCATTTGAAAAAAAAATGCTTTTCGAAATGTATCTCTTTCCAGTCTCGGAAAGTTTGGATGTGTGTAGGAAGCATTCTTTGACTAATAAGTCGAAAAACTTCAGTCTTTCTCCTTGAATTATTAAGCTCACGGTCTGTTTGCAACAAACTCATAGTTCCTTATAAATAGAAACGGTGACCCTGTTTAGGCATCGGGAAAAGGTTCCATTAAAAAAGATAGATACTACCTCCGGCCCTGACAGCAACAGAATAGTCTTCTTTCTCCGGTGGTGTTCATCTGTATTACTCACAGTCTGGTAAGTTATATTTTGGAAACTGAGTCTACTTGGTACTGTAGAAAAAGTAAAAAAAAAGAAAAAAATAAATAAAAAAAAAGGGGGCCAGATGGATACAGCGACTGGTGAGTGGAGTCTCTGGGGTGGAAGGGGCGAACACTTACTTCGACCAGGATTAATTGGCACCAAAGTTGGTAAACTAGGGCACGTACAATTAGGAAGTGGGCCACAGACTCTCGGCTCCTCCGAGCGCGCAATCCTGCTCCCCTCCCGCTTTTTTTTTCTGACACTCTCCGAAGCTGTGACAACAAGCCGCTACTCCCGAAATGCCTAATTAGATGTTCACACAGATGGCAGGCAATAAAACATAGCCAAGGCCAGTCATCCCGCTCTCCCACGACATTGAGAAATGATGTTTATTTTGGGAAAGATCGTCAGTTCTTCAGGGTAAAATGCCACCCCTCTCCCCCCCAACAACCCCCCCACCCACCCCCATTATTTCCGATAATATAGAAGTTTCCATATCTCTTTTGTAATGCTTATTGTGAAGCTTGACAATCATTTAGCGCTTAGCACAAATATCAAATCTTAAAATAGATGACATTTAATGTTGCTGAAGCCCATGTATTAAACAATTGCCATTTCTGTTTTTTTTAACCATTTCAGAGCTTCAATCTTTTATCAACTACTTCCTGCCTACATGTACTCCAGCAATGGCTGCCTGGTATTGCTCAGCATGTAAGAGCTTGAAGTTCAGGATGTATGGCCGGCAACTCATCACGTGGGAGAAAATATGTTTATTATTACAGATGGACTAGTTATACAATGGCTTACGTGTTTTAGCTACAAGCGCGTGGTGACGATGGTGGACGTCGCTGGAGGAAGATCGGGCTCAGGTGAGTATTGGGGGGGGGGGGACTGGTGGGGCTGCTACTACAACCACTTTAAAGAGCTAGCGGGAGCCAGCACCAAGCCATGGTCATGGGAAGGCATGGGAGCCAACGCACAATATGCAGGCATGCATTGACTCCCATGCCTTCCCATGACCATGGCTTGGTGCTGGCTCCCGCTAGCTCTTTAAAGTGGTTGTAGCAGCAGCCCCACCAGTCCCCCCCTAATACTCACCTGAGCCCGATCTTCCTCCAGCGACGTGCACGAGAGCCTCGCCTCTCCAAGGACTCTCCCTCCTCATGGGCTGATACAGCAACACTAGCTATTGGTTCCCAGTCATGTCAATCACAACTAGTGAGCCAATAAGGAGAAAGAGGGCAGCTCGGTGTGTGAATAGACACATTTGTGAATGAGCCTGCTTGGGTGCCCCCATGGCAAGCTGTTTCCCCTGGGGGAACTTGGCAGTATGGAGGGGCCAAGAATGCCAACGAGGGACCTGAGGAGGATAGGGGCTGCTCATGTTTGTTATTTTTGAAAAAAAGAAAGAATGCCTTTAATATCACTGTAAGGTGAGGTTGGGTGGTAGTAAAACCAGAGGTTGAGTTGCGCTTTTACTGCCCCCCAACCACTACTTTAGCTGCAAAGGCAGTGGCTGGGGGTTACACATGTCACAGCAGCTGCAGCTCCTGTCTGCAAGTGCTTCCTATCTGCAAGTGCCTCCTACCTGCAAGTGCCTTCTATCTGCACCTCCTACCTGCAAGTGCCTATCTGCACATCCCATCTGCAAATGCTTCCTATCTGCAAGTGCCTCCTACCTGCAAGTGCTTCCTATCTGAACCTCCTACCTGCAAGTGCCTCCTATCTGCACCTCCTATCTGCAAGTGCTTCCTATCTGCACCTCCTATCTGCAAGTGCTTCCTATCTGCACCTCCTATCTGCAAGTGCCTCCTACCTGCAAGTGCCTCCTACCTGCAAGTGCCTCCTATCTGCACCTCCTATCTGCAAGTGCCTATCTGCACATCCCATCTGCAAATGTTTCCTATCTGCAAGTTCCTCCTACCTGCAAGTGCTTCCTATCTGCACCTCCTACCTGCAAGTGCCTCCTATCTGCACCTCCTATCTGCAAGTGCTTCCTATCTGCACCTCCTATCTGCAAGTGCCTCCTACCTGCAAGTGCCTCCTACCTGCAAGTGCCTCCTATCTGCAAGTGCCTATCTGCAAGTGCCTATCTGCACCTCCTATCTGCAAGTGCCTCCTACCTGCAAGTGCCTCCTATCTGCAAGTGCCTCCTATCTGCAAGTGCCTTCTACCTGCAAGTGCCTCCTATCTGCACCTCCTATCTGCAAGTGCCTCCTACCTGCAAGTGCCTCCTACCTGCAAGTGCCTCCTATCTGCAAGTGCCTATCTGCACCTCCTATCTGAAAGTGCCTCCTACCTGCTAGTGCCTCCTATCTGCAAGTGCCTCCTACCTGCAAGTGCCTCCTATCTGCACCTCCTATCTGCAAGTGCTTCCTATCTGCACCTCCTAACTGCAAGTTCTTCCTGTCTGCAAGTGCTTCCTGTCTGCAAGTGCCTCCTATCTGCACCTCCTATCTGCAATTGCATTGTAACAATGCATGCAGTTGCAACACACTAGTGCAACGATCAAGGGGATTGCTGTTTAGGGACCAATGTTTATGTGAACAAGATTTCTGAAAGATAGGAGGCGGAGTTCCTATCTGCACCTCCTATCTGCAAGTGCCTCCTATCTGCATCTCCTATCTGCAAGTGCTTCCTATCTGCACCTCCTATCTGCAAGCACCTCGTAATCACATGCAATGCATGCAGTTGCAACACACTAGTGCAGCGATCAAGGGGATTGCTGTTCAGGGACCAATGTGTGAACAAGGTTTCTGAAAGATAGGAGGCAGAGTCCCTAAACAAGTGATCACTGTGATTGGCTGTTGCAGCAATCTCATAATCGAGAGCCCTGCCCACTGGCTCCCCACTGTAACCAGTAATCACAAGCTCTCGGTGAGAGTGAAGCCTGCCAACACATGCATACATCCGGCAACGAAGAGGAGGAATAGGTGTATTACACTGGCAGGAAGATGTTGAGATGGCCACTTGTAGCTTCCATCAGAAGCCCATGTGACAAGGTGACATTGCAGGAGCACAGTTAGGAGACAGGAACAGAGTGTTGTCACCCTATAACAGGAAGTTGCTGAATAAAGATCTTAATGGCAGGATCACCAGGGACTAAATAATGAAAAGTAAAGATTTTAAAAGATTGAAAAGGTGTTTTGAAAAGACTTTAACATTCTGACTGCTGACAGGGCTTCCATTTTCACCCAGTCTTCCTACCAAGTTTGCAGTCTTACGGCCGTTTGAATAGCCAAGCCGTGATGACGTCACTCACACACATGTGCACGGGAGCCACGATCGCAGTTCATTTGCGCTGGTGACATCACCAGCCACAGAAGTGCACCGAGTCTCTGAAGGGAGGGGATCATGCTCGGCTTCATTATGTCACAGTACATGTTGGCATTCATGGTTCCCTCAATGATCTGTAGCTCCCCAGTGCCGGCAGCACTCATGCATCCCCGGACCATGACACTCCCACCACCATGCTTGACTGTAGGCAAGACACACTTGTCTTTGTACTCCTCACCTGGTTGCCCCCACACACGCTTCACACCATCTGAACCAAATAAGTTTATCTTGGTCTCATCAGACCACAGGACATGGTTCCAGTAATCCATGTCCTTAGTCTGCTTGTCTTCAGCAAAGTTTGCAGGCTTTCTTGTACATCATCTTTAGAAGAGGCTTCCTTCTGGGAGGACAGCCATACAGACCAATTTGATGCAGTGTGCGGTGTATGGTCTGAGCACTGACAGGCTGACCCCCCATCTCTTCAACCTCTGCAGCAATGCTGGCAGCACTCATACGTCTATTTCCCAAAGACAACCTCTGCATATGATGCTGAGCACGTACTCTCAACTTCTGTGGTCGACCATGGCGAGGCCTGTTCTGAGTGGAACCTGTCCTGTTATATGCTGTATGGTCTTGGCCAACGCGCTGCAGATCAGTTTCAGGGTCTTGGCAATCTTCTTATAGCCTATGCCATCTTCATGTAGAGCAACAATTCTTTTTTTCAGATCCTCGGAGAGTTCTTTGCCATGAAGTGCCATGTTGAACTTCCAGTGACCAGTATGAGAGAATGAGAGCGATAACACCAAATTTAACACACCTGCTCCCCATTCACACCAGAGACCTTGTAACACTAACGAGTCACATGACACCGGGGAGGGAAAATGGCTAATTGGGCCCAATTTGGACATTTTCACTGAGGGGTGTACTCACTTTTGTTGCCAGCGGTTTAGACATTAATGGCTGTGTGTTGAGTTATTTTGAGGGGACGGCAAATTGACACTGTTATACAAGCTGTACACTCACTACTTTACATTGTAGACAAGTGTCATTTCTTCAGTGTTGTCACATGAAAAAATAATAAAATATTCACAAAAATGTGAGGGGTGTACTCACTTTTGTGAGATACTGTATATATATATATATATATATATATATATATATATATATATATATATATATACAGTTGGGCTGATTTACGAACGGTTTGCGCCATGAGTTGCGGCGCATGCCGATGCGCAAAGGCTGTTTTCATATTTACAAAACATTTGCACCTGCGCAATTCCCCATTTATTATAGCATTTTCAGTGCATGGGAGGAGGCGATCGGTGCGCCACTATAGACATGGCACACAGCATCTTCAACTCAAAATTTAAAGAAGCTGGAAGTGCCAATATTATGGGGGTGATGTGGGTGATGTGAGGAAGTATAGTAATAACTGCCCAAGTAACAAATATGCTCAAAATAGAATGATAAAGTAACTTTTTCTGAACAAGCCTGCTGCGTCTGCAAGTAGGGTCAATTTATGCATTTGCACACGTTCAAATGCTTTGGTTCACTGCGCCAGTAAAATCTTAGTAAATGTCAAGCAACGTAAATGCATTTGCATAGGTTGAACAGGCGCACCTCTCAACTTTTATTTTACGCTGGTTCACTTTTATGTTTTTTGTTTTTTTTAAGGATATTTGCACACGGGTCATTTTAGCATTAGGGATGAGCCAGCAATACACATACCGCGCCAAAAAAAAAAAAATGGCATGGGGGTCCCCCTCAAAATCTATACCAGACCCTTATCCGAGCACGCAACCTGGTAGGCCGCAGGAAAAGAGGGGGGGGGGCGAGAGAGCGCCCCCCCCCTCCTGAACTGTACCAGGCCACATGCCCTTAACATTGGGAGGGTGCTTTGGGGTAGCCGCCCAAAGCACCTTGTCCCCATGTTGATGGGGACAAGGGCCTCATCCCCACAACCCTTGCCCGGTGGTTGTGGGGGACTGCGGGCGGGGGGCTTATCGGAATCTGGAAGCCCCCTTTAACAAAGGGACCCCCAGATCATGACCTCCCCCTGTGTGAAATGGTAATGGGGTACAAAATTCCAAAATTCCGCCAGCAAAATTCCGATGGAGCATACACACGATCGCATTTTCCGACCAAAAAGCTCTCTTTGGACTTTTTCTGGCGGAATTTTTCCGATCGTGTGATGCCTAAAACCCGACTTGTATCTTAGTTCAGACTTCTGGTAAAATCAGTGAGCCAATCACGCAAGCAGGAAATTGCGTTTCTGGAGGCTTTCTGTATACCTACTGTATACAAAACACCTCCAGGTTGCCATATTGAATTGAATTTTACAGAAAACGACAGAGGCTGCCGATTGAAAAAGGCAAAGTCAATGTTTAGTAACATTAAATTTCAACATGACTTGTGTCACAATTTTATGTACTGTGTTATCTTATTTATTTTTATTTTTTTTTATTCTTTTTAGCAAACAAATAAGCAGACCCATAGCAGAAATATAAAAATTGCTCTGGTCCGTAGGAAGTACAGGTGTAAGAGCTGAAGCGGTTAAGCCGAGGACATGTGCAAAAAAAATAAAAAAAAAATAAAAAAAAAATTAAAATGGTAATGAATTCACATCAATACACTGATACTAATTTGTGTCTTTGTATCTCTACTAACAATATGGGATAGGTCACTTCTTTTCTAAGCAGAAGAAAGAGTATGCAAAAGATTGCCGCTTCTCTTTCAAGCTAGCGGGAATGTATAACCGCTAATCTACCTTTAAAAGCCGACATATTTCTATGGCGCAGCAGGAAAATCAGCCCAAATGTAATCGCGGGAGCCAATTTCTGCGCATAATCCCGATTCGTAACACAAATCTTTTATGTCTGTCTTGTAATGGGCGACTTCAGAGAACTCTGTCACTTCTCAGACGTTCGGGAAGTGATGGCGTACTTGAAGACTTTATTCTTATGCAGGAGGACGGCATAAAACCACAGGAAGAGGACTCGAGTGATGCAAATTTAATTTGCGCTGACACCGATGCAGTTTTTATATTTACAGCTTTAAGGGAAAGAGACAAAAAAAAAAAAAAACAGACCGTTAAAACTGAAATATTTTTGGTTTTGTTGGGGAGTTGATTATTTAACCCCTTAACGCCAACCGTAGGCACATTTGCATTTGTGGCTTTTAGGGGTTATACCGGCATGATGCATCGCCCTCGGAACCTTAGGCACCTGAGAGTTTTGTAGCTTGAAGCCTGAAGGTTACAAAACGCTTGAGAGGAAAATAAATCAATTATTCTCCGTGGTCACATCTCCGCTCCAAGTCGTCTGAAGCCCAAACAAGTTCTGGACCCTTTTTTGTCGAATCGGGCAGATTTGGGCGTTTTTCACCCAGGAAGCAGATGAAAAAAATCTAAAAACGTAGCAACAAATGATGAAACAGATGATCCTTTTCCTATTGGCTACAAAAAAACCCCACTAAAGCTCAAAAATGCTGCATGGAAACGCGCAAATACTCGCGAAAAAAAACGTTACGCTCGGGTGTGAATGGGTCCTTAGAGAAGGTGGTTGGCCCTTTAGGAATAACAACCGATGCGGCTAAAAGCCACTTGGTTGTTATACCAAAAGGAAAGGGAGAGGACACCCCCCTCATATCGCCTTCCGCCGCTATTCCCAGGGCCTCCCATCCCACCGGGAGACCCAAGCCATGATCCGGCACTTCCGCCAGCTAAAGAGAGACTGGAATGAAGCCGGAAATGTCTTTGATCGAAGCCAGAAATTATTTTGACTGAGTTTCCTATGTGTAAACACGGAAGCGACGTCACAACGTTGCTTCGGGTTTACTCGGCTGCCAATGGCGCTGTTTGAAAAAATAAAGTTAGTATTCACAATCGCTGCTCTTGGTAATTTGAATACTCTGAAGTGCAAAGGAGGGATTGGAGGTCGTTGAGACTCCCGGTCCCTCCATAAAGAGTACCTGTCACCAGCGATTACTGTCTCAAGGGAGGGTTTACAATCCTTGTGACAGCAATAAAAGTGATCAACATTTTTTATTTTTTTTTATTTAAAGAGAAAATGTAAAAAAATTAAAATAAATAAGAAATCAATTTAATAAATTGTAAGCGCCCCCATCCCTGCAAGCTCACGCAGCAAGGAAAATGCATGCGTACATCATGCGTACATCGTGCTTGCATACGTAAACAATGTTAAAATTACACATGAGGTGTCGCCATGATGGTCAGAGTGAGATCAATAATTCTAGCAAAAGACCTTCTCTGTAACTCTAACCTGGTAACTGTTATTTTTTTTTTGTGTTGCCTATGGAGTTTTTTTAGGTACATTCCATGAGTGCGCGCAATTTCAAAGCATGACACGTTAGGTATCCATTTACTTGGCATAACATCATCTTTCACAATGCACAAAAACTTTTATTTTTTATTTTTCTGTACCCCAGTTCTTATGTTTTCATGCACAGGACATGGAAGCAGGGCTAAGCAACTCAACTATCATTTCCTGGATAGAGGACATTAGGCTTCATGTAGCGCTCACATCATTGGACATTGCAAGCTGCAGAAAGTTAGATTCAAAAGTTCAAAGTTAGTCCACCTCACGTGTAAAGGATAGTTACATAATTACATAGTAGGTGAGGTTGAAAAAAGACACAATTCCATCAAGTCCAACCTATGTGTGTGATTATATGTCAGTACTATATTGTATATCCCTGTGTGTTGCGGACGTTCAGGTACTTATCTAATAGTTTCTTGAAACTATCAATTCCCCCCTCTGAGACCACCGCCTGTGGAAGGGAATTCCACATCCTTGCAGCTCTTACAGTAAAGAACCCTCTACGTAGTTTAAGGTTAAACCTCTTTCCTTCTAATTTTAATGAGTGGCCATGTGTCTTGTTAAACTCCCTTCCGCTGAAAAGTTTTTTCCCTATTGTGGGGTCACCAGTACGGTATTTGTATATTGAAATCATATCCCCTCTCAAGCGTCTCTTCTCCAGAGAGAATAAGTTCAGTGCTCACAACCTTTCCTCATAACTAATATCCTCCAGACCCTTTATTAGCTTTGTTGCCCTTCTTTGTACTCTCTCCATTTCCAGTACATCCTTCCTGAGGACTGGTGCCCAGAACTGGACAGTATACTCCAGGTGCGGCCGAACCAGAGTCTTGTAGAGCAGGAGAATTATTGTTTTATCTCTGGAATTAATCCACTTTTTAATTGTCAGTATTCTGTTTGCTTTGTTAACAGCAGCTTGGCATTGCATGCCATTGCTGAGCTTGTCATCTACTAGGACCCCCAGGTAGTTGTCCATCCTAGATTCCCCCAGAGGTTTTCCCCCCAGTGTATAGATTGCATTCATATTTTTGCCACCCAAATCCATTATTTTACATTTTTCTACATTGAACCTCATTTGCCATGTAGTTGCCCACCCCATTAATTTGTTCCAATCTTTTTGCAAGGTTTCCACATCCCGCGGAGAAGTTATTGCCCTGCTTAGCTTAGTATCATCTGCAGATACAGAGATTGAACTGTTTACCCCATCCCCATCCTCCAGGTCATTATCACAGATCAGGATCACAGAATCATCTAAGCCCTTTCTTTCCCAACTTAACTGTCCTTGCGCCGTTGGATCTTTCTTCTCAAAAGTCAGCTTAAAAAAAACATAACCTCCATTAAAGTAGCCAAAAGCCATGGCCAAAAGTTTTGAGAATGATACAAAAATGAATTTTCACAAAGTTTGCTGCCTCAGTTTTTATGATGGCAATTTGCATATACTTAAGAATGTTATGAAGAGTGAACAGATTAATAGCAATTAATTGCAAAGTCCCTCTTTTGCCATTAAAATGAACTTAATCACATAAAAAAACATTTCCACTGGACTTGTGAAGAAGGCTTTAAGGCACCCAACAAAGTCCAGGAAGCACCAGGATCGTCTCCTACAGTTGATTCAGCTGCGGGATCGGGGGGCACCACCAGTGCAGAGCTTGCTCAGAATTAGGGATGGCCTTGCGGTTCGCCCGGTGGTCAGTTTGCGGCAAATTTTGCGTGTTCGCGATTTGCTAAACCGGCGGACTTCTGGCGCTGTTCGCGCGGCAGACATATGCATTTACATTGTGAAAAAACTTTGACCCATGATGACACATCCATCATGGGGTACAGGACAGCCAATTGAGACATTTCAGCACATGGACAATTGGACATTCCCCCTACCTTATAAATAGACCTGATCTGGTGGCCATTTTACATTCTGTCCTTTGTCAGTGTAGGGAGAGGTTGCTGTGTGGAGCAGGGACAGACTGTAGTGACACAAATCACTAGCTATTAGGTCCACAAAAGTCCTTTTAAGGACTGGTAAAGGTGTACAGTATATAGGGTTCTGGTGAACTGCTGCTGACTGCTGTGCTGCTGATTGCTGAGTGCACTGCTGACCGATTCTGCAGCTGTCTTTTGTCAGTGTAGGGACAGGACGCTGTGTGGAGCAGGGAAAGTCAGTTTAATCACTAGCTATTACTATTAGGTCCACAAAGGTCCTTTTAAGGACTGGTATAGGTGTACAGTATATAGGGTTGTGCATGTATAATATACTTTCTTTCAAATATAGAAAGCCTAGTATAATTGACTGCTGAGCTGAGTGCTGACCGATTCTGTAGCTGTCTTTTATCAGTGTAAGGACTGAGGGACAGTCTGCAAATCACAGTATATGCAGTATATAGGGGTGTAAAAGACGTATAAAATACTTGCACATATAGAAAGCATAGTATAGTGCATTTCCACTGTGCAGCATTGTGACTGCTGAGCGGTTCTGCAGCGATACTACAAAGAGTGACAAACGCAAATTAAAAAAAAGTGTTATAACTGGTGTGATAGACCAGTGGCCCCCAAAAACGACAGATTGAAGCGGGGTGTTATATACCTTCTTCCACATACATACTGCATTTCTATAGAGACTTTTGTCACAGGGTAATTTAAAAAATGACAGGCAGAGGAAGAGGCAGGCCCTTCCGCAGGGGTGGTAGGGGTAGGGCGGGAGCAACAGGCTTGAGCCAAAGTGGGAAGTTGCAGAAGGTGCGTGCGATTACGTCAAAGGACTCACCAGACTTGGTTGAGTGGCTCACTCAGCCTTACTCTTCTGCACCCTCCTCATCCTCTCAGCTGTGTGCACCCCCAAAGACACTACCACCAACACCACCACCACAACCATATACCTTCCGCTTGAGTCACAGGAATTATTTTCCGATCCATCACAAGACATTTCCGATGCGCAGCCATCCTTGGCATTGGTTAAGGAAGAGGAGGTAGCAACAACCGCCACTCAGCAGTCTGACGACAGTACCCAGATCAGCCCAAGGAGGAGGTTTGTCCCTGCTGTTGCTGCCTACTCCGAGATCTCTAATTATAGCGGTGGGGAAGGTGACGTCGATGATGACGTGTCTAGTGATGTCACATGGGTGCCCACAAGAGAGGAAGAGGAGGGGTGTTCAGAGGGAGATATGGTCCAGCAGATAGGGAGGAGAAGCAGGCGGAACTTGCACAGGAGGGACTAGGGATGAGCCGAACACCCCCCTGTTCGGTTCGCACCAGAACCTGCGAACAGACCTAAACTTTGTGTGAACTTTAGAACCCTATTAAAGTCTATGGGACTCGAACGTTCACAATCTAAAGTGCTCATTTTAAAGGGTAATATGCAAGTTACTGTCCTAAAAAGTGTTTGGGGACCCGGGTCCTGCCCCAGCGGACATGGATCAATGCAAAAAAAAGTTTTAAAAATGGCCGTTTTTTCAGGAGCAGTGATTTTAATAATGATTAAAGTGAAACAATAAAAGTGTAATATTCCATGGGGACAAGGTACTTTGAGGGGTCACAGATCCCCAAAGCATCCTCCCAATGTTGAGGGTATGTGGCCTGGTACGGTTCAGGAGGGAGGGGGGCCGCTCTCTCGTCCCCCCCCTCTTTTCCTGCGGCCTGCCAGGTTGCGTGCTCAGATAAAGGGTCTGGTATGGATTTTTAGGGGGACCCCCACGTCAATTTTTTTTTAAATTTGATGCGGGGTTCCCCTTAATATCCATATCAGACCTGAAGGGTCTGGTATGGATATTTAGGGGGACCCCCACGTCAATTTTTTTTAAAATTTGACACGGGGTTCCCCTTAATATCCATGTCAGACCTGAAGGGCCTGGTAATTGAATTTAGGGGAACCCCCACGCTTTTTTTTTTTTTTTTTTATCAATGAATGAATGAATTGTTGGCTAATACAGAGAACACTCATTGAGTGTTCTCTGTATTACGGGACCCGACAATATAGCCGCAAGTGATTTTAAAAGACTTTTTTTCCTGCACAAATGACACTTTGTGCAGGGACAGTTCTAAGCACCAGAAACATGCGCCCCTTCACAGGCATACTATAGATACCCCCCAGCTACGAAATTTAAAGGAATATTACACTTTTATTGTTTCACTTTAATCATTATTAAAATCACTGCTCCTGAAAAAACTGCAGTTTTTAAAACTTTTTTTTTGCATTGATCCATGTCCCCTGGGGCAGGACCCGGGTCCCCAAACACTTTTTAGGACAGTAACCTGCATATTACCCTTTAAAATTAGCACTTTAGATTTCTCCCATAGACTTGTATAGGGTGTTCCCGGCTTTTCGAATTTGCTGCGAACAGCCCAAATTGTTCGCTGAACAGGCAAACAGGCAATGTTCGAGTCGAACATGAGTTCGACTCGAACTTGAAGCTCATCCCTAGGAGGGACAAAGCAGACTGCTAATGTATCAGGAGCGAGGCATCAACCATGTACGGTCACATCTGGCGCTCCCAGGACGCCAGCACATGGCTCCGCAGTGTGGGCTTTTTTTAACGTGTCCGCTGCTGACAATAGCGTTGCCATCTGCAATCTTTGCATACGTCGCGGTAAGCCCAACACTCACCTAGGGAGGACCGCCTTAAAAAGGCACATGAGCTGCCATCACCGAGCCCAGTGGGAGCAACGGAACCCACAAAGCCACACTCCAGGCTCTCACCGTCCAGCCTCGTCTTCTACTTCTCCTTCTCCTCTCTCCTCACAATTGTCCTCCACTCCACCTTCCATCATGCCGTCCTCACGTTTTTCTGCAAAAAGGCAGGCTTCCATGGGCCAAATGTTCGAGCGTAAAAAAATGATGACGCCGGATAACCCTCTTGCCCAATGGTTGATGGCTGGCTTGTCAGAACTGATAGCCCGCCAACTACTGCCATATAAACTGGTGGACTCGGAGGCCTTTCGCAAATTTGTGGCCATTGGAACACCACAATGGAAGGTCCCAGGAAGGAAGTATTTCTCAGAGAAGGGCATCCCAGAGCTATGTGGCCATGTTCAGTGACAAGTGAATGTATCTCTGGCACACATTGTCAATGCCAAGATACATCTGACCACAGACACATGGTCTAGCAAGCACGGGCAGGGAAGGTATATAACTTTTACTGCCCACTGGGTGAACCTTCTAACGGCTGTCAAGCATGTAACCTGTGGCACCCATGTAGATTTGGTTTTACCACCACGGATTGCATGCAGGCCTGCCTCTTCTTCTCCTCCTCCTACTCCATCCTCCTCCCTCTCCTCCTCGGCTGACTCCTCCTTTTCCGCTGCTAGCGTCTCTTCCGCTGCGCCACCCAAGATCCCCAGAACCTATTCGACATGCCAGGTGAGACGTTGCCATGCCGTGCTGCGTCTGTTGTGCCTGGAAGCCAAGAGCCACACTGGTCCTGAACTCCTTTCAGGTTTGCGTTCACAGGCAGATCAGTGGCTCACTGCTCAATTTGACAGTTGGTAAAGTTGTGTGTGACAATGGTGCCAATCTGCTTAGCGCATTGAAACAGGGCAAAATTACACACGTGCCATGCATGGCACACGTCTTAAACTTGGTCGTGCAGCGATTCGTTGTCAAATACCCTGGGGTCCAGGACATCTTGCAGCAGGCAAGGAAAATCTCGGCCCATTTCGGAAGATCTTACACGGCCATGGCTCGCCTTGCTGACATTCAGCGGTTGCTCCAGCAGAAACATGCAGTTAACGACTACCTGTACGAACTCTGCGGCAGAACAGGTTCTGGGGAGCTTGGTTTTTTTTCACTGCGCCAGTGGCTGCTCATGCGAGACGCATGCAGACTTCTGCGGTCATTTGATGAGATCACCAAACTGGTCAGTCGCAGCCATGGTGCCATCAGTGACATGGTACCTTATGCCTGGGGACTTCTGATACGAGGTCATTCTTTCAGCCGACCCATCAACAGGTCTCATCCGGATCCAGCATCAGGGAACGCCTAGACTGACAGGTGTCCGACTAGATCGGGTTAGCAGCCGACGTGGACGCTCTGAGGAGTGATGAACCCCTGGACTACTGGGTGGGCAGGCTTGACCCCTGGCCAGAGCTTGCCCAATTTGCAATGGAACTGTTGGCTTGCCCCTTGTCCAGCGTCCTGTCCAAAAGGACGTTCAACGCAGCAGGGGGGATCCTGACCGATAAGCGCACTCGCCTAGCTCACAACAGTGTTGACTACCTCACATTTATAAAAATGAATGAGGCATGGATCTCGGAGGAATTCAACACATGTGACCAGTAGACCATGTATATGCATAACTCTATAAACAATTTATTTAATCAAGCACACGGACCTTTTTTCTACCTTTGGCTCACTTCCTTGTACAAAAAAAGCACACCGTACTATATGCCCGTACCCTCCTGTTTGAAGAGGTTGAGCGGTGTCATATTTTTGGGTCCCGCAGCGAGTTGCTGGTATCAGTGCTGCTGTCAGTGCTCTCTATCTAGGTGCTGGTGTCAGTGCTCTCTCTCTATCTCGGTGCTGGTGTGGTGTCAGTGCTCTCTATCTTGGTGTTGGTGTCAGTGCCCTCTCTCTATCTCGGTGCTGGTGTGGTGTCAGTGCTCTCTATCTCAGTGCTGGTGTGGTGTCAGTGCTCTCTATCTCGGTGCTGGTGTAGTCTCAGTGCTCTCTATCACGGTGCTGGTGTGGTGTCAGTGCTCTCTATCTCGCTGCTGGTGTCAGTGCTCTCTCTCTATCTCGGTGCTGGTGTCAGTGCTCTCTATCTCGCTGCTGATGTCAGTGCTCTCTCTCTATCTCGGAGCTGGTGTGGTCTCAGTGCTCTCTATCACAGTGCTGGTGTCAGTGCTCTCTATCACGGTGCTGGTGTCAGTGCTCTCTATCACGGTGCTGGTGTCAGTGCTCTCTATCTCAGTGCTGGTGTCAGTGCTCTCTATCACGGTGCTGGTGTGGTGTCAGTGCTCTCTTTCTCGGTGCTGGTGTCAGTGCTCTCTATCTCGGTGCTGGTGTCAGTGCTCTCTATCTCGGTGCTGGTGTCAGTGCTCTCTATCATGGTGCTGGTGTCAGTGCTCTCTATCACGGTGCTGGTGTGGTGTCAGTGCTCTCTATCTCGGTGCTGGTGTCAGTGCTCTCTATCTCGGTGCTGGTGTCAGTGCTCTCTATCACGGTGCTGGTGTCAGTGCTCTCTATCACGGTGCTGGTGTCAGTGCTCTCTATCTCGGTGCTGGTGTCAGTGCTCTCTATCACGGTGCTGGTGTCAGTGCTCAGTCTCTATCACGGTGCAGGTTTCAGACAGTGAGGGAGATAGCAGCGGAGTGCTCTCTATCTCGGTGCTGGTGTCAGTGCTCTCTATCATGGTGCTGGTGTCAGTGCTCTCTATCTCGGTGCTGGTGTCAGTGCTCTCTATCTTGGTGCTGGTGTCAGTGCTCTCTATCTCGGTGCTGGTGTCAGTGCTCTCTATCATGGTGCTGGTGTCAGTGCTCTCTATCACGGTGCTGGTGGGGTGTCAGTGCTCTCTATCTCGGTGCTGGTGTCAGTGCTCTCTATCTCAGTGCTGGTGTCAGTGCTCTCTATCATGGTGCTGGTGTGGTGTCAGTGCTCTCTTTCTCGGTGCTGGTGTCAGTGCTCTCTATCTCGGTGCTGGTGTCAGTGCTCTCTATCATGGTGCTGGTGTCAGTGCTCTCTATCATGGTGCTGGTGTGGTGTCAGTGCTCTCTATCTCGGTGCCGGTGTCAGTGCTCTCTATCTCGATGCTGTTGTCAGTGCTCTCTATCACAGTGCTGGTGTCAGTGCTCTCTATCACGGTGCTGGTGTCAGTGCTCTCTATCTTGGTGCTGGTGTCAGTGCTCTCTATCACGGTGCTGGTGTCAGTGCTCAGTCTCTATCACGGTGCTGGTTTCAGACAGTGAGGGAGATAGCAGCGGAGTGCCAGCACCATGGCTGATGATCAGCATTGGACTGGCACCTCTAGACCACTGCAGTGGAGCCGTGCATAGGTGGGGGTGTTTTGGAACCTGGACTAGAAAAGCCCGATATCTTGTTTCTGTCCCCTGGCCAAATTAATCCTCAATATAAGTGTGCACACTTGAAGTCAAACACTGACACACACGCAGTTCAGTATTCAGATACTTCTGTTTTTTTATTTCCTGAACTCCGACTAATATGCTTATAGCCGGATATCATACTATCAAATCAAAAACTAGATAAAAGACAGCGTGTACAAACCACAAATTATACATATTCATTATTGTGACGGCGTATAAGCTTTTTAGCTGGGTTATGTCTAAAAAAGGGAAAAGCAAGCTTCGATAGTTAAATTAGTCTTGTTCACAGCCCCCGTTTCTCCTTGGGTGTACTGTCACGGTGGCCGAGAACAGGCACAATTCTTCTCTTTAACGTTGCTCTCTTTCTTTTAACTCTTGCAGTTTTCGCATATAGGGAGAAGCTGGCAGACATCTTAATTGTGATTAAATGTGTATGATTAAGATTGATAACTGAAAATGAAAGATAAGCACTTATACCTATAAGAGTACCAGAAATAGGCATTTCACTTATAACACTCATGATCACATCCATTACAGGGGTAAGGGCGCCGGGCAGAGGGAGGGGCTCAAGCGCAGGTTGGCACACTGGGACACTGGCACAGGACTGCGCTGCCCTGACTGTGGCACTGATCATCTCCTGCACCCCCTTCATAGCCTGTCCTGACCTTGCCTCTCCTCCATGGCCTTCATGCGCTCCTAAATTGTCAAAATTTCACAGATAAAAAAAGAATGCTTGTTGTTGTCGATCCCAGATTCACTTAATACTTTTGTTATGTCAGTGTCCATGTGGTGGGACTATGTGTGCACAGCTAGTAAGTATTTTGTGGCTCAAAATATGACCTGTAGGTTTTTAAGGTTTGCCTGCCATTAAAGTCAATGGAGTCCGCCGCAAACTTTGCGGTTCGCAAACTTTTGGCCGCGCTCACGGTCCGCGAAACGTCCCATCGGAAGTTCGTCCATCACTACTCAGAATGGCAGTAGGCAGGTGTGAGTACATCGGCACACACAGTGAGGAGAAGATTTTTGGAGGATGGCCTGGTGTCAAGAAGGGCAGCAAAGAAGCCACTTCTCTCCAGGAAAACCATCAGGGACAGACAGATATTCTGCAAAAGGTACAGAGATTGGACTGCTGAGAACCGGGGTAAAGTCATTTTCTCTGATGAATCCCCTTTGCCTTAGTTTGGGACATCCATAAAAAACCTTGTCCGGAGAAGAAAAGGTGAGCACTACCATCAGTCCTGTGTCATGTCAACAGTAAAGCATCCTGAGACCATTCATATGTGGGGTGGCTTCTCAACCAAGGGGGTGGGCTCACTCATAATTTTGCCTAAGAACACAGCTATGAATAAATAATGGTACAAAAACATCCTCTGAGAGCAATTTCTCCCAACCATACAAGAACAGTTTGGGGAGAAACAATGCCTTTTCAGCAAGATGGAGTACCTTGCCATAAGGCAAACATGATAACAGGAAAATTTTGGGTCCATGTCCAAGAACCTCCCCAGACCTTAATCCCATTGATAACTTCAGGTCAATACTCAAAAGGTGGGTGAACAAAAAAAAAATCACAAATTCTGACAAACTCCAAGCCATGATTATGCAAGAATGGGCTGCCATCAGTCAGGATGTGGCCCAGAAGTTGATTGACTGCATGCCACGGCGAATTGCAGAGGTCTCGAAAAAGAAGGGTCAACACTGCAAATATTGACTCTTTGCATGAACTTAAAGCGAATGTAAAGTCTCGTTTTTTTTCCCTATAAAAATAATAAAAATGTAATTACCTGCTCTGTGCAGTGGATTTGCACAGAGCAGCCCAGAGCCTCCTCTTCTCAGGGTCCTCTTTCTGTGATCCTGGCCCCTCCCTCCTGTTCAGTGCCCCCACAGCAGCTGTGGGGCACCTAAACTGAGTCTTAGCTCCCTTTATTCATTGAGACACAGAGCCTAGACCCACCCCCTTCTCTCCCCTGATTGACAGCATCGGCAGCCATTTGTCTCAGAGAATCAGGAGGGAGAATCTCGGGTGGCTGAGACACTCGTGGACATCGATGGTTAGAGATGGGGCTTAGGGCAGTATTAGAGGGGCTCAGGGGGGCTGCTGCACACAGAAGGCTTTTTATCTTAATGCATAGAATGCATTAAGATAAAAAAAACCTTCTGCCTTTACAACCACTTTAATGTCATTTTCAATAAAAGCCTTTGACACTTGTGAATTGCTTGTAATTATACTTCAGTATACCATAGTAACATCAGAGAAAAAGATCTAAAAACTCTAAAGCGGCAAACTTTGTGAAAATTATTATTTGTGTCATTCTCAAAACTTTTGGCCACGGCTGTACTTAAAGTGGTTGTAAAGGCAAAATACATCCTATGCATTAAGATAAAAAAAAAAACTTCTGTGTACAGCAGCCCACCTCAGCCCCCTAATACTTACCTGAGCCCCTCTTCTATCCAGCGATGTACACGAGTGCCTTGACCGTCCCTGGGACTCTCCCTCCTGATTGGCTGAGACACAGGAGTGGCCTCATTGGCTCCCGCTGCTGTCAATCCAAGTCAGTTGGCTTATCAGGAATGAAAGGGGCCAGGGCCAAACCGCGCTCTGCATCTGAATGGACACACCAAGCTGCGGCTCGGGGTGCCCCCATAGCAATCTGCTTTGCAGTGGGGGCACCGAACGGGAGGAAGGGGCCAGGATTGCCAAAGAGGGAACCGAGAAGAGGAGGATCGGGGCTACTTTGTGCAAAATCATTACACAGAGCAGGTAAGTATAACATGTTTGTTATTTTTAAAGAAAAAAAAAAATATGAACTGAACCACTAAACGAAGTCCTGGGATTAAACTCTATTTGGGTGCATACTCACCTTTTTCTGCACCAACAGCAAGTAATGCTGAGATCCCAGGACCAAAATGAATTGTTAAAAAATAATAATAATAATATCTATTTATAGGCTAGGTGCACCAGTAATCTGCTGCAATAATCCCTTTCCTACTGGCTAGACCAGCCATTCTTAACCAGGATTTCTCCAGAGGTTGTTAGGGGTACCTTGAGCTGTGGCTGATTGACCTCTCATCTTAAGGGGCCTACATAGGTCCAGGTTCATCACCACTTGACATTGCCAATAGCATGACAGCAATAATCTTATCAGCTGTCTATAAGGGTGGCATGTTTTCCCTCGGACCACCAATATAAGGGGCATTTTCCTAATGACGCTTAATGGACTAATCTTAGCAGGGGTTCCCTGAGAATTTCAAGGGTTCCTCTGAGGTAAAAAGGTTGAGTAAGGCTGTGCTAGAGCCTTACTTCCAAATGAGGGCCTTAATAAAATTCAATGGTTCCTGTTGGATGAATTTACATTTTATGTCACGACTAGTTGATGTCCTTAAAGTGATATTAAAGTCTGTTTTTTTTTCCAATAACAAACATGCTATACTTACCTGCTCTGTGAAGTGGTTTTGCACAGAGCAGCCCCAATCCTCCTTTTCTTGGGCCCCTTGCCGGCGCCCCGATCCCTCCCTCCTTTTGAGTGCCCCCTAGAGTAAGTAGCTTGCAATAGGGGCACCTGAGCAGGCTAATTTCCAAGCTGTGGCTCTGCGTGTCCATTCAAACACCAAACCGCAGCTTAGCCCCACCCCCTCTCTCTCCTGATTGGCTCAGTGGTTTTGATTGACAGAAGCGGAAGCCAATGGCTTCTGCTGCTGTCTCAGTCAATGAAGAAGCAGATTCCCCCCGGAGAGCCAAGGCACTTGTGCACATCACTGGATCGGGTTCAGGTAAGTATTAGGGAGGGCTGCTGCACACCGAAGGTTTTTTACCTTCATGCATAAAATGCATGAAAGTAAAAAAACCTTGAGCCTTTAGAACCACTTTAACGCCTTCCCACCTGACCTCGGCTTCCCTTAAACAGGGTCTTTACACCTGAGGTCAGGAAGGACAAGCCAATCGTGTGGCCACTGTTTTTGGCTTTCCCAGTGGTCATCTGAGCACAGAAAACTCTACCTTCCATGTTGTACGCATACAGTATATGCAGGATGTGGGCATTAAAGCCCATCCTCTTTGCCATTGTATATATGAGTTACAAGGGCAGAAAGAGTTTAACATTGGATTCAACCGAAAATTCAAATACCAATAAAGGTCCAGCTCATTTGTAGTCCATTCACATTGTGTTCAATATAACCCTGGCATTTTTGAACCCCCCAAAATACACATTGGATAGTTTTTGGGCTATCTCCCCGACATTTATTTGAATACCTCTTAGCAGTGATGCGGCACTTCAGTTTCCATTTTTGCACCTGGAAGAGGCAGCCAGCTGAGGAGGACCAAGAACCAAGATAACGACATGGGATCCAGTGTATGCCACCCAACCAGCAATTCGCAGGACAATGCTGAATTTGTTGTACAGGCTAGTATGTGTTTTGAGGAGCATGCAGCATGACAGCTAAGAGAATAATACATAAAAAAAACATGGTGGGGGATTTAGTACCCCTTTAAGGACATCAACTAGTCATGACACAATGTACAGTAAATCGATCGGGAACCCTGGATTTCTTATCATGCATTAATTTGGAAAGAAGGCTCTAGCACAGCCATAGTCAACATTTTTATCCCAGAGTGACCCTGGAGATAATGTTCAGGTCTCAGGGAACCCCTGCTAAGATAAGTCCATTGGGGGTCATTAGGAAAATTATTACTATTCTGGATTTACATAGCGCCAACAGTTTGTGCAGCATTTTACACTACTACACTACAAAGGGACTCAGAACAATACAAAACAACAGGGCCCTGCTCATAAGAGCTTACAATCTAATAGGATGGGGGCAAAAGCTAATAACCGTGAGGGATGAGCTAGTGGAAAAAGTTTAGTTGTTAGTTGGAGACAGGATAGGCTTCCTCAAAGAGATGGATTTTAAGGGATCGCCTAAAGGTGGCCAGGGTAGGAGACAGACGGATAGATTTACAGATAGATAGAGAGTTCCAAAGGATGGGAGAGGCTCTGTAAAATCTTGGGGATGAGCAGAGGAGGAGGAGATGAGGGACCTAAAGAGCAGGAGGTATTGGGGGGAGCAGAGAGAATGGTTTAGTTGATATTGTGAGACAAGATTGGTGATTTAGCTCAGGACAGAGTTGTGAATGGCCCTTTACATTCTCCATTAAGCCCCTTATACATTACAAACCTAGGAGACCATGGACATCCTCTAGGGTGTACTATAGAAGCCACCTGCCCAGAAATCTGATTATTATTATCAACATCATTATTTTAAGATAGCTGTTACTTTAGCTTACCTTAAAGAGCTCTAGAAACTCCTTGTCCAGCTCCCCTGACCCCTCCTATGTGTAAGTTACCCTGTGTCTATTAGGGGCACAGGGTGACCGAGAACCCCAGTCGGGTCTGCACTAACCAGACTCACCGTACAACCATACCGGACTAAGCATTTCATGTTACACCTGTTATCCGGGTTTCTATATGTGTGGTTTGTGTTGAAAGAATGAAAGGGTTCTTTCTCTTTGGACAGTAATATTTCTGAACAAAATCCCTCAAGAAATATATGAAGATAAATTAATTCCACCATTCCGACTGCTGGAATATTGTATGAGCTTGGTCTCATAAACTGTTGTAGACTTTTTACTAGATTGTTTTGAGGTTTGTCTGTATCCCATTGTTCTATTGTTTCTGTCTGCCTTGGGAGCAACCTATTATGGGACGTATATGTGTTTCCAACATGGAGACCGGGGACAGGGTGGAGGCAGGTGGGAATTCCTCCAACAGCCCTCCCGGCTGATAAGATGGACTACTAATGAGAAGTTTGAATATACCTGTATGTCTCTTGTCACTGAATGTAGTTTACCCCGCCCTGTGTAATTATGCAAAGAAAGGTGTTTGTCAACTGAGTGTATATATCTTTGTGCCTGTGTTTGAATAAACAGTCTTATGTTTCTTCACCCTACACTGCTGTCTTGACAAGTGACTGGGTGGGCTAAGGGACCTTGGATCGTGCTGGTACTGGACAAGGGAAGAGTATACGGCGGATATACTGCTCTTGAGTATGGGGTCCATCACAATAACAATAACAAAAAGTCAACCTTATGGGTCCAGCCATAGTTTTCCCCGTTCCTAAACTATTCCGTGTCTACTGTTGACACTTCGGGCCCACCCTCTGGCTGGCGCCCCCGACTGCTTTGCGTGCCAGATCCTACAGACTCCTGGGATGTGACATAAGTGTCCCAGGAGGTTGCAGAACCAGGTACCTGTCAGTCTGGTCTGGGATTTAGCATTATTTTTCCACTTTTTCCAACTCTTCCAGATTTAGGCAGCCATCCGGATCTGCATCATCACAATTCTGCCTGGAAAAGGGAGATGTTTAAAGGAACTAATTCCCTTTTGGGAGCTAGGTTCTGCTTTAAGCCACATGGAAACATTGTTGATTGCCAATGCAGCAAACAGTTCTTCACCTTACATGTATAATTCAGAATTTTTCATTTTTCCCAGCACCTGGATCACCATCGAACAAGACTGGAGTTGTTTCATGTACTCTAAGTGGGAATTTACTCTTGGTGTAGTCTATGTAGATGGAAGGACGGTGCAGTCGAATGTTTCCATCAATTTAGCGAACATGCTACGTCCCCGAATATTGTACCATGAGCGCTCGACTCCCCAATCACACGGCAGGCGTAATATTGATAGCAAATTGCAGCAGCAGAAAATGTTATGAAAAAAACATGTAAATATATTACCTGCTTCCAGAAAAAAAGAAAAAAACATGAGCACAATTGTGCTTTATTGTATGAATAATGCAAGGACGAGACGTACATCTGTGTTGTGAAATGAATTCTTACCAAATGTATTCTGCTACCTGCATAGAATGTCCTGAGCAATTCAATGTGCAGATAAGCTAATACATTCGTATTTGTGTCAGCCACAATATTGCCTCCTCTCCCCAGCTGTATCAAATTTATTTCCTGAGAATGTATATTTATTAATCATACTAGATATTAGAAATTACCGGTGTACTTGACTCCTGGTTTATACATTGAGAGCCCATTAAGGGCCCTTTCGCATGGCCATGGTGCATTGCAGTGCCTGTTATTGACTCAGCCCCAGCATCCCTTTAAATGTGTCTATATTCCCAGGGGATAGGAAAGACCTCTTGATCATCTACTTTGACTTTCACAGAGCTCTGTGATGGGCAGTTTTTGTTGTGATGGGGAGGCTTTGATGTGACAGGGGAGCTCTCGTGTATAGGGGGAACCTCATATGTAAAGGGGTGACTTTACTTAAAGGGAGACCTCTGATATAAAGGAGAGACCTCAGATGTAAAATGGAGAACTCTGATGTAAAGGGGAGACTTCTGGTGTAAAGGGGAGACCTCTGATGTAAAGGGGTGACTTTACCTAAAGGGAGACCTCTGATGTAGAGGAGAGACCTCTGATGTAAAATGGAGAAGTCTGATATAAAAGGGAGACTTCTGATGTAAAGGGGAGACCTCTGATGTAAAGGAGAAAACTATGATGTAAAGGAGAGGCCTTTGATGTAAAGGAGAGACCTCTGATGTAAAGGAGAAGACTCTTATGTAAAGGAGAGACCTCTGATGTAAAGGGGAGATGGCTGGTGTATAGAAGAGAAGTCTGATATAAAGGAGAAACCTCTGATGTAAAGCAGAAGACTCTGGTGTAAAGGAGAGGCCTTTGGTGTAAAGGAGAGACCTCTGATGTAAAGAAAAGACCTCTGATGTAAAGAAAAGACCTCTGATGTAAAGGAAAGACCTCTGATGTAAAGGAGAGGCCTTTGATGTAAAGGGGAGGCCTCTTATGTAAAAGAGAGACCTCTGATGTAAAGGAGAGACATCTGATGTAAATGGGAGACATCTGATGTAAATGGGAGACCCGTGAAGTAAAGGAGAGACCTTTGATGTAAATTAGAGACCTCTTATGTAAAGAGAAGATGTCTGATGTAAAGGGGTGACTTTACTTAAAGGAAGACCTCTGATGTAGAGGAGAGTCCTCTGATGTAAAATGGAGAAGTCTGATATAAAAGGGAGGCTTCTGGTGTAAATCAGAGACCTCTGATGTAAAGGAGAAGACTCTTATGTAAAGGAGAGACCTCTGATGTAAAGGAGAAGACTCTTATGTAAAGGAGAGACCTCTGATGTAAAGGAGAAGACTCTTATATAAAGGAGAGACCTCTGATGTAAAGGAGAAGACTCTTATGTATAGGAGAGACCTCTGATGTAAAGGAGAGGCCTTTGATGTAAAGGAGAGACCTCTGATGTAAAGAAAAGCCCTCTTATGTAAAGGAGAGGCCTTTGATGTAAAGGAGAGGCCTTTGATGTAAAGGGGAGACCTCTGATGTAAAAGAGAGACCTCTGATGTTAAGGAGAGACGTCTGATGTAAATGGGAGACCTCTAATGTAAAAGGGAGACCTGTGAAGTAAAGGAGAGAACTTTGATGTAAATTAGAGACCTCTTATGTAAAGAGAAGATGTCTGATGTAAAGGAGAGACCCCTGATGTAAAGGTGAGGCCTTTGATGTAAAGGAGAAGCTTTTGATGTAGACAACTAATGCAAAGGGGAGGCCTCTGATGTAAGGGGAGACCTCTGATGGGAATTTATATTCATCAAGGCCATTTATTACTGCGGCAATACTACTTAAGGCTGGGTTCACACTGCTGCGGGGGGAGATCCGGATGTGATTCGCACCGCAAATCACATCCGATCTCCGTAGCGATGCGAGTACAGCCATACAGATAGTATGGCTGAATTCGCATCGCTCCCGCAGCAAACTCGCACGGGACCCTTTTTTTGGTCCGCAACAGAATCGGATCGCATGGGGGTTCACACCATGCGATCCGATTCCTGTGCGAGTCGGCAGATCGCACTGCGATATGCGGACGGATCTGGGGGTGTCATTAACATATCATTGACACTCCCAGCCGTCCGCATAGGGCAGTGTGAACTGCCGGCGGGAGTAATGCGATGCGGGAAAACGCAGTGGATTCGCGGCGTTCCCGCATCGCAGCGGTGTGAACCCGGCCTAAAGGGGCTGTAAGCCCTCACGGTTTTTCATCTTGATGCATTCTACCCCCCAGACCCCCCCCCCATTTTTTCTTACCTGGGCCCGATCATTCCAGCGATGGGGACGAGCACAGCAGCTCCAGCCGCTGTCTCGTGTCCTCATTGGATAGATTGATAACAGCAGGAGCCATTGGCTCCCGCTGCTGTCAATCAAATCCAGTGACACGGGAGCCAGGGGCGGGGCCAAGTCCTGCTGTCTGTGTCAATGGAAACAGCAGCAGGTCTCGGGAGTAAGCCTGCACTAGTGCCCCCATGGAAAGCGGTTCTCTGTGGGGGCACTGGAGAGGAGGAGGAGCTAGGAGCACCACAGGGGGGCCCCTGAAAAGGAGGATCAAGGCCGCTCTGTGCAAAACCCTTGCACAGAGAAGGTGAGTATGACATGTTTGTTATTTAACCAAAATATAAATGAAGTATTCAGCGCTAATATATAAATACCATAAATGCTATTGCAAGCAGACACTCAAGGTAAATTCAAACAATCCCTCAAATAACTAAAAACATATAAACAGTGCTGTGCAAAATGTTAAATGTCCATAATCTATGGGAGACAGTCCGAAAAGGCGCAAGTGGTTAGATGTAAGTTGATAGGTCTGATATTCGGTGATCCCTTCACCACGTAAATGGATGGCCTCTCACCTCCAACCTTCGACCTAATACAGGCCACTATGCAGTAAACGAACCGTGACGCCAACAGGTCCTCATACCACAGTAATATCGGAATCCGAAGTTTCAAAAGCCATATGCAAAAAAGAACATACAATCTAATGCTCTCTGCGTTGCATCTTTCATAGTTAAAAACAAATGAAATTGCACTTACAAAATATCGCACTCAAGGCCGAGTGCTGAGCATCCAAGTTACAGTGTACATCAAACCAATGCGATGGCCGCGGGTGACGTCACCCGTACCACCTGACCCCTCAACGTCAGGTTTCTCGTTCTTTAAACCTTTTCATCCATTTGTTCATGTCATGGAAACTCTGCGAACATTCTGCTTTGAAGAGGTATTTTTTTAAAGACAATTTTAGTACCTTATGGCAAAATTAGATGCAAATTTTTGATTAAGTTTCAACAACTGTGCAATTTCTTATTTAGCTGGAAAATCTAAAGAACAAACTCCTATGGCCACATCCGTATAAGGAATTGCTATAACAAAAGAAAAAAATTGGCATGAAAAAGCCTTTAGAGGCACAATGGAAAGTAGTAAGTATACAAAATATTTTATTTTATTTTTATTTTTATTTTTTATTTTATTTTTATTTTTATTTTTTATTTTTTTTATTTTTAATTTTTTTTTTTATTATTTTTTTTTTATTATTATTTTTTTTTTATTTTTTTTATTTAAATTTAAATTTTTATTTTAATTTTATTTTATTTGTAACAATACATGATATAGAAGAGCAAAAGAAAAGGTAAAGGGTTAAAAGCATATGATACACTCTATACACAATACATGACAAAAATGAACATGGCTACACTGAGTAGTGAGCCCCTGTGCGTCAACATGTTTCGCTGTCTAGCTTCATCAGGACACACTTAGCTATCCTTGTTTGTTTCAGCACAAAGAAGGATAACTTCTTCAATATGGGCAGCCTTACAAGTGTGGTGCCTGTTTAAAGTATATTTATACTATACTATTTTCCCTTCCTTCTAGATGGCTCTGAGGGACCAATGACCTAATTTGATTTCTGCTTTGTTGACTTCAGTCTGGGCTCTTTGCTGAGTACTCATGTATATGTGGCGGCTTCTAAGTATATGTTTACACTAGTAAGGCTGCTGGCTCTCATTGTCCAAGTCCATATCACCACCCCCTTCCCTTCTCTTACCCTACTTGTGTCTCTTTGAGTCTTCTCACCTGACAATGACAACCTACTGTAGGTGCTACTTGGCACTTTGAGCCAGTGAGTATCTCTATATCTCATTATAGTATTTTATGTTTGAATATTCGGGATGCTTTTGTTTTTTTTAATGACTTATGTCATTATATGGTTTGTTCTGGATGGCTCTGTGTTATGAATACCCAAGTACCTGAGATACTTTATATGATGATACTTGAAGCCTAAGGGGTGAATTACCTTCCGTGGACTCCTTTACAAGGTAATTTTTAAGTGTGTGCCGTATGTGTCGCTCAGATATGATGATGATCTATTTTTATTATATGTTGCTAATATATGAAAACTCATTCATGCGTTTTATTTTAGAAAGTGAGACCTGTTTTCTCCAACAACCCCTAAGTGTGTCCTGATGAAGCTACACGGTGAAACATGTTGACACACAGGGGCTCACTATTAATTATACTATGCGTGTTCATTTTTGTAATATATTGTGTATAGAGTATATCATATTCTTTTAACCGTTTATCTTTTTTTTTTGTTCTTCTGTATCATGTATTGTTACAAATAAAATATTTTTAATACTTACTACTGTCAATTGTGCTTCTAAAGTCCGACCCTGGGCTTTTTCATGTCCATTTTCTTCTTTTGTTATATCATTTCTCATTTAGCTGCTAAATCAAGTTTAACCAAATTATTGACTTGATCCCTAATAGGTAATCATTTGTTCCATAATAAGGAAGGAACTACGACGCTACTATATATAGGGATAAACAGGAAAAGAGGGTACAAATGGAGGGAGAACCTCTAAGAGATAGCTCCTGAAAACCTATGTGAAGTAAGTGCAAAGTAAAATGAAGGAAGAGGATGCCAGCATACTGGGGGGTAAAGGAACAAATATGGATAGAAGGAAGATGATTAAAAATGGAATAAAAAAGCAAACTATTTGGAAGTTACATAGTTACATAGTAGGCGAGGTTGAAAAAAGACACAAGTCCATTAAGTCCAACCTATGTGTGTGATTATATGTCAGTATTACATTGTATATCCCTGTATGTTGTGGTCATTCTGGTGCTTATCTAATAGTTTTTGGAAATTATTGATGCTCCCTGTTGAAACCACCGCCTGTGGAAGGGAATTCCACATCCTTGCCAATTTTACACTAAAGAACCCTCTACACCGTTTAAGGTTAAACTGCTTTTCTTGTAATTTTAGTGAATACGGAATGGCCACGTGTCTTATTAACCACTTCAGCCCCGGACTAATAAACACCCTAAGGACCAGAGGTCTTTTTACAATTTTGCACTGCGCTGCTTTAACTGGTAATTGCGCGGTCATGCAATATTGCACCCAAACGAAATTTGCGTATTTTTCTTTCCACAAATAGAGCTTTCTTTTGATGGTATTTGATTGCCTCTGCGATTTTTATTTTTTGCGATATAAATGGAAAAAGACCGAAAATTTTGAGAAAAAATGATATTTTCTACTTTTTGTTATAAGAAAAATCAAATAAACTCAATTTTAGTCATACATTTAGGGCAAAATTAATTCAGCCACATGTGTTTAATAAAAAAAAATGTCAATAAGCGTATATTTATTGGTTTGCGCAAAAGTTATAGCGTCTACAAACTAGAGTACATTTTCTGGAATTTACACAGCTTTTAATTTACGACTGCCTATCTCATTTCTTGAGGTGCTAAAATGGCAGGGCAGTACAAACCCCCCCCCCCCCAAATTACCCCATTTTGGAAAGTAGACACCCCAAGGAAGTTGTGGAGAGGCACATTGAGCCCATTGAATATTTTTTTTTTGTCCCAAGTGATTAAATAATGACACACAAAAAAAAAAAAAAAAAAAGTTGTCACTAAATGATATATTGCTCACACATGCCATAGTTATATGTGGAATTGCACCCCAAAATATATTCTGCTGCTTCTCCTGAGTACGGGGATACCACATATGTGGGACTTTTTGGGAGTCTAGCCGCGTACGGCACCCCGAAAACCAATCACTGCCTTCAGGATTTCTAAGGGTGCAAATTTTTGATTTCACTCCTCACTACCTATCACAGTTTCGAAGGCCATAAAATGCCAAAATAACACAAAACCCCCCCAAATGACCCCATTTTGGAAATAAGACACCCCAAGGAAGTTGTGGAGAGGCATGTTGAGCCCATTGAATATTTTATTTTTGTCCCAAGTGATTGAATAATGACACAAAAAAAAAAAGTTTACAAAAAGTTGTCACTAAATGATATATTGCTCACACATGCCATAGTTATATGTGGAACCTAAATAACTAACTGGCTAACCAGCGTCACCAGTGACACTTATACTGTGATCGCTGGTGAAAGGGTTAACTAGGGGCAATCAGGGGGTTAAAACCATTATTGGGTAGTATATCGGGGTACCTAGCGCTATTAAAACCTGGCGGTGAACCTAAAAAAATAACTAGCTACCTAGCGACAATAGCGTCACTAATGCAGCAATCAGAAAAATGATCGCTTAGTGACACTGACAAAAGGGGGTGAAAGGGTTAACCAGGGGCAATCAGGGGGTTAAAACCATTATTGGGTAGTATATCAGGGTACCTAGCGCTATAAAAAACTGGCGGTGAACCTAAAAAAATAACTAGCTACCTAGCGACACTAGCGACACTAATGCAGCGATCAGAAAAATGATCGCTTAGTGACACTGGCAAAAGGGGGTGAAAGGGTTAACTAGGGGCAATCAGGGGGTTAAAACCATTATTGGGTAGTATATCGGGGTACCTAGCGCTATAAAAACCTGGCGGTGAACCTAAAAAAATAACTAGCTACCTAGCGACAATAGCGACACTAATGCAGCGATCAGAAAAATGATCGCTTAGTGACACTGGCAAAAGGGGGTGAAAGGGTTAACTCTAGGGGCAATCAGGGGGTTAAAACCATTATTGGGTAGTATATCGGGGTACCTAGCGCTATAAAAACCTGGCGGTGAACCTAAAAAAATAACTAGCTACCTAGCGACAATAGCGACACTAATGCAGCGATCAGAAAAATGATCGCTTAGTGACACTGGCAAAAGGGGGTGAAAGGGTTAACTAGGGGCAATCAGGGGGTTAAAACCATTATTGGGTAGTATATCGGGGTACCTAGCGCTATAAAAATCTGGCGGTGAACCTAAAAAAATAACTAGCTACCTAGCGACAATAGTGACACTAATGCAGCGATCAGAAAAATGATCGCTTAGTGACACTGGCAAAAGGGGGTGAAAGGGTTAACTCTAGGGGCAATCAGGGGGTTAAAAACATTATTGGGTAGTATATCGGGGTACCTAGCGCTATAAAAACATGGCGGTGAACCTAAAAAAATAACTAGCTACCTAGCGACAATAGCGACACTAATGCAGCGATCAGAAAAATTATCGCTTAGTGACACTGGCAAAAGGGGGTGAAAGGGTTAACTCTAGGGGCAATCAGGGGGTTAAACCTTTATTGGGGGGGTGATAGGGGGCTACCCTGGACCTAACACTAACTGCCCTGACAGTTTTTACTGTTACAACTGACACTGAATGCAGTGATCAGTAAATAAATGATCAATGCAATCAGTGACACTGTGACTGGGGGGGGGGGGAGGGGGGGCGGGGGGATTGGGGGGCGATCAGGGGGGGGGTTTGTGTACCTATGTGTACCTATGTGTTAGTGTAGTGTTTTGGTGCACTTACTTTTTGTCTTCTCCTCGTAGTCCGGTCAAAAAGACAGCCCCGAGGAGAATGACATCACTTCCTCCTTCCTGTGTATACAATACACAGTGGGAGGAAGCTTGTCATTGGCCAGGAGCGATCCAGAGGGGGTGGCCAGAAACCAACGGCCATCCCCTCATCACGGATCGCTCCTGCAGCGAACCGGACCACTGTATCTAGCGGGAGGGGGTCCGATCGGACCCCCCACCTGCTGGAAGGCAGGCACGTACATATACGTGCTTGTGCCTGCCTGTGCCATTGTAATGACGTACAATGGCAATACGGCGGTCCTTAAGTGGTTAAATTCCCACGCCTGGCGAAGGGATCCTACATGACTCTGAAACGTTGCACTACTCTTTTGATGTGATCATGCATTAACTACTTAACGACCGCCTCACGCCGATATACGTAGAATGGCACGCCTGGGCACAATCACGTACCTGTATGTGGCTCTTTAAGTGCCTAGCCGTGTGTTGGGAGCGTGCCGCCGCCGGCACGCTCCCGACCCGGTCCTGAGCTCTGTGACCGTGGCCGCGGGTCCAGCGGACCCGACCGCCACTGGTGTCCTGTGATCGGGTCACAGAACTGAAGAACGAGGAGAGGTCTGTGTAAACAAACCTCTCCCCGTGCTTCCTTGTGTGGCTGTCACCAATTGTCTGTTCCCTTTTATAGGGAAGGATGATCAGTGACGTCACATGCCAGGCCACGCCCCCCTACAATTAAAAAAACACATAACGTCATACATAACCCCAACACTGTCCCCTAGTGGTTAACTCCTTCACTGCCAGTGTCATTTACACAGGAATCAGTGCATTTAAATAGCACTGATTGCTGTATAAATGACAATGGTCTGAAAAATGTGTCAAAAATGTCTGATGTGTCCGCCATTATGTCACAGTCACAATAAAAATCGCTGATCGCTGCCATTACTAGTAAAAAAAAATATATTAATAACAATGCTATAAAACTATCCCCTATTTTGTAAACGCTATAACTTTTGTGCAAACCAATCAATAATCGCTAATTGTGTTTTTTTTTTAACCAAAAATATGTAGAAGATACATATCGGCCTAAACTGAGGGAAAAAAATTTTTTTATATATTTTTTGGGGATATTTATTATAGCAAAAAGTAAAAAATATTGAATTTTTTTCAAAATTGTCGCTCTATTTTTGTTTATAGCGCAAAAAATAAAAACCGCAGTGTTGATGAAATACCACCAAAAGAAAGCTCTGTTTGTGGGAAAAACAGGACGCCAATTTTGTTTAGGAGCCACGTCGCATGACCGAGCAATTGTCAGTTAAAGCGACTCAGTGCCAAATCGCAAAAAAGGGGCTTGGTCCTTTGGCTGCAAATTGGTCCGGGGCTTAAGTGGTTAAACAATTTGCTTGGACACTTCCTTGTTGATCCATGGTGTGCTGGCAAACATTTCCCTCGTAAAATTTTTCCTTATTAAATTCGCTTTCGCTGAAAAGTTTTCTCCCTATTGTGGGGTCACCAGTACGGTATTTGTATATTGAAATCATATCCCCTCTCAAGCGTCTCCTCTCCAGAGAGAATAAGTTCAGTGCTCGTTACCTTTCCTCATAACTAATATCCTGCAGACCCTTTATTAGCTTTGTTGCCCTTCTTTGTAGTCGCTCCATTTCCAGTACATCCTTCCTGAGGACTGGTGCCCAGAACTGGACAGTATACTCCAGGTGCGGCCGGACCAGAGTCTTGTAGAGCGGGATAATTGTAGCAATCGATCTCTAATCAATTATTGCTAGCTATTTTTAAGTTGCTTGATGGAGCTACCAAAAAACAAACAAACAAAAAAAAACGCCCTCCTCTCCTTCAGCTTTGCTTATTGTCTTCACAGTAAGAAAATGAATTAGGAAAAACCAATTCAGCTAGCATGATGCATTTAATCTATTTCCGATTTCAGGCTAAGGCCTTCTCATTTTCACAAGGACTCCAATTAATTACCCCCTAATATGTCTTGTGCGCACGCCTTGATAATCATCGCACCACCTTGTTATGTAATTTACTGTATGGTAAATAAACACCAGCGCTGCAGAATACGGAAAACATAATGGCGCTGTCTGGACGGCGACCAAGAGCGGAATTAATGGGAGCGTTCCGCAATATCACTCAGCGCGGTTATGCTAATTTAGATTAGAATCACAATTCCATCCACATCTGTATTTGTCATTCATCCCCATCGTTCCCCATCGTTGTCATTATTCAGTGGCAGGCTGGAGCGCATGGAAGAGCGTTCTCCAAGTTATTTCAGAGTTACACATAATGGAGAGTTACAATTAGATACGCACCCAGCTAGATCGAGAAAAGGGGGGGGGGGGGGATAGTGATAAAGCAAAATGGTTGTTTGAGGTAGATTGGCCGGGATGTGTTGGGTGTAATTCACCCAAAAACTCAGAATGGTTATTATACAATGGCACAGATTTTTTTATTTAATTTTTTTTAATGGAACTCCACTGAGAAAGTCTTATTATAAAAAAAAAAAAAAACATCTACAAGCGTCATCCCGATATCTTTTTTTTTTTTTTCAGTTGGCGATGTGCTTTATTTTTAGTTATCCTAGCTGGATCGCTTTTACTGGCGGTGGAAGGAGGTCTGCCCCCCCCATTCCACCACTTGTAAATATGATTAACATTATGAATGCATTATTTACTAATCATGGTTATTTTTATTTAGTTATGATATCTGCACTTAAAAATACTTCCTGAAGAAGCCATTTTGGCAAAACATGTTACATAGTAGGTGAGGCTGAAAAAAGACACAAGTCCATCAAGTCCAACCTATGTGTGTGATTATAACCTATGTGTGTGATTATAATTATAATGTAGAAGGTATTATTATATATTTTTTTCTTTTTAATGGAACTCCCCCAAGCAAGCCTTATTGTATAAATACAGGCATCATCGCCGTATCTTTTTCTTTTTTAGCTGGCGATGTGCTTTATTGTTAGTTATCCTAGAGCTGGATCACTTTTACAGGCGGTGGAAGGGGGTCTGCCCACCACTGTGAATTTGATATGATTAACATTATGAATGCATTATTTACTAATCATGGTTATTTTTATTTAGTTATGATATCTGCACTTAAAAATACTTCCTGAAGAAGCCATTTTGGTGAAACATGTTACATAGTTACATAGTAGGTGAGGTTGAAAAAAGACACAAGTCCATCAAGTCCAACCTATGTGTGCGATTATAACCTATGCGTGTGATTATAATTATAATGTAGAAGATATTATTATTTTTTTTTCTTTTTAATGGAACTCCACAGAGCCAGGCTTATTGTATAAATGCAGGCATCATCTCAGTATCTTTTTTTTTCAGCTGGCGATGTGCTTTATTGTTAGTTATCCTAGCTGGATCGCTTTTACAGGTGGTGGAAGGGGGTCTGCCCCCCCACCACTGTAAATTTGATATGATTAACATTTAAATTACATTATTTACTAATCATGGTTATTTTTATTTAGTTATGATATCTGCACTTAAAAATACTTCCTGAAGAAGCCATTTTGGCGAAACATGTAGAAGATATTCATTTTTTTATGGAACTCCACTGAGCAAGCCTTATTGTATAAATACAGGCATCATCCCGGTATCTTTTTTTTTTTCAGCTGACGATGGGCTTTAATGTAAGTGATCCTAGCTGAATCACTTTTACAGGTGGTGGAAGGAGGAACTCCCTTAATGGAACTCCCCCGAGCAAGCCTTATTGTATAAATACAGGCATCATCTCCGTATCTTTTTTTTTTCCAGCTGGTGATGTGCTTTATTGTACTAAGTTATCCTAGCTGGATCGCTTTTACAGGTGGTGGAAGGGGGTCTGCCCCTCACCCCATCACTGTAAATTTGATATGATTACCATTATGAATGCATTATTTACTAATCATGGTTATTTTTATTTAGTTATGATATCTGCACTTAAAAATACTTCCTGAAGAAGCCATTTTGGCGAAACATGTAGAAGATATTAGTTTTTTATGGAACTCCACTGAGCAAGCCTTATTGTATAAATACAGGCATCGTCCCAGTATCTTATTTTTTTTTTTCAGCTGATGATGGGCTTTAATGTAAGTGATCCTAGCTGAATCACTTTTACAGGTGGTGGAAGGGGGTCTGCCCCCCCCCCCACCACACCACTGCCTTCTGCCTCCTTCCCAGGCTCTCCCGTCCCATCAGAGAGCTACGGACAGAAGCCAGCAGTTCAGCCAGCTGACCATAGAGACATCCCCGATCATCTCTATGGTACGAGAAACTGGAAACTACAAGTATTTTGTCACTTCTGGTTTCTGCCAATGTGCACAGGCCATTACCAGGTCCTGGTGTGTGATGCTGTGCCCCTTGACTCCTGGGGACCTTTCCCTTTCTCTCTCCTTTCTGACTTGGCCTTTAACTCCATCTAGGCGCAACCTTTGGGAGCCATGGAATGGGGTATACATTTGATATATCACACTGATTAACATTATGAATGCATTATGTGCAGTGTTAGTTTTCCCCCACACATAGCGTTTTGTTTTTAGGCCAAAAAGTTAAATTTTGGTCTCATCTGACCAGATCACCTTCTTCCACATGTTTGCTGTGTCCTCCACATGGCTTCTTACAAACTGCAAACAGGACTTCTTATGGATTTCATTCAACAATGTCTTTCTTCTTGTCACTCTTCCATAAAGGGCAGATTTGTGGAGAGACGACTAATAGTTGTCCTGTGGACAGATTCTCCCCCTGAGCTGTGGATCTCTGCAGCTCCTCCAGAGTTATCATGGACCTCCTGGCTGCTTCTCTGATGAATGTTCTCCTTGCCCGGCCGGTCAGTTTAAGTGGACGGCCATGTCTTGGTAGGTTTGCAGTTGTGTCATACTCATTCCATTTCTGGATGATGGATTGAACAGTGCTCCGTGAGATTTTCAAAGTTCGGGATTCTTTTTTATAAAGAATCCCAAACTTTGATCTCACGGAGATGGCTGTGTGTTGAGTTATTTTGAGGGGACGGCAGATTTACACTGTTATACAAGCTGTACACTCACTACTTTACATTGTAGACAAGTGTCATTTCTTCAGTGTTGTCACATGAAAAGAGAGAAGAAAATATTTACAAAAATGTGAGGGGTGTACTCACTTTTGGGAGATACTGTGTGTATATCTATCTATCTATCTATCTTAGGGCTGTTACTGATTACAATTTTTGTGTTCGATTAATTGTTTTTTTTATTTATTTCGATTAATTATAATGAACATAAAGATCCAACTACTTTTTGCTGATCTCCTTGCATTGCAACTCTGCATTAGTCAGTGGTAAATGTGGTATACACTATATACAATCACCTGACACTAGTTAGTTTCCACAATCCATGACTTAACTTCACAGTCCACACAAATACGTTTTAAATTCAAACCGTAGCACTGACGTAAGTCTTCTTTTTTTTTCCACAGTAGCGTGACCATCCCTCCACCTCCGGTCTAACTAATCGCTCTCACCTTATGACATGAACCCCTGTGCAAACAGGTGATCATGCAAGCGGGTTAACACAGTTAATAGGGTGAACACAGACCATAAACTTCTCTCACGTCTCCTTAGAGCTCAGCAAGGATGCCGGGTCATGGTTAGAAAGAAAAGATCTAAGTGCTCACCGCTTAAGTATAAGATTTCATTTTTGTGTTCAAACACAAACTACTCACATAAAGATGATAAAAACACAGCATGTAATGCCAACAATCGTGTTAGTTCCATAGGGCAGCAGCGGGTGACATCATGTGTAGCTCCTCCCCCGTACGTGTTACGTTCAATCAGAACTTCAACGTCACCGGATTCCTCCCCCCTTCCCTTCGTTAGCAGACGGAAGCACTCCGAAGGAACTCCCTGAAGACCCGAAAGCCGGCGGAGAGGTGAGTACTGATCAAAAAAATGAATCGATTAATCGAGGAATTAATCTTTAATTTGAACTGCTGCGCTCTTGGGGTAATTTTGGGCGGGCGGCCACTCCTGGGAAGGTTCACCACTGTTCCATGTCTTCGCCATTTGTGGATAATGGCTCTCACTGTGGTTCGCTGGATTCCCAAAGCTTTGGAAATGGCTTTATAACCCTTTCCAGACTGATAGATCTCAATTACTTTCTTTCTCAATTGTTCCTGAATTTCTTTGGGTCTCGGCATGATGTGTAGCTTTTAAGGATCTTCTGGTGGACCTTACTGTGTCAAGCAGCTCCTATTTAAGTGATGCATTGATTGTGAACAGGTGTGGCAATAATCAGGCCTGGGTGTGGCTAGAGAAATTGAACTCAGGTGTGGACAACCACAGTTATAGTATGTTTTAACAAGGGGGGCAATCACTTTTTCACACAGGGCCATGATGGTTTGGATTTTTTTTCACCTTTAATAATAAACACCTTCATTTACAAATTGCATTTTGTGTTTACTTGTGTTGTCCTTGACTATTGTTTAAATTGGTTTGATGTTCCGAAACACTTAAGTGTGACAATCATGCAAAGGAACAGGAAATGAGGAGGGGGGCAAACACTTTTTCACACCACTGTATCTATCTATCTATCTATCTATCTATCTATCTATCTATCTATCTATCTATCTATCTATCTATCCCGAAGGAGCAGCTTATTTAATTGGGTTTACTGTTACCTTCTTCACCTCGTGTGTGTCTAGGGGTTTCCCGAGGTAGATGGCCCCAGAACTGCAGAGACTGACGCCAGATCCACTTAAAGGGATTTTTATTTGCAAAAATATAGTTAACAAACACAGTCTCTCAACATAGGGTTAGAGGGTTTAGGTAGGAAAGTCCAGGTACTCTTAGTGCTAATTCAAATAGGAAAAGTCCCTCACATTAGGAAATCCAGAGAATAGCCATTCACAGCTGGATCCTCACCCTTATCGGATAGTCTTTCTCTCACCAGGCCTAGCAGCCAACAGGGTGTTTCAATCAGACCAAGTCTCTGCCACAGACTTACTATAGAACGTTTGAGTAAAACTGAAAGTTTGTAGAACACTTGGAGAACCCTCGTATGGTACCAGTATCTTGCAGCCAGTCCGGCGATACCACACGAGACCAGAATCACTTGGGGTCCTTCAACTTGTCCAGGCTCTTATTGAGAAGCCAACCTGTGTGTGGCCTTCTCCCGAAGAGTCCTCCCCTGTATACCTTCACAGTTGCTGAGCCTCTCCGCTAACCGAGACGGCACCGGACCACCTTTGAATCCTTTCTTTCAGTTTCTTTGCCTCGGGCTAGCCAGCCCTGAGACCTGTAGTCAGGTGGATCCGCACCCCAGGCCATGAGAGTCCTGGGGGCTGGTCAGGAGGACCAGGATCATCAGCCAGAAAGCCCTTCTGGACCGGTACCCCGAAGCACGTGACGTCAGCACCTTAAGTACCCTTTCCCAGAATGCACAGCAAGAGTGACACTCCCACTGGGCTGGTTCCGAGAGAGAGTAAACCCTTAATGCACCCAACTAGACTGCATTCTGAACCCTGCCAGAGATGGCAACGCCACCTATGGTTAGGCAGAACACCATGCAGTCCAGTCAGACTGGTGCTTAGGTCAAAATTTAGAGTAATTAAACCCAAAACCAAACTGCGGTTCAAGGGTAAAGTTAAATGACAAACACATAGCGCGTGCTCTTCAGGAGCCGGTGCCAGGACCGTTTTTTAAGGCAGGGTAAAAGGGGCAGCTGCCCTGGGCCCTGTCATTGTTGTGGGTCCCAAAGCAGCTGCCTCATACTTGCCAACTATCCTGGTTTAAATTCCCTCGTCCCTTGAGGTTTTAGTCCTGTGGTGTGTCCCGATATCTCAGTGTGAAGTGCTGCTACTAATGCTGCCCAGCTCTGCCCTATTGTTGTGTACAGATGACTCTGTATGACCCTGTGTTTACATGTAAATTACCAACATTCATATGTAAATAGCGACGGCATTCATATGTAAATAGGGGCGACTGGCAGCATTGATATGTATATAATGCCCCCCTGATGTCCTATCCACAGTAATCTCTAGCAACCAATCAACAAGCAGAAATCATGTTCTGTAACCTCTAGCAAATAGTCAGTGAGCCGTAATGTGTGCTGTAACCTCTAGAAACCAGTCAGTGAGCGGTAATGATACACTGTAACCTCTGGCAACCAATTGCAATAGCCGCCTGATCTGATTCAGTAAACTGATTTTGAGTCTAGCTGCTATTTATTGTATGTCTCAGAGCAGGTGGAGAGCAAAACTGCATGGGGGTTTAAAGGCGGCCTTGGCCAGTGCTACATATATATATATATATATATATAGAGAGAGAGAGAGAGAGAGAGAGAGATTTATATCATGTTTGGGGGGTTCTAAGTAAATTTCCTTTAAAAAAAAAAAAAAAAACAATACTGATTTTTACATTTGTCGGAAATGTCAGAGTTGGCCTTGGGGGGTCAAGTGGTTAAAATAAATAAAAATGGGCTTCCTTAACGTAAAGCATTGCATTGCAACACACAGGTTAATGCAGGAAGAAGTCTGCAAGTCTGCCAGGTGTTCATGTTCACCTACTTAACAAGGATAATGAAGAAGATGAAAATCTGATGAGGAAGATGAAGGGCTGATGATGAAGAGCTGATTATGAGGATGAAGAAGATTGGCAATGCATCCAGATTTACTTACTGAGCGTCTGTTCATTATCTGCTGAGAGATACCAACGCAAGCAGCGCCTCGGAATCCAGCGGACGTTTATTGACCCGCTAACAAAAACTGTATTTCAAGTCTTATTATTCCCAACAAATGTGGAGCATTTGATAAATGAGTAACCTTTTCATTTGTGCTCACTTCTTCTTCCCCGCACGGCTAAGCCATGGAGCACCGCGGGACAGAGAGGATTAAGTGCACATCTGGACCGTCCATAAGGCACCGCTCATCACATATGCATTTTTTTTTTTCTACAAGAATAAAAACAGGTCAGTGCATAAAACACAAAAGACATCTTCAGAGACCTCCCGGCATAGCATTATTCAAAGTGGATTAGAAACGGGGGCTGCTGCGCCTTATCAAGCCAAGACACAACCACCGCGACTTCGCCTGACTCGCCGCGCAAAGCAAACGGTTCGGCCAGAGACAACAAAATCTTAACCACTTCCCGTCTGCCCATTTATGGCGTGTTTATGCACTCGTAGGCTTCAGAAAAAATAAATAAAAATACACACAATGGGCTAGGGAGTAGGGGAACTTATTTTATTAAAATAAAAAAAATAAAAAATTGCCAAAATTAGAAATTTCACTTATTTTACTAAAATAAAAATAAAAATTGTCAAAATTGGAAATTTCACTTATTTTACTAAAATAAAAATTGTCAAAATTGGAAATTTCACTTATTTTACTAAAATAAAAATAAAAATTGTCAAAATTGGAAATTTCACTTATTTTTCTAAAATAAAAAAAAATTGCCAAAATTGGAAATTTCAGTAAAATAAGTTCCTCTACTCACTAGCCTGTTGTGTGTATTTTTTTTTCCCCAGCCCCCATAAATGGGTGGACAGGAAGTGGTTACGATTTTGTTGTCTCTGGCCAAACCGTTTTCTTTGCGCGGCGAGTCAGGCGAAGAGCAAAGACATGCAAATAATGTTTTTTCTTTTGATGGGCAACAGGATTGACGTGGATCTACATCATTGGATGGCGGGACCGGTCATCGATGTATATCGTGTATTTTATTTTTTTATTAACCACTTGCCGACCGCTGTATGCCGATATACGTTGGCACAATGGCAGCGGTGGGCAAATGGGTGCACCTGTATGTCGCTTTTAATTGGAGGGGCTAGCGGGCACGTACCACCGGACCCACGGACTCGATGTTCGCTGGTGTCCCGGCGATTGTGTCATGGGGCCACACAACGGCGTGATGCCTATGTAAACATAAAATATTGTCTATTTTATTTTTACTTTTTTTATTTTTTATTAACCACTGCCTGAGTTCTGCTTTCCCCTACCGAGCACTGGTGAGGGAGGGGCCGAGATCCCCGCTGACGTCAGCCCCGCCCCGAGCACTGGCGAGGGAGGGGCCTGAGATCTCCGCTGACATCAGCCCGCCCCGAGCACTGGCGAGGGAGGGGCCGAGATCTCCGCTAACGTCAGCCCCGCCCCGAGCACTGGCGAGAGAGGGGGCCGAGATCTCCGCTGAAGTCAGCCCTGCCCCAAGTACTGGAGAGGGAGGGGCCACTGACATCATGCGAGGAGAGGAGAAGATCTACGGCGGGTCATGTGAGCACCCAGCGGCTCTGTAAATAAGGTATTTTTCGACAATAAAGTTACAAAAGGAGACACACTGGACATTATATAATCCTTTTACAAAACAGATTACATATTTTTACAAGGACCTTACTAGGGCTTATTTTCAGGGTAGGGCTTATATTGCAGCCCTCCCCAAAAACTAGGCTAGGTCTTATTTTTTGGGTAGGGCTTATTTTCAAGGAAACGCGGTAGTTGGGGGTGGGAGGGGTGGGTGTCACATCTTCAACTCTGAGGGATTCATGCTGGGACCTGTAGTCCTTCACTTCTGAGGGGGGTCACATCCCCCAAAAGTGAAAGACTACAAGTCCCAGTGTCACTACTCTCCCTGAAATAGAGGTTTTGAAATTTAAAAGAATTCTCTAGTCCCGCCTTAAAACTTTTACCATCTAGAGTGACATCTGACCGCTTAGCCACGCCTTTCTATTTCCAGTAGAGAATCGGAGGCCGCTCCCCTGGAGTCTCCGCCATTTCAGGAAGCCCCGTGGAAACAGAGCGCTGCACCAACACACACACACACATCGAGGTGGGCCGGGGATGAGAGTGGCGGGCTGTGAGGTGTCATACAGCGCGACGGCTGTGCTATGGCCAGAGGGGGGGTGTGAGCAAAAGATGTGTCCTGGGCGGGGCTGTGCAGCTACTCACTATCAGTTATATGTGTTGTGTAGGGAAATAATAGTTCCACCGCAGGGTTGACGCATGGCGGGCAGCCCCTCAGCCTCATCTCCAGTGACGGCTCGGAAAGCCACTTTATTCCGGGACATTGTATTGTCCCGGAATGAAGGAACCGGGAACACATCTACAAAATGTGGGACTGTCCCGGGCAATCCGGGGCACATGGTTACCCTAGTGCCGAGGCACCCCAGGTTGCCTTTAAGTTTCTTCAGGGGTGCTTTGGTAAAATGCCTAAAAATTACCCAAAAAAAGCCAGCAGGTGGATGAAGCTTGTCCTCTAGTTTCACACTGGTTTTGATTGTGCACCATTACAACCTTCCAGCTGCCGGCCTCCTAACAACCAATGACATCATTGGTTGATAAGAAGGACACCGGGCACCCTTGTTTGCCCCTTCCCGGGGTCACTTTAGGGGAATGAGGGAGAAGTGAAACATTGGAATACTAGTCAGTAGCAGTGTGCAAAAGTGTATTTGCTTTAACGATGGGTGTGTAGCGCCGGCTCCTGTGTTTTTGAAATTGAAAGTTACACCTAAACTGCAGTTTGGTTTGGGT